>NW_024368930.1:4577589-4609791 GCF_014805655.1 Passer montanus
GGCCGCGGGCGCGGGGCGCGGTCTGACTCAGCACGGCCGCGGCCGGCTCCGGGAAAGCGCGCCCGGCTGCGAGCCCAGCGCCGGCAGGGGAAAAGGAAGACGAGAGCAGAGGGGAGGCGGGGGGGAAAAGAGAGGGAGACGGCGGTTTTGAACGGTCCAGTCGCAGCTGCGAGCCGGCACGGCGGGGCGATCCCCGCCCGTGTGTCAGCCCGCGTTACACCCCCGGCGCCGCTTAACCCTTGGGGGAGAGCCGCGCTCCGCAGCGGCGCTCGGCGGGAGCGCAGCCCCGGGCCCGGCCCGGCGCTGGCTGCAGGTGGACATGATCGCTTCCAGCAGGCGGCTGCACTTTGACCTTGTTGTGCAACCATCATAAAGGAAGTAAATAACGTAAAAATAAAACCCGCCTTTCAATAAATGCGCTCTTCTGCCAGGCGCTGTTTCCCCAGAAAACTGAATTACTGGAGCAGTATTAGCAGATGCAATTGGAACAATATTATCAGATGGTATGATTTGTCTTTCACAGAACAGAATAATAGAATCATCAAGGTTGGAAGAGACCTTTAAGATCAAGTCCAACTGCACTACCACTGTAACCCTTAAACCACTAAATCACATCTCCCAGCACCAGATGCAGATGCCCCTTAAACCCCTCCAGGGGTGGTGACTCCACCACCTCTCTGGGCAATGTATTCCAATGCCTGATTTAACTTAACTTTCAAGTTTTAAGGGGTAGCAAGCTCAAAATAGCACCTCTTATATCAGGATTTTAAAATAAGCTTTGCTCTTATGTTTTGGGAATGGGCAGCATTAGAGGCTGGAACTCTGCTGTACTGGGATGGGCTCAGCACCTGCTGGTTGATGATTCTGGGGAATTGACTGGCCTGAAAGCTGCTGCCTGCAGGCTGGTGGAGGCCTGGAAGAACAAGAGCCATGAGTTATCTGTGAAAAGGGGATCACTTTAAATATGTCCAAGTTTTCTGTACATAGGGCTGCCCAGATGTGGGTGCCAACACTTCCCCCATCACAAACAGAATAATAGAATCATCAAGGTTGGAAGAGACCTTTAAGATCAAGTCCAACTGCACTACCACTGTAACCCTTAAACCACTAAATCACATCTCCCAGCACCAGATGCAGATGCCCCTTAAACACCTCCAGGGGTGGTGACTCCACCACCTGTCTGGGCAACAAATTCCAATGCCTGATTTAACTTAACTTTCAAGTTTTAAGGGGTAGCAAGCTCAAAATAGCACCTCTTATATCAGGATTTTAAAATAAGCTTTGCTCTTATGTTTTGGGAATGGGCAGCATTAGAGGCTGGAACTCTGCTGTACTGGGATGGGCTCAGCACCTGCTGGTTGATGATTCTGGGGAATTGACTGGCCTGAAAGCTGCTGCCTGCAGGCTGGTGGAGGCCTGGAAGAACAAGAGCCATGAGTTATCTGTGAAAAGGGGATCACTTTAAATATGTCCAAGTTTTCTGTACATAGGGCTGCCCAGATGTGGGTGCCAACACTTCCCCCATCACACATTTGTGGTGCTCTAAAATGAATTAAATTGGTCTGCTTGACAGTGGACCCCATGAGCAATGGGAACAGTGCTGAAGCACTGTCCAGCTCTCACACTGTCCCCAAATATGCAAACATGCCTACCAGGGAGAAGCTGTTTGCCAAAAAGTCACATTAAAAAAAGTCTCATACGTATTTGCTCTTAACATACAGGCCCCAAAGAATAGAGCAAGTACCTTTAAATCAAAAATCCTAGAAATTCAGCTTATAGTGAGTGATATTACTCTTCTAGTTTCTATGTCCTCTTCTCACCTGCACTAGACTTTGGCTGATAACTAAAAAATTACAATGTTAAGCCTTTCCCAAGGCTCTGCTCGCTTACCCCCGTGGCATCACCCTGAGAGACTGCCTACATCCTCTGAGTTTTATATTAATATTTTATTCTTGTACTTAAATGCTTTTCTCAGGCATCACTTGAAACTCAAGGGTGAACAAGAAACTGCCCTTTTCATCTGTATGAATTTTAACTCCCATTTTATCAGTTTTTGACAAATTACAGTGCCGCAAAGTGGATGTGATTTTACAGACATCACTGTAGGTCATGTTACCCTTTTCTCACAAGACAAAAATGCTGCTTTGAGCAGGGCAGTCCCAACCTCTTTGCTGCTGCCTCAGTCAAGCACATTGCTAGTTTTAGCTATGGTGAAATTCTATAAGCAACATACCAAAGAACTCTCTGGGATGGAAGCCTGGTCACATTCCCTACCCAGCAGAAGAATTAATCAGCTGCTCAAATGGTTTATTGAGGGTGAACAAGCTTGACTTAAGCTAAGCCAGCCTAAAGGTGCAGAGTGGCTGAAAGACTTTCTTTGATGGCATCTAGCCAGGGCACAGCCCCATGCTGGGCCACAGTGCCCGAGGAACACGGGAGGAAGAGATGGAGGATGTTATCAGGTGGCAGCAGCAGTCAGCATGAAGGGCAGAGCAGCCTGCATTCCTGCTCTGCTCACATTCTGGGACAGCTTGAATGTAGTTTACAGATGCCTGCAAAACTAGAAATAAAAACCTCGAAATCTTCACGTCCTCATTCTAACACTCTCTTTAGTGTACCATATGGCACATCTACCATATTAGGTAAACAACTTTACAAAATTACAAGAGCAACTGAGATTCATTACAACTTGTGCATTATAAGTGTGTAGGATCCATTACTGAATAATTTATCTTTTCATACACTCTGTCTCTTGTTTGACGTTGGAAGTAAGTTTCTAGACTGAATTCTTCAGCACAGGGATTCCAGCTCCTCTGTGCTGTACTACTCCATTTTAAATTATAAAAAAAGAGCAACTTGCACAAGAATTCTAGTAATGGAGTACAGGTAATTATTAGTGTGGGGTAGAAATAGTCAGACTCAATATGCAGTGAATGCTGTGGACTTCACCCATCAGCACCCATCAGTTACATCAAAAGATCTTGAACATTACAGGCACAGGGTTCTCTGTGTGTCAAAGAGCAGAAGCTAGCAGGAGCTATCCAGGAAAAATGGAGAACTGTCAGTTCCTTTAACCTCCTTTCTTTATATTATTATATATTATTATTTAAAATACTTATTTCCCCTCCTAGATCTACAATGTACATATGCCACAGATACTATCTCAGGTTAAGGTAATACCATTCTCCTTCTGTTTGTTTTCTAGAAATGAAATTAGTCTAGAACTCATTACAGAAACATCTGACAGAGGTATGGATTGGGGTGACAAGGGACAGAACAGAGAAGCCTATGGATGGTTTTAGTCTTAACTCACCCATCAGAAGACGAAAGGCCCATCAATAAATAGATAAAAAACTTATTGTTTTGATGGGTGATTTCTTGCTCTACTTTACTGCCCCTCTGCTCCTCACCCAGGATCATCTGAAACACTGAAAGCTGGGATTTAGCCAGTAACACATTGATTTCAAAAGTTCAGTCAAACAAGATGACAAAAGTCACACTTGTGTCAGTTTCCACTGGAAAGTGCTCAGCAAACACAACATTTTGGGTTCATTCATAAAGCTGCACTAACCTTGTAGCCGGTATCCCTTCCTACCTTTCTGCCTTGTACCCCATTTCCTTTTTTTTTTTTTTTTTCCCTTTTGGAAGACCACAGGAGTTCAATGGATAATTTGGTAAGTAGAGAGTGTTAGGAGCAAAGGAATGAAGTCCTGGTTGAAGATGATGCAGTTCTGTGCAGAAGTTCCCCATTGGTTCCCTTGAAAGGCTGTGTGCTGATTCTTCTGCAAAAGGGTGTCAGTCTCCACTAGCAAGTGATCAGCAAAAGCAGCAAGATTTCATCTGCATCCAGAATACAAATGTTCAACAATCTATAGGAAAAATATTCCTGGTTTGAGTATTTTTCTTCGAGTTTAGGGGTAAATGCAGTTTTACTCCACACATGCACAATAAAGCATCTTCAGTGCCCCTTGTAGTCTGTGTTCTTGACTGCCTTCTCCCTGAAATCTCAAAATATTGTTAAATCAAATTGGTCTTCAACTCATCCCATGTACTTCAGTTGTCCTTAGGTGAATCCCTGAAGAAGTCTAATGCTCCTAATAGGGATTAATATTCATAATTAAGTATGGTATGCTGCAGGAAAATGTCTTAACCCTTGCACTGTAAAATAAAAAGAGATGAACAGTAGATTTGGAGAGCAACAGTACAGTCCCTTTTTCTTTTATGACAATCATACCTACCTACACCCATATTTCCACTGAAGGACAGTGTCTGTCCTTATGGCTACTGGACTGTTTCTGCCAGCCACAGAAGCTCCAGCCCCGTGCTGCAATTTAGTGTTCTGGACAGAAGCCTCACATGATGCTGCCGGGGAAGAGAAATGGCAAAAGCATCCACTTAAATAAGTGTTTGCATCTGCATAACAATTTCTGGAACTCCAGAAATAGAGCAGAAAAAACCCCAAACTCTTCTTTTCATAAAATATATTTGATTGAATAAATATATTATGTGACAGCTTAAGGGATATCCTCTTTTTAAAACCAAGTTATTTAACAATACCTAGTTATTAATTAGGAAAGACATAGAAAATGTCTGCTACAAGGACACTACTTATGAGCTTGGCTTTCAAACCAAAATGTTAGCAGAGCACACAACTGCCTTGGCAATCTCCTAAGTGTTTCTGGGACAGAAGACTGTGCCTCTAGAACATGCAATTCCCACAGGAGTTATTTATGTGTGGCTCTCCTGAGGCATTCCAAAGTCCACGCAACTCCACATCCGGCGCCCGAAAGAAAACGCCCGGAGAATATACTGTGGGATAAAGGATTATTGTTTGGAGCCTTCAAGGCTTTACAGCATGAAAGAGCTGTGGAAAACTTTTTCCTTCCCAGCTGCTCTTCATCTGGCTGGTCATGGTTGTTACTGCCAAGATAGGAAGTATCAATACCCAGACTCATCTGTAAGGGAATTCTTAAGAATCTTTACTCATAGGAGAAAATGAAAGTTTCTAAGCACACACCCCAGCAGCTAACAGAGATTTCTAAAGCAAATCTTCTGAAGGGGATTACTAGCAAATGTCCAGAATTGTGTGGAAGAGACAAGCAGCAGAGATGTCAACTAAGATTTGTGTTTTATCTGTTCTGAAGAATTTCTTGTGCAAGCCTACATGATTCATGGGAAAAAGAAAAATACTATTAGAAGATTAGAGGTCCTTCTGGTCACTACAACCAGCTTCAGTAATTTCACATATTCTGAATTTAGCAAATTATTAGAAGTGACTGGGCAAAATGAAAATGCTTTCCTCTCTAAGCAAATTAAAGGACTTTTGGAAAATTGAATCACTATTTCCAAGACAGAATATGTCAAGAAAATGTGCCTACTGATGGGTCTCATTACTGGAAATCCAATTTGCACAATTTACAGTCAGGATTTGTTAGAATATGTTTGAAATATTTCTTTTGAGAGAGAGGTGACTTTGGCAGGTTTTGTTCAATTTTTCTGTGAGTCTTTGTGAGCAAAGTATAATCCTGCTAGGGATGTTTTATCAACAATATATCCTCAGACAACCTAATGGTACATGATACCATGGATATTCCAGTAATGGATTCCTGACCTCTCTTGATTCAGAGCTGGACACATTTAACAATTGACCACTTATGGTAATCAGTGTTATCCTCCTTCTTTATATGCTTCCCTCCACTCACTGGCCTTCAAAAATACATAAATAAAAATAAGTGAAAGAACCAAAGATGAATCTTCATCCTTTTGAGCCACAAACAGGTACAGCCAGTGCCACATCAGTTGTGAAACAGCAGTTGCTGTAGATTAAAACATTTGTCCTATGGAATTTCATATCACAATGCCTAGGGACTGTAACTTACTTTATCTAAATCATTCAGTAGCCCCATGGTTCTTCTCTTTTAAGACAGAGGAGTTATTTCAAAAGAAGATTTTGTGTGTGCCTGAATGCACACTTTTTAGCTCAACAATAATATCAAATTAAAGTAATGGGCTGTAAAGTTGGTAAAACTTTCAGCATATGTTCAATACATAGGGCAAAATCCAGGTTCTTTTACATTTGAACTGGAAGAATAATCACGTGTGCAAGCAGTTCTGAAAGTCATTTTCAGATGACAAAAATGGCTAAATCATTTTCCTTACTCCATTTCTAGTTCAGAGTCTTCAATGCTCTTACCAAGCCTTAGGAGACAATAGAATTCCTGGGCAACCTTAGTGAGATTATAAAGAAAACAAACACAAAAGACACTGACTGGAAAATCAGTGTAGACAGAAGAGGTATAAAAACATCATCATTTACAGAAAAAAAAAAAAATGAAAGCAGTCCAGTACAGGAGGTTTGTTTTGGTTGTAATGAAATGAGATTTTATCTAAACTTTTTGTGGATTTGGAAAGCAAAAAGTATGCAAGGAAGATTTTGCCGAGTTTTTGTTTTGTTTTGTTTTTTAATGACTCCTCTGTAATAACTGATTAAAATAAATCAAGCCATAGCTTCCTTATTGAGCTGTCTCAGACTTAATGAAAACACAGCTAGAAAGGCTATTAGACAAGTTTGTTTTGGTTTTTTTTTTTGGATTCTCCAGCAATCTAAATAGTTAGGGATATGATTCCAGACTCTAGGTTACTTTCTTATACTACCTAAAATATATTCTGAGTGTCAGAGAGAGTTCTGGAATTGCCCTTATTCCTTCAACAAGCTTTTGCCCATTTTGGAAACTGCAAACAAATCAAATACCTCAGTTAAATATGGGACATGTTCCCATAGTTGCCTGAAGAAACTAGTGCATGTTTTGAAGCAAGTCAGACAAAGATTTTATCTCTTAAAAGACAAGATGGGCAAAACTTCCAGCCCAAAGGAAATGACACACCTGGATGCAGGGCCAAAGGAAGCATGTTAAGTTATTCCTTACTGTTACCTGCCTTTGTTTGTATGGGGCACCTTGCAGTACTCCTCCAGTACCACACAAGAATAACAAAATTGCTGTCACTATTCTTCAGACCAGTTCATGCTCCAAGTTAAACTTGCACAAACCTTTTGTCTTCAAAATGTCCTACTAGCTGCTGTATGTCCCAAACAGCCTTTGGAAGTTTGGCACAGGTGATGTCATGGGCAGAGTAAATGCTGAGGATAATGCTGAGTAAAATACCGAGTCTAAGATGAGGACGTGAGGCGTTCTGGAAAAAAAATTAAAACATATTAATCAGAATTAAGTGAAAAAATTGAAAACCCAAATCTCTTTTTTAGTTAGTTAACATTAAAAATGTGGTTTAATAGTGCACTAAATAATCAAAGACCTTGTCATACATGAAGTGATGGAGAAATGAGGTATGAGGAACAAATAATGCAAAGGCTTTGGAACAGTAAATATCAGAATTGTCATGTGTTTGTGAAAAGTGTGTACACAAATACTACAATGGTAAGGAGAAGTGTGAGTTAGAAGGAGATTAAATCCCAGTTTATTGTCGTACAAAAATAAATTATTTCCTGAAACTGCACTAAAATCCTATTGCTATGAATTACTGTACCATTCTTGGTATCTTTAGCCTAAACCTGAATTAAAACCTATAAACTTTAAACTCCCAAGCCTCTTCAGTCTTATTTTTAAAAGGAAAATAACCAAGATAAATGAAGAACACCCTAGAAGATAAAACAATGACTAATAATTCATCTCCTCAAAGACATTTCTGAAACATGACTTTTAAAACAAGTCCAGGAACAATTCAAGCCATGAAAACTGCAGCAGATGTTGTGCAGGGAAAGAACAGCACACTGCCAAGGCTGGTAAAATGATCCCTTACCTCACTGAACAGAAAGAAGCTGAATCTATAACCCATTTGTAAAACAGGTAAGGAGGGGGAGATTCTTTGGCTGAAGAAGAATGAATGCAGATGAGGTCTCTGAACTAAAACATCTCATAAAGGACTCTCTCCTCTCCGTTCTCAGCCCAGTGATGTGCAGTATTGCCCTGTGGTTTGATTTGCACAGCAAGAGCTGTGCAGCTGGGTCTTGGTTCAACCCCACTGAAGCCTCAGTGCCAAGGAAATAGTGCTCAGAGCTGATAGCTGGAATGTGCTCAATAATTTGGAGAGAGAAAAGTCCAGAGAGGGAAGGAGGAGCCCTTAAAGAAACATTGCTGTCAAGATTTCTGGACTTTTAGCCAAATCCAGCTGGTGAAGGTAGATTGCTGTCCAGAGAATGGTGATGTTTTCTGGTCTGCAACATCCAGGGGTCTGCAGGACGTTTTGTACTCTCAAAAACATTTGCTTTTGTTCAGAAAAGACTGGTCCCAGAGTGATGTATCAGGCTGTTCTCCCATCTGCTCCTTGGTCTTTCCTCTGAGACACTGTCAAGTGTACCAAGTAGGTCAGTTGTGACAGTCTGGCTGTAGCTTGGGCTCTCTTCAGCCCAGAAGTGGATTCAGATCATTGGTTATCACTGCAGCTCTTGAACCTCTCAGAAAGTTGCCCATGAAGCTCAATACACAGATTCTATTCTCCCAATTAATGCATAAATGTAAACCTCTACCAAATCTTCCCCTGCAGACTAATCCTCTGCAGCATTTCATCCCTGTAAGTAAATTTTTTGCTTCCTTTCTCCATGTATTACTTCATCTTTTTTCTTTCATTGTAGTGTGTGGTTGATTAGAAAGTGGTTGATTTTTCAGGGAAAAGAATAACTGGTTACAGTATGAAAAGTGGCATTGAATGCATGAATGGAACAAGAAAATAAAAATGTATCATTCTAACATGAGTGTATTTACAATAAAGCTGGTTAAAGTGTTGATTAAGAGCCTGTTAATTCTAGTAAATAATACAAATAAATAAAATAATATAAAATGCTGCTTTTTCAATCTTTATAGGTAATTCCTTGTCTCAGACACTGACACCATACATTATAAACACTGAGTATCTGCACAAAATAAGTTTGTTTTCAGCCAAACTCACGTGAGCATTTTTCCTCTTGTTTGTATTTCATACAGTTGGAGCATTCAAATAAACAGTGCCCAAAGTGTGGTTTTGCTTTCATGCTCACTCTGTGGGTCTGGATAACAAGTTTAATCTCTCTGCCATCTCCTCCTCACTGGTAAAATATATTTTTGTCTTGACTGTGCAATGCTCTTGGATTGCTGAGAAGTGCAATGGAAAAATGCAGATTTATGCCAATGCCACTGAATACACAGTCAAGGTACTAATTAAAAGAGCCAAACCCCCACAAGCCTAAAACTATGACATTTTATAAAATATTTCATTTAAAACCAGAAGTTAAACTGACTTGAAATTTGATATAGGGGGGGTGGGATGAAAGATGTCAAAATTAAAATCCCTGAGGCACAGACTCAAAACTGAGAAAAAAGGGGAAAGAGGACAGAACAGCAGTACAGGTGTTACAGTCCCTGCATTTATTTCTGAAATAAAAAAGAAAACAACACTTATTGTTTTGGTGGATTTTTTTTCAAGAGACCCTGAGATGTAAGGCAAACTAATGTAATCAAACATTATTTTCTTCATACATAATTGTATCTCTTTTTATTAGACTGTGGGAAATTGAGAAACTAATTCATAAAGTCCACATTATTTAAATATAGATTACCAATTCTTTTATTTTTTTCTACTTATTAATATTTCCAATTTTTGTTCTCCTTATTCCATTCTCCACCCCTCACTCTACCCATCATTTTCGTTTCCTTCAGTTGAATTTACATGCTTTATTCTTTATTCTACTTCATCAGCTTTTCTTTGTGTAGAATAAAAACCTTTACAAGAGTGGATCATTTTTTTCCTTCTCATCTTTTCTGTTTCTCCAGTCCCTCCTTCACTGCTGATCTCTTTTCTGCTCTCCACACCTCTACAGAACAGTGTCCTGTACTTGGTGACCTTCCCCTCCCACCCTGCAGCTACCATAATCTTATTTTGAAATTACTGCTCTAACATCTCTTCCTCTAGGAAGAGATGATTAGAGCAGTAATTTCAGAAAGAGCAGTAATTTCAGAGAAATTTCTCTCTTCCTTTGTACCATTTGTATTGTTTGCCACACCCAAATTCAGATCTCTGTTCCATTTTCAGTTCCTCCATTTTCCACGCTTATTTATTTTCTTTCCTCCTTTTTTTTTTTTTTAAGTTTTACCACCAAGTGCAAAGGCATCCCATTGTCCCCAGGTGCAAGAGGTGCTGCTTCAGCAGGCAGGGCCTGGCTCCCTTCCTCCAGCAGCTGGAGCTTGTTAAGGTGTTCTGCCAACTGCTGGTCTGTCCTTAACTCTGCCAGAACTCACCTGAGTCATTCAGCTCACGATTCCATGGATGTGGCCACCATCCACCACACAAGCTCTCTCTCACCATCACACACCCCACAAGTTCTCATCACTGCAGAAAGTCACAGGTTTCTGTGGAATGTGCACAGATACATGGGTGCTTACCCTCTCAAATGCCTCTAGTTGCCTTCCAGCTGCCAATGGAGTCTCCTGAGCTCTGGCAACACAGGTTTTCCTGTAAATAAATCAGCTTTGCAGTTCATGGTGTGACTGTACCCCACCTCCACTCTCCAAAGACCACAGGTACCTGCAATCCAAATGGCTGCTGTGTGAATCCTTCATGCCAAATTCCTTCCTACAGCCACAATGAACTGCAGTCAGCATCTTCGTATGAAGCCAAATGTTCCCTTCTCATATGAGGGATGCCTGGGATAGCACACTTGTCATGAATTTACAGTGAGAGATGCTCTTTGCTTCCTCCTTTCAACACTTAGTGGATGAGGAACTGTATTTTTTAGCAGAATAAATAATACTAACAGGCCACTTAAAATGTCAGGTGTCATATTTCTTCTTGCTGATGGCTTGTTATCTCTGACTGTTGTCAAAAACAAGATATTGAGGAAATTCATTACAATAAGAGTATCTTCCAGAAGCAGGCTGATTTATGGGCCATGGTGATTATAACTAAAATTCTGTATGTTTGCATATCTGTCCTTACCAGTGTATAGGTCATGCCAACTTGGTGTAGTTTTCTTTTTCCACGCTGCTTTAATTAGCCTTCCTGAAGGATCCACATCACTGTATTGGTACATGTGACTGTCTTTTTCTTCACTGGTATTAAAAAGGGGGAAAAAAAGGCAAAAAAAGTGAAGTAATAAAACGATCATAATACCCTGTGATGAATAAGTAACAAAGTACTGGAACTTACAGGTGCTTATGAACCAGTGACTTTTTGCTTTCCATAAAGAAAAAAATTAATTGAGCTGCAAAACCTGGAGCCCCATTTACTATTTCTAAAGAAAATTTTAAGAATTGAAATAAGAAACATCAGTTTAAACATACTGTGGAGTTGGAAGATGTTAACCAAAAGAGGGAGTTCTGTTTCTGTACCTTTGGCTGCACTATTGGCATAATTTTTTCATTATAAATATTTTTGTGGCTGCCCCAAACTGAGCAGCCACACTTTTTCTATTACTTCTTTCCCTATTATTTCTCCATTTGATCTTTTCTACACTCAAAACTAGGCACTCCTCATACAGAGGAACTAGAGGTGCTTTTTCATTAGGGAAGTTTCTAACCATCAATTTGCCCACTAAAGGGCACTGTTTACTGCAATAAAAAAGGAATCTCTGCTTTCCCTCTGTAAGTTATACTTAGGGCTGAGCTAAAAATCTAAAAAGGTTGACTTTAAGGGCTGAGTTTCTCATTCAAAATTACTGCTTTTCCAATTAATATGTTTTGGGTTTTCTTACTTTATATTTTTTTAGGAACTCTATGCTGGAACAATTTAACAAGGAGAAGACAGCACACATGTACGAGTGGAAAGGAAGCATCTGCCCTGTTCAGGCAGGGGAGATCTGCTCTTCGGGCTGTAAAAACAACATGAAGAGTAGCACCATAAAACACGTAAGGTCACAGGGCAGACAGCTCGGGGCACAGGGAGAACAGCTCTGCGAGCCACGGCGTGCAGGGACGCGGGGTGAACCTGGGGGCTGCTGTGCCGCTGGTGGAAGGAAGGCAGGGAACCCCGCGCCTGCAGCTCCGGCGGAACTCCCTGCACTCACACAATGGCTCCCGCTGCATTGTCCCCGGCTGCTGGCTTTGCGTCTTATTCGAGTCACACAAATTGGCGAGATCTGCGCGCTCTGACCCGCTGCCCGAAATGCCTGCCCAGCCTGCTGCCCGCGCACCCTGCCGCTGCTGGGCGATTGCAGCTCCGCGGCCGCGCCTGCCAGATGCTGCCGGCTGTCTCTCGCTGACCCGCAGATGGCCGGGGAGCCGCGGAGCTCCCGGGAGACGCCGCACGGAGCGGCCCCATCCTCCAGCTGCAGCCTGGCACGGCGTGACCCGAGCCGGACCGAGCCGGGCCAGCAGAACAAAGGCGCAGCACGACCAGTACAGAGCAGGGCCCGGCGGGCACCCAGCGCCAACCGCGGCACCGGAGCGAGAAGGGGCTTGGGCAGAGGCAGCCATGGCTGTGCCGTGACGGGAGGGCGACCATCTCCTTCTCCGCGCGCTACGTGACAGCAGCCGTGCCACAGCGGCGAGGGGCGCAGTGACACCGAAGCGAGGGGCAGCGGCACAGCCCCGGTGCCTCACAGCCTCCCCTCAGCGCCCCCGCCCCGCGCGCCCCCTCAGCCGCGGCAGCGCGGGAAGCCGAGTGCGCGCGCTCCGGCCCCGCCCCGCCCGGCCCGGCCCCGCCCCGCGGCGCACTCCGCAGTGCGCGTGGGCGGCGCGGCGGCTCCGCGCGGCTCCGGGACCCCCCTGCCCGCCCCCGGCTGCGCCGCCGCCATGAGCTCGGGGACCCCCTACATCGGCAGCAAGATCAGCCTGATCTCCAAGGCGCAGATCCGCTATGAGGGCATCCTCTACACCATCGACACCGAGAACTCCACCGTGGCGCTGGCCAAGGGTGAGGCGGGGCCCTGCGGGGGGCGCGGGCGGGCCTAGGCCGGCGCTGGCTGAGGGGACGCGGCGGGGGCCGCCGTGCCGCGAACAATGAGCGCGCCCGGGGCCCGCCCGCCCCGCGGGGCTGCAGCCCCGGTCCGGAGCGCTGCCGCTCTCCGTGAGTCAGCACTGGCAGGGGCGGGCAGGGCCCGGGATGCTGAGCAGCCCCCGGCTCTCCCCGGGAGCTCCCGGGCAGAAGCGCTGCCGGCAGCGCTGGCTCCCCTGGCCATTGTCAGGCGCGGGGAGGTGACGCTCGGCATGGCTGTGCGTGCTTCGGTTCCCCTCGCTGGCTGTGCCCGGCTGCGTGTCGGTGCTGGGCTCGAGGAGGGCCCCAGGCCGGCGCTGAGGAAAACAGTTGCTGTTGTTGTGTCTTTGTTCCTTCCGTGGTCGATAACTGGGCTCTGCTCAGGTGAGGAGGGTGGGAGCTCCTGCTCTGGGCGCTGTGGGCCACCTGCACGTGGGTCTGGCTCGCCGACCTTGCTGCCTCCTCAGCGAGGCTTTAGGTTTTGTTTCCCTGTAGAAACACTGATCATTATCTTTGAAACAGTGTCTTTTGGGTTCACTTGTCACCTGTGCTGGGAACTCCTGTATTTCATGTCAGTAAAACCTGTCCTGTCTTGTTTAGTCCCTCAAACATGAACTTACTCCTGTACTGCTTTTCGAGTCCATCTTGGCTACTTCAGCTAATATCGCTGTTTTCTTTCCCTGAGTTTTGTCCTTCCTGCTTCTGGGAAGTTCACGCTGTCGGGGCTGTCCACAAAACAAACACCTTTTGTTTTGAAAGGCTCCTTGCTGGCAGGAGGCACTGACTTGCCAGGTTCACAACTACCCTCCAGGCAGCCTGTGCCCCACTGTTTACCCAGCATAATGATGTTTATATGATGCTGGGCATTATTTGACACCCATTAGAGTGTCTTCTGAAGTTAAAAATGCGAGTTTTCTCAAATTCTCTTTTCCTCTAGGAATGTAGCTGTTTATTTAAAACACACAAATGGAGCTGCTTGTGTTAGTGCTTGGCTCAAAGTACTTGAGAGGTTGCTGGAAGGATGCAGTTCCTCTCCTGTAGGTGCAGGAAGGTCTTTGCCTTGACCCAGCAGCAAGTAAAAATGGTTCCTTACATAGCCCTGCTTACACATTGCACTTGCTACTTCAGAGCTGGTGTGTTTCAGAGGCATGTGTGGTTAAAGTGCTTTATGATGGGAGTAAGTATATGCTCTGGATAAAATTTCTGGCCGTTCTTGTATTTATTGGTTTCTCAGTGTTCAGTTTTGATAAACTGGAGTGCCTGAGAAGTGGTTGTTGCAGCAGGTGGGGAATATATATTTTTCCCCGCTTAAAGAGCTGTTCTCTAAACTTTACATCACAAACCCTGATTTTCATTGTAGCTCAGAGAGGGTCTTCAAATTTAGAGACTTTATAGCAAAGCAAAATTAGTGTGGGAATTACAAATGTAGCAACAATGTTGAAGTTAGTCAGAGCAGTATCAACCCCCAGTGTGGTGTCAGTGGTTTAAAACACTTGATCTCTGAGGCATTAGAAGGGCCATGAATTACTGATGTGCTGTTGAAGTTGTCCAGGTAAATTGTTGTTAAACCCTGGATGCCACTGTTTAAACACTTCCGTGTGCAATGCAAGTGTCGTTCTCTTTTGTTCTATCATTCATTAAAAAAAATTTAAATTGAAAGAGACTGCAGGAAATCTGGTTCAGCCTCTCACTTGAAGCCAGGCTGCTTTCAATTGATTTATATTTGTTAAACCTCAATATGTGCACAGAATCTTAAATGCTGGAGATTCCATGGGCTTAATTAATCACCACAAGAAAGTTGTCTGTTTGTTAGAGGCTAAACTTAAATTGCAAACAAAGAAAGCTTAAGCCTACTGGTGTCCTGTCAGGAACTTACTTCCCCTTAAGTAAAAGTCTTAAGAAATAGTAGTTTTTGAACAAAAAATATCCACGTAAGCTCTGCTTTCCAGTCAGTCTTGCTGTGCTTCCTACCCCTTCAGAGCTTAGGCTCGACAGCCCTACAGGAGTAGGAGCTGTGTTGTAAACCAGGAGCTGCAGTGTTGTGGGATTGATTTCCTGTTCATCTGTAAGCAATAGTCAGTAACTTCATGGGAGACAGCCCTTCCCACCTCCACGGGAACTTTAAACTGCATTTTGTGCAGTGCCAGGAGCAATTAAACACCTGAGGTGCAGGGATAGGCAAGCTCAACTCCTACAGCCCTGTTTTGTCTACCACAAGGACTTGGTTTTCCACCTTTCTTGTCAGAAACCTTGGGAGCAGCCAGCTGAGAGGCTGCCTGGGCAGCTTTGGGCTTTGCAGGTCGTGTGTTTGTCCATGGGGAAGTTGATGGGCTGGTCATGGTGCTTCCCAAGTTAGCTGGGGGAGCCTGCAGGAGCCCTGGATACCTTTAGTACATCTTGCCATGAGCTGTGATAATCTAATTTTGAACAGAGGGATCAGTGGTACAGTTCATGTCCAAAAGGCTACAAGCATTGCTTTCAGTTTATAATCTGCTTCTGGTTGACTGGGTTACAGCTGTAATATGATCAAGCAGCAGCTGGAGATCTAAAATAACTTGGAGAGGTTATTTACCCTGGGAACTCATGGAAGATGGCCATTGAAAGGAAGTGACTGACAGCTTGTCCTTGTACCGGTGAAGATCCCTTCCTGCTAGGTGCAAATGAGGTGCTGAGCAGTGTGATAGGGACATTCTGGCATTCACCTGCTCCTTGAGGGCTCACCTGTATGTTAACAGGGCTGAAGGCCACTTGTGGCACTAAGTGGTGCCTGGTGTGAGGTGAGCCACCTGCATACGCCCTGGAACAGGACTCTTGAGTGTCCCTGGCTACAGCTGCCAGCACTCCTTGTGAGCTAGAAGCAGCATGGTGTGCCAGGGTGCTCAGTGCATCCACTTTTGGTGCTCTTTTTCCTGGGAGGCTGTGGTGCCCCCATCTGTGTGGCAGGAAGAGTGGCATGTCCTGGTGGAGGTGTTTCAGTGCTTCTGTGATGACCTGTCAGGAGCAGCTGAGGGAGGCAAGTACAGAGTTCTTCCACTGGCAGAAAACATGCATTAAGCCCATATGTGCTGGTACTCATCTGAACTGGGAGTGCCTCTCACAGACAGAAAGCAGCCACACCAGTGAACTTGGGAGTTTCTGTAACTTGTGTCTGAAATTTCAGGCTTTTACCTGTCAGTGCCTGATGTAACTGTGATGTGCCAATAATCCAGTCTGACCTCTTCTTCCTTAATGGCTCAAATTAATTTATGCTTCTACCTAGTAGTTGCCACAGTCAGCTGAAGTATTTTTTTCCACTCTGGTGTGTGACATTGCTGGTTAGTGTCTGTTCAAGTATTCTGGTAGCTGGCACTCAGTAAAGCCTCCTAAGCAGTTAGATTTATCACTGATGGCTTGCTTTGTAGTCACATTAATAATAAAAACAGTGACATTGGAGTAGAGAGGGAGTTTTAATAGGAAGTTTTTATCATTGATAAAATCACCTCTATCTGCATAATAAATGTATGAAACCAGGGGTGCAGATTTGAGCTCTAAAGCCTTCTACAATTTCCCCCTGCTGCTTCAGGGGCCTCCCCGGGGTGTGGTGCAGTTGCCTGGAGCTGAATGCCTGACTGGGACAGCTGCTGGGGAGGGAAGGAGAGTACAGCACTGTGGGGAAGTCCTTGGGTTTGCAGTAGGATTCTTCACTCCAGCTGGTCTATGGTCTTTACCTTCACAGCTTGATGTAAACAAAACTGTTTACACAGGCTGCTGAAAAAGTTGGCATTTGAGGGAGCAGATGTGTGTGAGAAGGAGATTGAGGGTTCTGGAAGTAGCTGTTGTTGTTACAAATGGCAAGTGTTGAAGGAGTGCTTGTTAATTGCACGAATCTGAGCGCGCACAGTGCTGCAGTGGCAGTGTGCACTAATGTCACCGTTTCCATGCTCCAGTGCGATCCTTCGGGACCGAGGACCGGCCCACAGACAGACCGGCTCCTCCCAGAGAAGAAATCTATGAGTACATTATTTTTCGAGGAAGTGACATCAAAGACATCACTGTCTGTGAACCTCCAAAAGCTCAGCATACTCTGCCACAAGATCCTGCCATTGTCCAAGTAAGTTAGCCTGAAGTGTTGATAAAAAGCTGAGATAAAACACTGGTGTTGAAGGACTGCATTTTGGTAAAAACTTATAGAAATGAAGGCAATCAGTGTCTCCAGGAATCTTCAGATTATTTAAAGTATCCTGAATTTTGTTGTAATGTTTAAAGTAGCAGCAGCATTAAGACTTCAGTCAACAAAAGCCAGAGCTAGCTGAGAATGCAGGAAAATCATAAAGAGGTAAACTAACCCTTCTCAGAATTTACTTAAGCTTTAGTAATGCTGTATGTGAAGTAAAGAATCACTGCCAAAGCAAGTTGCCTCTTGGACACTGTAAATGGAAATGTACTTTGTCTTGTTACAGTCTTCACTGGGCTCTGCCTCTACATCATCCTTTCAGCCACATGTGCCTTACAGCCCGTTTAGAGGTATGCCACCTTACAGCCAGCTTGCTGCCAGCTCTTTGCTTAGCCAGCAGTATGCAGCTTCCTTAGGTTTAGGTAAGTACAAACTTTACTTGCTAGAATAAAGGGATGGTCTTGTATGCAGCTGCTGTGAAAGCAAATAACAGTAACTAACACCAAGCTCCTTGCCAAGTGTCAGGCTGCAAGGAGCAGTGAATAAGCAGCTCACAACTTTGTGCAATGGTTTTACTGCAAGGAGGCCTATGTTTCACTTGCATGTGCACACACACACGAAAGAAACAAACTAAATAGCTGAAGTTTCTTTCTGAAATTAATGGGAATACCTGACAGTTGAGGCCAGTTCATTTTTAACCTAACACACCTCACATCACATGTAAAAAGAACTTGCATTTCCAGAGAAGACTGTAAATAAGCTGCTCTAATGCTGTTCTAGAGAATCTTGTATCTCTTTCCAAGTCCTTCAGATGTTTCACTACCTTGTATCTTATCCATGTATCTCTGCTCTCTCTTCTTCCCTCTATCTCTTTAGAGAAATTGGTAAGCCCTCCAGCATCAGCAGCTGCTTCCAGCCCTAGTTCTTCTCCGTCTCCACAACCTGTTTCAGAGCCTGACATGTCTTCAGAGCCCCATCAGCTCTCTTCCAAGGGTAACAGCAGTTTGAGGACTCCAAATATTTGGAAGAACTGCATGGCACTTGCAAACACTCTGTTCTTGTTAACCCCTCCTAGAATGATAGTGCTCATATGGGTAATGCCAGTAGAACTAGATTGTTCTCAGCTTTTTTTTTGCCTTTCATTACATGAAGTGTGATTCCTCCTGTCCTACAAGTATCAATTAGAGAGACAGGAGAAAGGAAAAGTCCAAGACAGTGGATCCTCTTGTGTAAGTATCAGGAGAAGGATGAAGTTTAGAGATGCTCATGTGTTGCATCCTGTCCAGGAACATGTGTCACTGCAGGGTTTGGGTGAGGAATTGGTCAGCCTTTCCTGGAAAAAGAAGCACACTGCCTAAATTGTGGGTGGCCTTGTGTTTGGAGACTTAGGCTGATCAAAAGTTCAGTTGTATTTTCTGTAATCGAGGAAACATCAGGGTAGATTTCATGCATGATGGGGCATTGCACCTTGTCCAGACTCCCA
This sequence comes from Passer montanus, assembly GCF_014805655.1. Classification (NCBI taxonomy): domain Eukaryota; kingdom Metazoa; phylum Chordata; class Aves; order Passeriformes; family Passeridae; genus Passer; species Passer montanus. The sequence continues at coordinate 4,596,183 of NW_024368930.1, forward strand.
GTTAGTAAAGCATGACTAACAGTAAGCAATTCCTGAGTAGCAGAGATAACATGGTTCTGGGTGCTTGCTTCTATGTGTAAAACCTTTAAAGAAGGTTAAGATGAGATACTTGACTGACCTTCCTCAGAGCAGGGTGACCAGGTGCAGCCTGCATTTAAACATAATTAGTTTCATCTGGTTTTAGCTTAAGCATGTATGCTTGTGTTGGCATGAAGCTTTTTACTTACTCTCTGCTTTTGGCCATCTATCTGTACATAGTTTCCCAATATTCTGGCTAAACTTTGAAACTTTCTCATGTTAAACTTGCACATCAGCTTTGTCCTACTCAATAATCCTTAGGATATGTCTGTCTTCCTTGCAAGTTTTCCAGGTGTACATTAGCTGGGAACCTGCATGATGTAACCTACTGGGTATATCTCATGTTGGACTTGGGTGACCCAGAAGTGTCAGTGGCTTGGTTTGTGTGAACTCTTCAGCTTTTCACTTTTCTTGCTCTTTTAATATATTCAGTTAAAGTTTGCTTCCAAGCAGTTCTTATGCATAACTACATGAACCTGTAGTACTCCAAACCTTCTAATTAAAGCTAGAATGCAGTGTTTCTTCTGAGTACTGAAGACTGTCACTTTTTAATATAATTGGTGTAAGGTATACCAAACCATGAAAAGTATTTACATGTTTTGTAGTGTGAATAAATAAGCCTGGATGGAAGAGCAACAGAAGTCTTGGTAACACTTTGGCCTTGACCAAGAAGGAATTTAAAAGGGTAACTTTGAGATCCTGGTCTGGTTTCAGGTTTTCTTTGTCTGAAAGCTCTAACAATAAGCAGTGAAGTTGAAGGACTTCTAAAAGCGGCTTACAAAAGGGGATGTAGCTGAGGTGCTTAAGCTTTTGCTGCAAAACCTTTTTGACAGAGTGGGGTAACTTTCTTGAACAGTTTCAAAATGATGAACTTTTGTTTCAGATTTAAAGTTATCATGTAAAGTAAAATCCTGCATAATATAGAAATTAGATTATGGTATAAACTGTCTGAGTGACTGACTTGGCTTGGTTGTTTAATGTTTGTCTAACTCGATTTAAGAAATATATGGGTATATTTCCTGAAACTGAGGCTCTGGATGTGAGAGCCATGACTTGTATGGCAGTGGTGCCTTACCTGGTGCCACTTAAACTTAGCCTGTAAAGATGCACACTCAAGGCTTTGAGTCATTCTTGACCAAAAGGTTTCTCCCTAGAAGTGGGCAGGGTTTGAACGGTGTTGGCTCACTTTCTGAGAGGCGCTTAGTCATTGGGATTTTTTCCAGGTGCTGGCTTTCCTTCTGTTCACCCAGTCCGCAAAAGCCCCATGGTAGAGCAGGCTGTCCAGACTGGCCCAGTTGACAGCATGAATTCCCAAAAGCTGCCCCCAGTGAAGGTGACCCCGGGGATTCCACGCAGCGCCCGGCAGGTCCCGCAGGCCAACAGCAAAGCGAGCGGTACGTACACACCCCTTCAGCCCGAGTGCTGGGCTGGAGCAGCCTTCCGAGGTGCACTGCTGCCCTGAGCTGGCTGGGCATTGTTCTCGTGCTCCTTTAAAGTTTATCCTTCTTGTTCAGTAGATACAGTTCAGGCAGCACCTGTGCAAACCCAAGGACAGGTGAATGATGAAAACAGAAGACCTCAAAGGAGAAGATCGGGTAGGTTAAGCTGGCGCTAAACAGTCTCAACAGCCTGTGAAGGCAAGTGGTGGTAACTTCAGTGAAGGATTAACTGACAGAAGACTGGCAGAAAGCTTTGGGCATCCAGAGATGTTTCCCTAACAAAACAGCTTCTGGAGTCGCAGAAGTTCAGAACATTCCAGGGACAGAGTTCTAGCGCCTTTTCTAGAAAAGCTGAAGGTATGTCATAAAAATCAATGCTGTGACTTGGCAGCAGCTACTGGATTTCTCTGAAACCTCAAGTATATTTACTGGGAGAGGCAGCCTGTTTGAGACTTTCCAGAGCTTTTATAACAGAGAGGAGCTATGGAACACTCACCTCCATAGAGCAGAATTCTTATTTCAAAGTGGCAGTGCAAGCATGGGCCAGAAGAAAGTGAAATTCAAAGAGGTTTCTGCCCCAATAAAATGAGAAAGGGCAGGAAACAGCACTCCAGACTCTCAGGTCTTCAAATTAGTGTGTAGATTGGGTTATAGCTTTTCCAAAAAGAAGTTGATAGCATCTCATTTGGAAACCAGAAACTAGACAGAGTACAAGCTCCCTTTGTGGGTAGATGAGTCTTTGGCTGGATTTTCTGAGACCTCCTCTTTGCCATCAAGATGAGTTTTGGGCTAATTACAGTGCTATGTTTGCAGGTGAAGAGCAGACAGATATTTTTCCCCACCTCCCTCAGCTTTTCTTGCTGTAGTGCTTGTCCTGACTTCCTCCCTGCACGCTGGAAGGAAAGTTGGGTGCCCTCTTAGTGGTGAGACTGACATCCAGGAATGCTGCTCAGAAAGTTAAAGTGTTGCTGTAATATGTCTTCTACAGCCAAAATCAGAAGTTGCTTTCAAAGAGGTGTGGCCTAACCACAGGACTGGAAGCCAGAAACTCCTGAGTTCTATCCCTGGTTTCCTCTGGTCTTGAGCAAGTCATGTAACCTCCCTGTGCGTTACCAAGTGTTTAAACTCTCCTGCTTTCAGGAAACAGGAGAACCAGAAACCGTTCTAGAGGACAAAACAGACCAACTACTGTGAAGGAAAATACAATAAAGTTTGAAGGTGACTTTGACTTTGAAAGTGCAAATGCACAATTCAACAGAGAGGAGCTTGATAAAGAATTCAAGAAGAAACTGAACTTTAAAGGTTTGTGCCTTCATTAAATATGAATTGCTGAGCTAGTAGTAAACACTGCATAGACAAACTGGTTCTGAAAAACTGTATGATTACCTCTCAAATCTTGTTTGAGGGAGCAAGAGAACAGATGGCTCTGCAGTGTGTGCCTCAAGGAGGTGTAATACATTTCATTATCTTCAGATGACAAAGCAGAGACGGGGGAAGAAAAAGGGGACCCTGGAGTGGCAACCCAAAACAATGATGGTAACACAGAGGAGGACCTGCTGGGGCCCAACTGCTATTATGATAAATCCAAGTCTTTCTTTGACAACATTTCTTCAGAACTGAAATCTAGGTGAGTATTTTCTAAAAGGAATTTTAGGCATAAAATTTCAGACATAATCTATGTGACATGGTTTGATTATTTAAAAATTTTAGAATACCCTTTGGACAGGGAATATTGCCATGCATTTGGTGGCTCACAAGTGATGTGAACCAAGCTTCATGCAGTGGCATCAAACAAAAAGCATTTCAGCTGATATGATACACTTGCCTAATCTATGATAGAGGAGTTTGTTTCCCAGTACTGCCTTTGAACCCACTGATTCTAAACAAATCCCTTATCTGGCTTGTGGGAGAGGAGGCATCAGGGTCATGCTGTACTGAAGGTGCAGCTGGCAGACAGGAGTGAGCTAAGCCTGGAGGTGGGCCAGAGAGGTCAGCTCTGGCTGTGGAAATGCTTTAGGTTAAATGTTGGTAATATGAAGGGGAAAGCTTCAGCTTTCACTGCCACCACTGGTGCTCTCAAGTGCCTGGAGAAACGAGACATCCCTTTAGTGTCAAGGGGTTCCCTTGCTCTGTGGTGTGGCTGCAGAGGAGTTGGGTTAGAGCAGGTACACTGCAGCTGCTGCTTGTTGCAGTGCAGCTCAACAAAATCAGGGGTGAGAGGCTTCCTCTCTAAGTGAGCTGGAGGTTCTGCAGTGTTTGTGTTGAAGCTGAACTCGGCCCTGCTCAGTTCCAGGCGCACCACGTGGGCTGAGGAGAGGAAGCTCAACACAGAGACCTTTGGAGTGTCCGGACGGTTCCTTCGTGGCCGCAGCTTTCGAGGTGGATTCCGAGGTGGAAGGGGGAGTGGAGCAGCAAGGAGAAACCAAACCACTCACAGAGCTGGTACTGGCAGAGTGTAACTTCAGAGGCAAGTGCTCTAGCAAGAGTAAATACTCTCCCTGAGCCAGGTTTGTCTCTTGCTCCTTGCCTGAAGTGTCTGTGCAGCCTGTTTCGTCCTCCAGTGTCATGGATATATCAAGAATTGTTCCTTATTGGATCTGATTGATATTTCTAAAGGGTAGAAGGAGATAGGGGTGGTTTAACATGTTGATTTTTTGGTTTCACCTGTCTGAGAAAAGGCTCAGCTCAAGCAAGCAGCTTTTGGTTTCTAACTAAGCATTTCAGCTGATACAGGGGTGTGAGCTTTGCTATTTTTCTTCTTTGGAGAAGAACCTCATAATATCAAATTTAATTCTACCTTTTTTTCCTGAATAGGTTCAAACATCTCTCCTGAGAGGATGAAACTGTATATAGAAAGAAAACAACCAACTGCTGCACTAATGTGGGAAAATGGTTCATATTGTTTACTGTCTCAGCTCAAGCGACAGAATTTCATGTACTACTGCTTATATTTTGGACTTACTTTGGACCAGCCACTGTCTGCTGGAATATTTTTTGGAAGAGGGAATGTGTTCAGGGGTACCTTCTTCAGGGTGTCTTTTCTTTTTTTTGTGTTTTTCAAGTGCAGACTAACTTACACGGTTCTTCTTTCTGGGTCTCTCAAGGCTGCTATAGTCTAAGCTCAAAGTCAGACTCCTTTTCTGAACCCTGGAGAAGAGAAATCATGCTGTTTTAACATGGAACCAAAGCTCACTTGAAATAAACCAGCTACAATTTGTTTGTTCTGAGTAACCAAATGGATCCTTTGGTGCTGCTGGTCTCACGGATCTTGGCAGCAGGTGTGAAGTAGCACTTGGTATCTGGAGAAATGGATTCCTGGTGCTGAGGAGTTGTGTATATTGTCACTTGGGAATACTGGAGTGTTGATCATGTAGTAGTGTTTCTGACTGTACAGCTGTTTGTGGGCTGCTACTGGGCTGGAGGTACCACAGGAGTGTGGCTCTGCCTTGAGCTGCAGGGTGCTGGGAGTGCCTGGGGCTTGGAGCTCCTGGCTGGAGCTTGGGGACACCATGTGGGATGGGAGCAGGGACTGTCCCCACTCACGTGCAGAGGTTTTGGCAGTAGTGACTGTCTGGGAAGGAGACCTGAGGCTCTGACTTGTGTGCCTCGGTTTGTACCTCACTGGAGGCAGCACCAAATGCAAACAGTTCTCTGTACTCTGTAGACTGTGGTGGAACTCTTTGGAATGTTTTCATTCAACTAGGGATGGGAGACCATATAATGAAGCTTAACAGATGGGCATGTTTAATTTCTTTCCTCTATACCCCCATACTGTAAATAGTTTAGTTGTTTTTCTTTTGTTTTTAAAAATCTGTATGTGGGGAGAGGGCTGGGAGGGAGGGGTTACCTTTGTTTGCATGAAATAAGTGGGTTAAATTGCTATAGGCATGTGTCCCATTTTTGGTAGGGAATTTTGTTGAAAAAGCACCTTGATGACTGAACCCCTTACATAGCTCAAGTTTTTTTAGTTATGCATTGACCTAGGTTACTGTAAAAGCTTGGATTTATTTTTGTAGGACTTTATTGCTGAGAATTAGAACATAGCAGTGGGGCTGCTCTTTGGAGTAATGTAAATTGTAATTATAATAAACATGTAAATGTTTAATGTTTCCCTCCACCTCTGTTCTGTACATAGCTCCATAACATCGCTCCCTACACCTCCTCTGGCACCTGTCCTTGCAGGGCTGCCATCCAAGCTGCAGAAAACCTGGCTGCAGAGCTCTGGCAAACCTGGCAGTGTTACACAGTATTGGAAAAAGGCTGCAACACCCAAATCCAGGCACTGCCCGTTGTACTGTTGCCCTGGTTCCCCTGTTGGGACTCAGCCTGATGAGGGTTATGTTACTCCAGCCTTGCAGAGGGAGGCCCTGGGGCTCCCCAGGAGCTGCTGCTGCTGCTGCAGGCCCTGGCTCACACCTCTGATCTGGGGTGAGCTGAAATGCCTCACTCAGAGCTGCTCTAACTCTGCCTTTGCTGCTGGCAAAGCAGCCAGTGTGGCTCGAAGTGTGGAGATGGAATTGCACTGCCCTGGCAGAGGATGGGAGGAGAAATCCTCACTGCTCCTGTGTAATCACCACTATTCACACATAGCTGTGCCTTTTCAGTTGAGTGGGATCACTTCCCTTGTTTCCAGAGTAAAGCTTCAGACCCAGGCAGAGCACATCCTTGACACTGCTCAAGTTTGTGTCCCAGCCTCTGAGCCAAGTGCTGGCCTGGCTCCTGGAGCAGAGGGGGCTGGTGGCTGTGGCTCAGCCCCAGGACTGGTACCTGTGAGCCCTTCTTCCCCAGGAGCACTGTGGGCTCAGCTGCAGGCCTGTCAGCTTCCCCATGGAACATTCCCAGTGTGTGGGAACAACTGTGACTTCAGCAGAGAACCAAGTGCAGCTTTTTTGACTTCAGCATTCCAGCCCCAGGTTTGATACATTAACCTGGTGTTCAGGACCACGCTTCCTCTGGCTCATGTGCTCTGATGTGTGCTCCCTGTCCTTGACTCCTGTGGGATCCTCTGCCCACACTTTGCTGGGCAGCATTTCCTGTAAACAGCTCCTGGCTGTGCGAGCCCAGCGCTGAGCTCTGCTGCCTGGAGCATCCCTGGAGTCCTCAGTGTCCTGAGCAGGGGCTGGAGTACCAGGGCTGTCCCTTGCAGCCTTCTGGGCCACGTTCAATCCTTGCTGTGCCTGCTGCCACCCCAGTCCGGCCCTGACCCTGTCACACCCTCTGGGTGTGCAGCAGACTGAAGGGCAGTTTGGCTCTACCCCCTTGGTGGATACAAATGGGGAAACTTAAAGGAGTACCTGTTCCTATTGCTTCAAGTACTGAGGCTTGAGAGAGTGAGCTCAGGTGGGGAGGGGCCTGAGGCTCCTCTGAAATGAGGACAAGCTCAAACCAACTCCTGGGGTACGAGGCAGAGAGGGCAAATACCAGAGGAGAAAGGGGAGGAGCTACAACTCTGTTGTATGTAACATTTGCTAGTTATTGTTTAGCTCCCGGTGCACAAATCCCCCCTGTGAACCACAGCAGCAATGCTGTACTCTGACCCAGACCTGGCAGCACCAGGCCATGCAGCTCTGCCCTGAGCACTGCCTGCAGCAGCACAGTCCCCTGCTGCCCCCCAAAACACAGCCCCCCATCTCTGCTGTCCTTCAGCAGTACAACACACACCTCTGTCACAGGCTGCTGCAAGGCAGAGCCAGCCTTTTCACCCTGACAGATGCCTGGTAGGGAATAAAAACCCCAACTCCATATTAGGTATGTTGAGACCATAACACAACCTCCTAAAACAACTGTTTAAGGTTAAAAAAAAAAAAAGACATGCTGAGAGAGTGCAGAAAAGAACCATTAAACAAAGTGAAGTGTGCAGGGCAAAAAATGCAAGTGAAGTCTCTGTCCTTTAATGGGTCACTGCTGCTGTTCTGTAGCCAACCAGATCATCCTGGGTAATTAAAATCCAAGGAACAGACAGGGTTTTTTTAAATAACAGCTTTAAAAAAAAAATCAGTAGGTTTATTGTAGATCTCAAGAGAGCACAGTATGAGTAGCTGGAATGCCTACATGTCTATACAGAATAACCCATCAATTAAAAAGAAGCAGCTAAGCGGGTGCATTTTATTCATCATGATGTTTTCTTCTGTTTTTTCTTTTCATTTTCTTCCTTTTCCTTTTCAATTTCAGCCACATACTTCTCAATTTCTTCAGGGTTCAGGATCTAAAACAGAAACATGGGTGACCCTCAGGATACCAATAAACTTAGGAGACATTCATGGAAGTGATTCTAGCTCTGCCATGGGAAGAGCTGCTGTTTATCTGAAAGCAGGTACCTGCTGCAGACACAACAACATTCCTTGGCTACTAAGAATAAACTGAAGTATTTGTCAGTACAAAATGTGAGATTAACTTCAGGCAGATCAACAAGGACAGTATCAGAGACGGGCTCAAGGGGAGAGAAGCAAACAGCAGCCTCACCTTCAGCGGCTGCTCCCGTCTCATGACCGCCAGCTCGATGTTCTTCCCACCAGACTGCACCACCTGCGAGAGGCAGAGGGAAGCTTTAGGAGCCTGGCCAGGAATTCACCCCAACAAACCCCTCTCAGGCCTCCGTAGGAGAATAGATATGGATGGGGTGTATTTCACTCTTTAGCTCTCAACACCAGCAGCACTAACTCTCAAAAGGGTCTTCACAGTGGTGCCAGTGCCCTGGGCAGATGGAGAACATCTCAGCCCCACCGCCTGACTTGTGCTGTTTTCTGTATCTTAAACTTCAATCAAAAAATAAAATACTCAGCATGTGCTTTGGCACATCTCTGGTGCATTTGTGTTAACACCCAGAACTGAAGTCTGTATTCTCCCCAGAGCTGCTGGTAAGCTCTGTGTAAACTATGGAAATTGTGACCCCAATTATTCTGGACCTTGAATTCAATCCAACACCCACAGCCTACAGTAAACAGCTCTCACAGATCCTTTGCAGTACTTCCTTGGGACATCCACAAGTATTTTCCCATATTCACACCTAAGAAATTAATCTGGACAGTGAAAAGCCACAGAAGAGATGTGAAACAGCCTCACCTCGAGAAGAGCCTTGATGACAAGTTTAATAGTCAGATCATCCGTTTCAATGGCCTCATCAGTGTAGTTTTTCTCCAGGAACTCACGCACAGATTTGGCTCCTCTGCCAATGGCATTAGCCTGGAAACATTAAGGGGAAAAAGAAAATGAATGGGAGTTTAGAAAAGATTTCATTTGCAGAGTAAGAAAGAAACACAAAGTTGTACAATTGCATAATCTGTCACACACAAAGACAGTTATCTGGCACAGGTGGGTTGGTTTTGGGGTCTTTTTTGAAAGCAGGACAAGACTTCCCAAGGAAAGCTGAACTGCAGATGGCCACTCTCAGCACATTTGATTGTTAAGGATTTTTGCAGCTGTGAGACAGCACCATGTGGCCAGCGAGATCTCCTCTACCCCAATCCCACTTTAAAGGAGACATTAAGTCACAAATACTCCATTCCCACAAGGGACTGCACCCACTCACCTTCCAAGCATGGTAGGTGCCAGAGGGGTCGGTCTGGTACAGCCGGGGGGTCCCGTCGAAGTCGAAGCCCACGATGAGGGCGGAGATGCCGAAGGGCCTGCGGCCGTTGCTCTGCGTGTACCTCTGAGCACAAAGGACACTGAGGCACTGCTGAGCACACTCTGCAGCAGCTACCACCACGAGAGCCACCTGACATGCTTTTAGCTGGCTGTCTCCATTAGTCAGGACCCTGTATCTCATGGAGCCCCTAAGGCAGGCAGGTGAGACGTGGTTCCTGTCCAGCCCTGTTCCTACACCTGGTTACAGCTTCCAGAAGCACCTCCCCTCCTGCTGAGGGGTGCTGAGGCAGCCAGAGCCAGCTCTGCAAGCCCCAGTGTGCCAAAAAACACCATGAGCACACCTAAGCACAGTTTTCACCAATGATTTGCACTGATTGCACAGGAAATCATGGCAGCTCCTGCTGTGAGCACGTTACACTGCAGCCATGTCACAGCCCTCCTGGGACACTGCTAGCAAAGTCACTGCCATGTCCCACACCAGGGGCGTTGGGGCTGACACCCACAGCACCAGGGCAGCAGGAGCTGGGCCAGGGGTGTTTGCAACAGTGTGGGAGAAATGGTGAAAGTGCCAGCAAGACAGACACAAATGTGAGATTGGATAAAGGAACAAACAAACTCTAGAAGTGGAGCCTTGCTCTGACAGACCAGTGATTATTACAAGAATCACATTATTATCATCACCACTGCTCCAGCACATCAGTGTATAAGTAAATTAAATTTTCTCTAATTCTTGCTGGTGGCTGAACATCAGTTTAATACACTGGCAAATGAGTAATTTTCTCACAGAACGCAGCTGGGCATATTTTGATGCTGCAATTCATTCTAAATTCATGACTATCAAACACAAAACATTAAATACTGCACCAATTTGCTCCCCTCTTACCCATCCCTGCAATGGCTTTGCAGGAGGAAAAACTACCAGGAGCCATGAAGAAAAGACAGTAACCCAGGCCCACTGTTCTGGGAGTGAGATGAGCAGGGGGTTCCTGATGAGATGACACATGGAACTGTGCAGGCCTTGCAAGCACTGGCTGCTTTATCTTGGGGGAAAAAACTCAAATCTATCATTCACAAACTCAATCATTGTTTTCCATTCCCAATAAAAACCCACAATGTGTTTTTTACCAGGTAGGGGTAAAAGTGAGGCCAGAGCACAGACACTTGCACAGCTTGAGGAAACGTCAGATATTCCATGCTACACAACGTGTGGTTCATGCTACACGTGTGACACTCTAGTCCCACGTGGCACACACCTAACTGCACATAATGCATAACCCAGGCTAGCACAAGAGCACACAGAACACGTGTGTCAGGTCAGGACATCCTCAGCAGCTGTGAGCAGCCCCAGGTACCTGCTTCAGGCTGGCAATGTAGCGTGTGATGTACTCCACGGTGACAGGATCCTCCACGGTGAGCCTGTGGCTCTGGCACTCCACCCGGGCTCTGTTTATGACTATCCTGGCATCAGCTGTCAGCCCTGAAACGACACAGGGGCCTCAGAGTCATGGAAAAACCTCACAATCTGGCCCTAAAAGGCCCACGGGGTCAGGGAAAATCCAAGCAGAGCTCAAACTCTCAGGTTTGCTGGGCAAGAGCATCTGTAAGGCAGCAGAAAGTGGCTGATGCACAAAAATAACTAAAGGATTTCGTTTACAGCTTCCATGTTTGTGAGTTAAGTGACACACACAGTTCTGAGCCAGGAAATGGGAATACTACTGACAGCATTCCATACCCCAGCTAATTTGCCATGCTTGTTCTCACACACATTATCCCTCATGCAGTCCAGTTTCATCTGCCCAGCAAACCTCATCTACTTAATGAGGCTACAGCAACACAGTGTTAGCTGACACAAGTGTGACCCTTTAAAAAAAAGATTTTAAAGAAATTTTATTATTATTATTATTATTTACTTTTTAGCTAATGCTGCCATTTTTCACTTACAGCTTTGTTTTTATTAGACAATTTTTCCTCAAGTTTGTGAACACCCCTGCACATATCCCTGGCCCTGGCTAAGGGAGCAAGGCAGGAGAAAGAACTGAGTCTCTCATTCCTGCACACTGAACCTAAACCCTGTTGTTTTAGTCAGTTAAATCAGATCTTAAAAATATTATTGACAATGACACTGTATTTCTCTATATTAAAAAAAAAAGAATAAGCTACCATGGAAATACCATGCTTCCCACAGCTCTCAGCCAGGTACACCCTGCATTTTGGGTTCTCAGAGTCCATAAACAAACCCAAAGGTGCCCCAGCAGCTGCCAAAAGCCCTGAGGGCACCAGGTACCTGCAAAAGCCATGCAGACATTGTCATCCAGGGCACAGATCTTCCTGACAGTTCTCTCATCCTGCAGCTTTGCCACGGACTTCTTCTCCACACCAAGGACAACAATATCCTTCCCTCTTACTCCAACCTTCCGTGCATGAAAAGAAGAAGTAAAAAAGTTAACCCAGGTCCAGAAATCCTGACAGCTGCAGACTTTACTCAGGTGAGCAGTAACCAAGCACAAACCCCCACACTGTAGCCATCTCCTCAGCTTGAAGTCAGGATTTTATTTCCCACTGAACCCAGAGGCAGGACTGATGTAACAAAAATGGCAATGCATTTCAGGGTGCAGTTTCATCATCAGTTTACACCAACCTGTGGCTCCTCAGAGACAGGCTCCAGCTCCTTTACACACTGTCCTTTCTCCAAAGCACCATCAGGGTTTCCACAGAGTCCAGTGGCACTGCTCAACTCAGAGCCAAGGCACTGAAGATCAGGCCAAGTAACACCTACAGCTGCCAAAATGTTCTGTCTGTAGCTGCCTTAATGTCCTAATTCGTACCTTGAATACACCTTCTCCAACATCACTGAGGAAAAAACCCTTGACCTTTCCCCTTCATTCCCACAGAGGGATGGGAATCAGCATGTTCCAAATGCTTCCAAAAACGTTCAACTCAACAAGAGACACAATGGGTGGTTATACTGCATGCTGCCTCCACTTTTACAGTATTTTTAATTTCTGAAAAAAACGAGGAATCTATTTGGAAATAAATCTTGTTATATTCACTCCCATCCCAAAGATGGTAAATTCTCTTTTGGGTAATTAAAACATACCACAACTATTAATACAGTTATAACTTTTGAAAATGAAAACTTACTATTGCTAGAACTTATTACAATCACTGATACAAAGTCATTTGCAAATTAACACTTTTTTCCCCTTCCCCTAAATGAAATAAAACTTTCCTCGAGCAAAAGCTTGGTACAAATGGAAGCCGGGAGAAGCAATGTGCCTTTAAAGGCTTTCACCGACGAGTTTCCCAACGCGCTGGGAATCCGTGCACAAACACAAAATCCCACAAACACAAAATCCCACAAACACAAAATCCCACAATCTGCAGCAGGGACCGAGCGAGGAGAGGATCCCCCCTACACAGGGCCGGAGCCCCGCAGGGAGCGCCGGGCTCGGGGCAGCCCCGGGGGCGACGGGTGCCCCTCAGGGATCGCCCCGCAGGGATCCCCCGCACGGATCGCCCCGCAGGGATGGCCCCGCAGGGATGGCCCCTCAGGGATGGCCCCGCAGGGATCGCCCCTCAGGGATGGCCCCTCAGCGGCTCCCGCGGCCTCCCGGGCCCGCCAGGCCGGGCGCGCAGCGCCGCGCAGGCCCCGCCGCGGGCCCCGCTCCGCCCCGCCGCCCCGCCAGCCCCGCGGCCGCCGACTCACCGCGGTGGAGCCCTTCTTGACCGCCTCCTGCGCGTACTCCACCTGGAAGAGGTGCCCGTCCGGGGAGAAGACGGTGATGGCGCGGTCGTAGCTCATGGCTCCGGCAGAACCCGCACCGTCATCCGGGCGGGCCGGGGGCGGGGCGCTGCGCTCCGGCGCTGCGCACTTGGCGTACGCACTCGGCGCACGCTGCGCAGCGCCGCGCGCGGCACGCCCCGCGCGGGGAGTGCGGAGGGTTCGGGGTGAAGGGACCCCACAGGCGGCAGGGACAGCCCCGCCATGCCGCCTGCTCCAGCCCCGCATGCCGCCTTTGGAGGCATGGGGCAACGCAGCTGCCCCGAGCACCCTGTGCCACCCTCGCAGGGAAGATTCTCCTAATAATTCTCCTAATATCTAACCTAAACCTCCTCTTTTTTCAATTTGAGCCCATTCCCCTTGCCCTGTCACTCCACTCTCTTATAACAGCCATGCTCCATCCTTGCTGTGCGTCCCCTTGGGGTATGGAGAGCCACAATCGGGTCACCCCGACGCCAGGGTGGACAGCCCCGGTTCTCCCTCCCAGCCTTTCCTGGCAGCAGAGGTGCTCCATCCCTGTCCCCTGTCCCGCGTCCCCTGTCCCGTGTCCCGTGTCCCCTGTCCCGTGTCCCGTGTCCCGTGTCCCCTGGCCGCTCCCTGTCCCCCGGCCGCACGCAGCGCACTTGGCGCAGCGGCCCCGCGCTGGCGCACTCGGCGTACGCAGCCGGCGTACGCAGTTGGCGCAGCGGGCGGCGCGGCCGAGGCCGCGGGAGCCGGGCGGCCG
>NW_024368930.1:4609802-4646589 GCF_014805655.1 Passer montanus
GGCGCGGGGCGCGGCGCCCGCGGGTGTTCGCGGGGCGCAGATCGTACCATCTGCGGGCGCCCCCCTGGCCGTGCACTGCGGAGAATCCTCGCACGGCAATAGCAGCCAGATAATAACAATATTATTAGAGCCTGGAACCGATATATTATAGACACATAAAAATCCCCCACCATGTCGGTTGCCTTTGCTTCTGCTCGCCCAAGAGGCAAAGGGGAGGTCACCCAGCAAACTATCCAGAAGGTAAAAGAGCATGCTTTTATACAGACAATTTTAGACATTTATGCTGTCCATGCTCCTGCAGCTGGAGGCTGATTTCTAGGGCGATCAGGAAAACTCGTGAATTTGCGAGGGCTGCAGAGATGGACAGCTGGAGAGAGAGAGGTGGGGGAAGGAGGAGGAGGAGGAGGAGGTGGAACAAAGCAAAGGTGTTCAGATCGCTGCAAAGAGAGCGAGAGAAGGACGTAGGGAATAAAATCGGGATGGCACGGTATCCCTGCTGCTCGCCAAGGGGAAACCTGCCAAGCATACATTGGGAAACGGCAATAAAATTTTGCAAATATGCAATGAATTTATGATGGTATGTCAGCTTCTGGCCCCCAAAGAATCCAACGTAAAAAAATGAATTGAAATAAAATACTGAATTTGCAAGGGTTTTCTTTTGTATCTGGATGCAGAATTTTAATCTCTCAGAAGATAGAGGGAGCACCAGCCACTGGTATTTTTCATAAACTACTACTATTGTTATTATTGTTGTGATGTGTTTATTGATGTTTAATGACAAACAAAGCTTTTGAAAGATTTTCTCTGGAGAGGAGATCCCCCCATGGGTCTGGTGGAGGCCACACCAGAGGTGCTGAGCTGGGAAGTTATTGTTTCCCATCTGGCAGCACAGGCAGACCCGGCACCCTTCTCCTGCAGAGGGTGACGCTCAGAGCAGCGAGGCTGGAAATGCCAATAAATTTTGTGCTTGTCTGGGTTTTACTGCCACTGCTGCTTGCCAGGTGCATTTTGCTGTCGTGGCTCAGGTGTGAGCTCCGTGCTCCCTTGGCTGCAGTGACCAGGGCAGTGCCACTGCCAGCGCAGCAGTTCGCCTGGCACCAGGGGCTGCTGCCACTTTATCACTGCCAGGGGACAAAAACCCCCTCGGTGGCAGCAGAGCAGGGGTGAGGGCACAGCAAACTGCCCCCACAGGGGCGAGAGGGATGACTTGCATCTCAGGATGTTTGGAAACATCCCATTTTGTGTGCAGCACGTGGTGTTGTGAGCCAGTTCCTTTTAAATACTGAAACATTTCGGACTCAGTGAAATGTAACTTTTCCTCTTAGCTCCAAATCAGTTGGAATGATTTCATAATTGAGTTGTTTGTAATTAAACCCACACCCACAGACAAAGGGCAGATAATTGTCTTCTGTTGGATTTTCAAGCCCTTTCCTTTTTGCATATTCATAAACTTCATGGAAGCTTCAAAATGTTCTTTCTTTAAAAATAGTGAGTGGAGTCATTTCCCATCTCAGGTGCATCTGCTGACAGGGTGCTTTGGGACTGTTCATCAGTGTTGGGCTGGTGGCAGTGATCTTCTCTTTGACAGCAATGCTGAGGAAGAGACTTGCAGGCACAGGAACTGGATGGGATTTATAGTCAAGGATGGAAATGGAGCAGAGAGAGCAGGAGAAAAAAAATTCCAAAAATCCTCATTAACTTATACAAATTTCAATGAAAAATATTGTTCTTATTTGCATTCATATAAGCAGCTTATTTTCATTTATTAACTCAATTTTCATAGCCTTTCAAAGCTGTTCTTATCCCAGTATCAAATATTCCTAAAATAGATTTCACACAGAGGAAGTTGGATCTTTTGGCAATAGAGTACCAAAAGTGGTGGTGCTCCTCTAAAATAGTTCATCAAATAGCATTTCCAGGGCAGTGAAATTCAGTTCTGAACCAGAAATGGTTCTTTCCTCAAGAGCTCTCCTGCCCTGATGACACAGTGGTTCAAAAGCCCAATCTTGCAAGCACTTGATAGCAGGGTACCTACAAGCTCTATTATGCCAGAGGCAAATCTGAATTTCTGCATGCTGGCATTATTATTTTTTTTATTCATTCACCTGGAGAAAGTGTGCTGCATTCACAAGAAATCTGAGGGAAACTGACAAACTAACGTATCTGAAATTTCAGAGCAAATCAAAGGACATTTTAAGCTTTTAATCATATTATGAGCTCATTAAATAAAAATAAGGACATCTTGGGATATAATTCTCTTAATCATGGTTTCAGTAGCTGCAGTGATGCAAATTTTATACTTCATCAGGTTCAGCTGTCAGCAAGCTCTAGTCCTGTGCAGGAAAAGGAGCGGGTTTAATTGTTTGAAAGTTTGTTTCCTATTTAAAAGTAGGCATGTTAGTAACACCTGAGTTTTGGAAAGGGTTGGGTGATACTTTGGGATGAGGCAGAGATAACTCGTAGTGAAAGTGTTTTCCTTCTTCAGCATCAGAATTTATCTGCCATTTAAGGAGGAAGCTAAGTGCATGAATTCTTCTGTAGGGGTATTTCAAGTAACTACTTTAAAGATAACTGTTTATAAGTGAATCAACCTCGTGGCTCAATAAAGTCACATGTAGGTGATTTACAACAGCCAAAGCAGCAAAACTGCAGAAACAACTTCCAGTGCCAAGGAGGGTGGAGGATCACAAAAATACAGGACTTTTATACAATTCTCACAGTAACATGTTCTGGTCCTATTTCTTTTATGCAGATGCTAGATGAAAATCACCACCTAATACAATGTATTATGGATTATCAGAGCAAGGGGAAAACTGCAGAGTGTACTCAGTGAGTATTACAGACTTGGGAGTTTGTTAGAAATGTTTCCTGAAGTCTGACTCTTCCCTTTGCTCAGTGGCACAGCTGTTGGTTTGCTCTTGGAAACACTCCTGTTCCTTTCTAGGAGCTTTTCCAGTTCATGGAGAACTGTGAAGAAGCATAAATGGTTCTGGTGGTGCTTACTTGAGTAAACACTCTAGTTAGAGCACTCTTGAAAAAAATCGTGTTATTCTCAGCTTGCTGGCAGGGAACACAGGTTTGGCTTTGGAGTTCTGGGATTTCATTCCTGTCAGGGCTCTTGTTAGACAGAGGAGGGAAAAGTGTCTGATTGTTGGAGCAGCTGACTGGGTGTCAGTCCTCAAAGATGGAGGTCCCAGCTGCACAGTTCAAAGTGCTTTCAAAGGAGGGTGTATTTTACCTCTCCCTTCCCCCAGGTTTATCCTTTTGAAGTTTATCCTTTTGTAAAAGAGGTGTTGGGCACACTGATCCTTAATGGGAAACGTGACAGCACAGACGCAGGTCATTGCCACTGCTATTTATTAGGACAGATTAAAAATGGGTTAAGGTAATTTAATTAACCATTTGTAAATAGCGGGGGATAAAGAGAAAGATTGGAATTTTGTGTATTGTTAACCTTTTCCAAATGAGCTTTACTCCTTGTTCTGTAGATACCAACAAATCTTGCACAGAAACCTGGTTTACTTGGCAACAATAGCAGACTCTAACCAGAATATGCAGTCCTTGCTTCCTGCTGTAAGTACCAATTACTGTAACTAATAATTAGTTATTAGTATAGCTAATATCATAGTTATTTCCCATAGATACATTAGCTATGCCAGAGGGAAATTTTCTTTGATCCTGTTACTGATCACTATAAATGAACCATTTTTCAGTATTTTTCCAGCTGAAAGTTTTGAAGTGGGCAAGTAGACCACCAAACAAACCAAAAGTTAATTTTACAGCATTTAAATTATGTTCTTTGGGACATTTGTGTTAATCTCTGTCCCATAACTCAAGGGTTATGATGCAGTGGTCCAGATTCAATATTCTTACCTGTTCTTACTCTATTCTTTACTTGGGGGAAAAAAATGCTGCTGTTTTATGTAAAAAATCTAATTCAACACTGAGGCATTGGTTTGTCTTCACACGTGTTGTTATTCTTGCTCAGTGGATTGATTTGGGAAGCACCACACATAACACAAACAGCAGCATAGCTTGGCAAAGGTCAATCTGTCAGCACACTCCTGCGTTGTCTTTGCTAATGCATTCCCCGCAGTGGTTGTGTTTGGAATCCATGTGAGTGCAGAGGAACGAGCACAGAAGCCACGCTCTGTGACAAACACAATCATTTCAAGCCCTTCACTGTGCTGCTGCCTGTCAGCTGCTCCGTCATGCTCAATGTCATTCACACCGAGGAGTCAAACCGAGAAAGATTTACCCAAAAATCAAAGCAAGCACGCATCTCACCGAGGCAGTTTTTAGTCACAGCCAGGCTAATTTGGGGGGCTGCTATTTTTCCAGTCCAAAACCTAACCAAAAATTTGCTTCTCCTCCTTGTTGTTTCGCAGCCACCAACGCAAAACATAAACTTGGGCCCGGGAGGGATGAGTCAGAGCGCATCCAACCAATCCCTCCACTCGCAGAGCAACCTCAGCGATGCCATCGGCACCGGCCTTCCTCCCTCCTCCCTCATGCAGAGCCAGATCAGCAATGGTGAGCTCCGGTCCCCTTTGTGCTGCTTTGCTGTTGCCTGGCAACTCAATCATTAATGCAGAATATACTTAGAGAGCTGGAAAAGACCTCTCCTAACTCACCTTTCAGGCACATGCTGAAATCACCACAAAATGGCTACAGGCAGGAATGGTGTTGGCTTCTGCAGAGTGCTTTGTGTTTCTGCAGAGGAAATTAAAGATTTTTTTTTTTAAATGCGTGATGAAAATCACGGAGTGAAGATGCATCCAAGTTTTTAGTAAGAAAAATTATATGTTGCAGTATTTTTGTCACGGAAGTGGCAGGGCTGGCCAGGGTAAAATGGAATTGCTTGCATGACTAACCACACAACCAAGCCTTCAGATTGCAAAGACCTTCCAGGAATCATTTCTCCTCACAAATCATTTGGTGTTGCACCAGTCTTTGTCCTCTACAGAAGCTTGCAGAGGTTGTAGTGCACAGTCAAAGAATTTGCACAGGCATTTCATATTAATAATATAATCTGTTTGGTTTTGTTCGTGCAACGAAACTAATTGAAAAACAATTTTGAATATGTGCATTTTATATTATGAATAATCTGTTTATTTTGTAGATCATAGTTATTCAGTCAGTTGTTTCTGTGGGTGTCTCCCAGAGTAACAGAGAGCAAAAACCAGTTTCTATAAATAGAAATATCTGATTGTAAAATCACAGACCTTGGCAGGGGGACTCAAAAGCAGACACAAGCCATGAAATTACTTCTGAGTTTTTGAAAATCCCTTTGTGGTCAAGCCTATTGTACCTTTTACACGATTGGATAAAGAACCTGTAAAGTGAACTTACTAAATTTTTCAAGGCTTTTGTTTTGAAAGATTGAATTCTGAGTATGAGCAATATATTAACTCAGTCAAAACATTGTTTTGTGTTATTAAGAATAGACATTTTCTGTACTACTGTTGTTGGTTTTGTGATTTGCTCCCCAGCCTCCTCCAGATCTCTGGAGTAATTTGCTGCTGATTGAAAGAACCAGACTGGAAGTCCTGAGGACTGGACTTATCCACGTATTTTCCCTTAGAATCACAAATTAGCCAACCCTTTTTTTTTTCCTTATTTTAAAGAAGGCCAAAAATCTCTAATTTTTCCCATGCAAACAAAGCAAGGTTTACAAACACTTGCTTCACTCCATCTCTCACTCAAGGCAGCTCTATCTCCATTCACACACTCTGTGACCTTGTGTTGCACCAGGGTCAGCTTTACAACTTAAAAAAAAACAGAGCAAAACACAGAGATAATTTTCTGTAGCAGTATTTTGACCCAGCTCCACTGATTTCAGGAGTGCTGCCTCTCTTTATTTCTTGTTGAAACTGCTGCTTGCATCTCTTCATCAGAGGAAAATATCCCTATTTACAGCAAATGTTCTCATTTTGATGACTATGAAAACCATTAAGGGTAATTAATGAGGTTTGTATAAATGAGTTAGATGTTTTTCAGAGGCTGCAGGTACACTTAATAACCCTGAATTAAAATATTGTTATTTAAACATTGCTGCATAATTCTGCCTTCTAAGGATTCTGCATTCTACCTAAATTAATTGAGATTGACAGCAATATGGCTGAATTTAGATAGACAACAATTTGCACCATCACACCTTGGATAGTAACAATATACAGTGAAAACAACTTTGCAAAACTCATTCATAAAACTATTTCCAGGAATAAACAACAAAGAAGAACCCCATTCCCCCAACATTAGCTACCCAACTGCAACAGAATTCTGAAAAAGAGGCACACTGCCAGATAAACAGGATGATACAAACCCAGGATGGGGCAGTCTGATGATTTCATTCTGATGTTGGAAGGGGAGTAACAAAGCACACTGCCAGATAAATCCAGGATGTATCTGGGGCAGTCTGATGATTTCATTCTGATGTTGGAAGGGGAGTAACAACTGGGATTGTAATGGTGACTTGGAAAATTTCTCTTCCTCTGAGGTACTTTTAGTCAAACTTCAGGAAAGGGAGAGATAGGCTTGTTCTCTGAGCAGAGGCTGCACTGGTACTTCAGAAGCCCCAGCTAAGAAGGTGAGCTGGTTATAGAGGAACTATATAGTTATATATAGTTATATATACTAGTTATATAGTACTAGTTATATATAGTTATATCCACTGTATAGGAATGGTGGATGCAGCAATGTGCAAAGTGTCTGTCAGCCACTGCTGTGCCTTCCCACTGTCACCACCTGTGTGAAGGGGGAAAAGGAATCAACTGCAGGACAAGAGGAAGGAAAAGACAAATTTCAACAGGCTGGGATGTTCCCAGAGTCCATGTATTTTCTGAAGTACATGAAATTACTGGGATGTTTAAATTTTGGTGCCTGCAAGGAAGTGGTTGTAGGGCATTGCTGCTGGTTTTGTTCTTCCCGTCTGCAATCCTGGATTTGGCTGCCAGGAAGAGGAGGTTTGCTCTAACTGTGCAGCAGGCAGTTTTAATTTGTCTGTACATAACAGGGAGTGCTAATAATGAGGACTTTTGCTCTTTTGTATTTTGCCTTATCATAAGGTATTTCATAAAGGCCGCGAGGCCTCATGCTCACTGTGCTTTGCCAATCATAGCTCAGATTTTCCTGTTGCTCTCTCTAATTTGTGTAGGTCCCAACCATGTGTCTATGCAGCAGTCAGGCCAGAACACCATGCCCACGACCTCCCTGAGCATGAGTGTCAGCAGCCACGGGACTGGCCCTGGTTACAGCCACACAGTGCCTGCGTCTCAGAACGTGCCAATGCAGGGCCAGGGCTCCATAGGCAACTACGTCTCTCGAACAAACATCAACATGCAGTCCAACCCAGGTAACTCCTTCCCTCCTCTCCTCCTGGGCCACCTTGACTTTCCACTGACCTCAGAGGGTTTGTCACACAGGTCTTCGTTCTGTAAATATTTCCTGTAGACAGCTATAAATGTGCCTGAGGAACAGACAGCTTTCAGACATCTCTGAACTCCCAGCTGTCAGGTGCCAGTGTAATTCAGAGCAGTTTCAGACTTGCTTTAACTCAGGCTGACTCGCCATGGTTAGGGCTGAGCTGGGGACGCAGTGTCTGATAGCCCTGGCAGCAGCATTGTCTGATAGCCCTGGCAGCAAATCTCCCAGCCATGGGAGGGATCTGAGCAGCACCTTTACCCAAGCACAAAGAACCTGTCAGGGTATTTATATCCATATTTATATCCATTTGCTGTTTGTACATTACTAGCCCATTTTGTTATTTTATTGGTACTTCACATTGTTTGCAGGGCATTAAGAGACTAGCAGACAAGTCAATATCTTAATTTAAAAAAAAGTTTGCTAGTTGAATCACCTTGAATGGGATGTCTGATGCTTTGGAATTCTTTACAGCAGCATGACATTTAGAACTCAAATAAATCCTAGAATATCAGTTTACTTAAACTCTATAACCATCAGGTGTATGAGAAGATGGAAGCAGAAGAAAGAATATATTAGAAAAGAATGCAGTGAAATAGTCAGGAAATAGACAGGAACAAACCTCATTTTTTGTTTCTTCCTTTAACCCTACTGCAATAAGGTTTGCATTCTTTTAAGTAAGCTAATAATAATCAAGGGCTGGGTGTATTTTTAAATATCTGCTGAAGCAAATGGCAAGAACTGACCATGTAATAAGATCCCTTCTGGATTCCAGTACAGAAGAGTAAATAAATCCAATAGGAAAACATCTCCCCCTGTGGAAAATGCACAGAATTATCAGGATGCATGTTAGCTGAAGGTTTGGCTTGCTTCTAAAGAGACCAGGTGAGAACTGTCCCATGTTCATCTTTGGAAAACAGTCTTTTCCATGTCCATTGCAGTCTCCATGATGCACCAGCAAGCAGCGACGTCACATTACAACTCTGCACAAGGAGGGAGCCAGCACTACCAGGGACAATCCTCCATTGCCATGATGAGCCAGAGCAACCAAGGCAACAGCATGATGGGGCAGCGACCCATGGGCCCTTACAGAGCTTCACAGCAAGGTAAAATTGCTATCAGATTATTGATAGGACTCTCATTAGACAGGTACATAAATCACCAAAATTTCCAAGTCACATTTACAAACAGAGAATCCCACCCAGGAGCACAGGAAATCCTGAATGGTGCAAGTATCATGACAATGAGATGAACTTGAATCTATATTCAAGATTCATCTATTTAATTATTTTGGGTGTTTAGAAAAATAATTCTGTCTAAAAGGGATCATAAATCTATAAAGAAAAGATAAACAATTTGATATACAGCTCATTCAAGGCACTGGAAATTTATTCAATTCTTTCCCGTGGTGTTGGATCAGCCCTAACATGACACAGTTAGCAAGGAACACATTTCTGGAAAGGAGATACAGTTTGCCAGCAATTAGAATGAAAAATTAGGCCAAGGAAAGGAAAACACCAGAGGATAACTACCATGCTCTAAGACCTCTCTGGATAAAGTTTTAAGAGGTAATAAAGCTGCTAGACTGATTCTAAAATAAACTGAATTTTGCTAAGAAACAAATTAATGTATTAATGAAAATATATTTAATTCTGACTGTGCTCTTGAGCATGAAATCCATTCCTGTGATTTCTAATAACTTAGATTAGTAGATAAAATTTAGCCCTTACTTTCGGTGTTGCTGCAGAAGTGAGTGATTCTAGGATGTGTTACTGACTGTTGTGTGATTTCAATTTCAACCATCTTTGTCTGAGAATACAAATTTATTTCCTTTTTCTAGTGAGCAAAACATCTTTATAACTGCTTGCAATTGTTTGCTTTTCCAGACATAAACTTTGTTTTTTTTAAAAAAAAATTAGACCAGGGAAGCACATCCCTTAGGAGTCCACAGGCTCAGTCTGCCTTGTCTTGTGCCTTGCAGGTTCCTCGCAGCAGTACATGGGGCAGGAAGAATATTACAGTGAGCAGTACAGTCATGGCCAAGGCTCATCAGAACCTATGAATCAGCAATACTATCCAGATGGTAATTCCTCTGAGCTGGGCTCACCAGGATACTGATAAAGTGCAGAGCACCACGACTGCCACGTCCAAGGACATGGCAAACCTATTATGTTTCATTTCCAATTTAATGCTGGAAAATTAGGATGCCAGGGGATGGGAGCCTGGTACAAAACATGCACATAGTGCACCCTGCTATATAAACTGCTCCAAAAGGAGCCCAAAGCCCAGTTTGGATTAGTAAACACAAGAGTTCTAACCATTGGTGTGACTTTCCTTGCCACGCGTTCGATATTCTCCCTAAAGGGTCTGCATTTGCTCTTAGCCTCATCTTGGTGCATGAGCAGCTTCATAATGTATAATAAATATAAATTCAACACTGTGTCTATGGTCCCAAGAATGTATCTGACAAATCTTTGTGACTCCTTGCAGGACATGGTGATTATGCCTATCAGCAGTCATCCTACACTGAACAGAGCTACGACCGGTCGTTTGACGACTCTACACAGCACTACTATGAAGGAGGTAGGAAAACACAGCAAAATCTTAACAGTAAATTCAATATATTATTAAGATATCTGAACTCTAAATTAACTGGTAATATTAACTGAATTATGATGCAGCAAGGTGACATTTAGGAGAAGCAATGTCATCTATAGAGCCTCTGTTCATTTTGTTATTTCAGAATACAGCAAATGGAATTTCCATCATAGGTATTTGAAAAAGAATACCAGTAATAACTAGATAAGTGGTCTTTCTGGGATATATGAATAAACATCATTATCTAGAAGAAAATAAAATGAGAGGGCTTCTTGAGAAAGCAGCTATTTACCCTGGCAGACTTATCTTTGTGACTTTTTCTTCTGAAACCCTTCTGGGATAAAAAAAAATTAATTTGGGGAACAGGTTGTTTGTTTAGTGATATGTATAAATAAGTAACTCTCCTATTCAAAAGAATTAAAAGTGACTGGAGAAATAAACATCTTGCTTGTCAAGATCCAAGCATCTGTTTCTAAGAAAAGTATTTGTGTATGAGTTCTAGACCAAGGCTCCTTTACACCTTTGTTTTTCTTATCATCCACGTGTGCAGTGAAATACCTGCCTCATCTCTGACCAAACAATTCCAATATTTCCCTCTCCAGGAAATTCTCAGTACAGCCAGCAGCAGGCAGGATACCAACAGGGAGCTGCACAACAGCAAACATATTCCCAGCAGCAATACCCAAATCAACAGAGTTACCCAGGACAACAGCAAGGATATGGTAAGAAAACTCTCAGTGGCTGGTCAACTTGTTTGCAGTGTTTCACCCTGATGCCTCCATTCCTAAGCTAAAATAGGCTGTAAACTATTTCCTTGATTAACCTTGGATTAACAATGTACCAAAATTAGCCAAAGATCTAGTAAAGAGATTCTGGGCAGTAACATACATAAGTATAGCACTGCATTCCATCCTGGATCCCTCTCTCTTTTGATAGAAGTTAGAAAATACACATTTTCTTCATGTTGAGTTTGTGTTAAACACCATCAGGAGGTCACTGCCTGGGTTCCCAGGCCTCCTACACACCTAGTCCTTCTGAACTGACAGAAAAAAGAACATCAACAGTCCAGAGAATCACTCCTCTGTTGTTTATGGTGGCACAGCCAGATTAGATAGGAATTTAAACATGTGGGTGTTACTAAAATATAGGCCAGGTAGTTTGCACAGAGATGTGCCAATACAGGTTTCAGAGGGGCCTCACTCAGAAGTATTATGACGTTTTCTGAGCTAAGTTTAAAACCTGAAGTTTACACTGCTGCAACTACATCATTATTAGTATTAACACCTCCTAGTGTAAACCTAGAGGGGAGGTCTGGGCAGAATTTACTCACAGTTCTTACTCACAGAGCTTACTTTGTTAGCATCATGTTTTAGATTGTGTTAACTCTTACAAACTCCAGCAAGTCAAGCCTGTAATGGATTTTACTGCCTGTAATGGATTTTACTGTCTTCTCAGGTCCTGCACAAGGAGCCTCTTCACAGTATTCCAGCTACCAACAGGGACAGGGGCAGCAATATGGAAGTTACAGAGCTTCCCAGACGGGCCCGTCCGCTCAGCAACAGAGGCCTTATGGCTATGAGCAGGTAAATTGCCTAAGTCTTTGCTCTGAAAGAGCAGATCTGGCTGTTAGCTCCGTCTATATATCTATCTGATAATTTGGTACAGGTATATGGGTGATACTTCAGTAGGTCTTGTAAAATCACAGACCAAAAGAAATCGCCTAACTCGCAGTAAGCCTCCAATATATTATCCTTCACCATTACTTTTTTTTTTTTTTTTTTCCTACAGGGACAATATGGAAATTACCAGCAATAAAAGAACACAGTGCTGTGTCAGATTCCTTTCAATAGTATCTCAATCTTTTGAACTGGATGTACAGGCAGTTTTGATTAATTGTAATATGTTGGTTACCCCTTAGCACAAAGCAGCGTCTGTATGTGAACAGTGTTCATTTCATGCTGGATATGAAGCAGTGCACTACTGGTAACAAGACAATGCTTTAATGGTTTGATATTTGGTGCTGTGTATAGTACTGTATGTTGATACAACGCAGAGGTTTTCCATTTACCCCCTCTTGTCCCATTCTTGATGTTTCTGAATAGCTTTAGGATCATTAGATCACAGTTGTGCCCCGTTCTGGACAACAGCCAGGTAGTTCTGCAGTCTGGCCCAATGCAAAGCCCATCAGTCACATCTCAGCCCAGGGAAGTTCCCTGTGGGAAGTTATTGATCTTTTTTTTAACTGGATGCATTGAAGATTTCCTGCCAGCCTCCAAAATCCATGGCTCTTCAGTTTGCTTCTACAGAACAAGGGGATGGATACATTCCTTATAAAATGTCAGTTCTATGCTATATGACAAAAAATAACTGCAACTTCTCTAACACCTACCTACCCAAATCCTATAATTCAGTAATCTGCATAAGTCCACATTTCTGTGGAAGAGGATCCAAACCTACAATCATAGAAATGTTTATAAATAGAGGCACCTTTTATATGTCCATGTAAACAAAGGTATTTCTGTCGTGGGAAGAAAAACAGAAGGGAGCCATGAGACCTGCAGTGTCAGCCTGCTTGACATCAATATTGCTTCACATCGTGCTTAGCTGAGAAAATACATCTGGCAGAAGTCCTGTCTTGAATATCCTGCTCCAAATTTTATAACTTGCATATGCATTTTTGTGCCAAATTTTGCAAGCAGGTGGCTGGCATCCTTCTTTGTTCTGATTCTTGTGCTGCCCTTGCTCAGATTCCCCAGCAAGCATTATAACCATAAATATTGTCAAATTTGGTGGTCTGTTGTTCTCACAGCTCATCATCACTTTTATTTTCTTATTGTAGCTTGACAGAAAGATAGTTCAGAGGTAAAAGAAAAAAATGCATTTTAATTGCAGACAAGCAATTAAATTCAGCTTTAATTGTGAGACACTATTATGCATATAGAGAGAGGAGCTATTAATGGGGTCAACCAGTGAGAGAATACCTATAGAGGGAGAATTTAGAGAGAAAAACTAGTGGTATGTAAAAATCAGTATGAACAAGTATGTAAGTGGCTTCTATTCAGTTTTATATGTTCTTATAAAGTCTTGGGGGGGTGAAAAAAAAGTGCTTTTAAAGTGCTTGTATAAGTGTTGAGCAAAATACTGTGTCCAAATTTCTCTGAAGCAAAAAGCTGGGGTGGCTGTGTAGCCCACAAACATTTTTTGATATGACATTAACCGCAAATTTACAAAAGTAAATACACTGTGTAGGATTTTCTCCTTTTCTTTATCTGACTGATGTTATTTATGGGATTTTGAGTACTTTATATTTTGAAAAACAAAGGCCACAAGGAAAACACAACATCTCTCAATTCATTACTTTATTTTCCTTTAGAAGAAAATCTTTAACTGGACAACTAGAAAGTTTACTATTAAACGTTGTCCAAGCACTGTCCTTCCTATGTTAATAATTTAAGCTACTGGTAAAATGGAAGACTTTTTTTTCAGTCAGTCCTCATTCCTTTCATCTTTCCTGCTGGTGTTTTCATACAAATAAGTACTCTCAAATAGCAAGGAAGAGAAGGAAGTAAGATTGTTTTCTTTATAATAATTACTATTACAGGTAGCCAGAAGAATGCAATATTGCTCTTTGCCAGTTTGGGAATATGCCTTTTATGTGGTTTTTGAAAGTGCTGAAATGCTTTTGAGAGAATATGAACAACACTTAAACTGAAACAGCAACATTACATCAATCTGAAATGTCTTACATTAAGAACTTCGTGAATGTTGTGTATATAATGTATTTGAAAGAGCACTTTGAAAATAGTTTGTACATTTATTTCCTAATTTATACATGATTTTTGGTGTTAATATTTCTAATTGTTAATAACAAAACGTTTATTTAATGTGTCGTCCATTTTTATGTATTAATGTGGAAACAAAGTGATGCCAGCATTTTGACTTCTTCCATGAATTGTATCATTTTCTGTTTTGTAATACAGAATGCTTGAAAATCGTTTAGTTTAAATATTATCTGCAAGTGGATTTGGTGGTACTTTTCTTGTGGCAGATGGGATGGGTAGCACAGGTTACCCTTTCCTTGGGGCGCTGGTGGGTGAGGGCTGGCCCAGAAATCCGCCGGCTGCTGGGCTGATCCCGGCGAGGGAGGCACAATTCTGCTCCTCAGGGCACGGAGCTGTTGGAGGATCAGCCAGAGGACCAGGCTGATCAGAGCGATGGAGCAGCTCTGCCGTGGGGAAAGGCTGAGAGAACCGGGGTTGTTCAGCCTGGTTAGGGGAACTTTGCGGTGCCTTAATTGCCGTGTCTGAAGGGAGCTGTAAGAGACACGGAAAGGGGCTATTTAAAAACGCCTGGAGTGACAAGACAAGGGGGAATGGCTTCGAGCTGGCAGAGGCAGGGTTAAGTGGGTATTAGGAGGATGCTCGGTCCTGTGAGAGGCGGGAGGCCCTGGCACAGGGTGCCAGAGAAGCTGTGGCTGCTCCAGCCCTGGAAGCGCTCAAGGCCAGGCTGGACGGGGCTTGCTGCAAGCTGAGACAGTGGAAGGGGGAACGAGATGATCTTTAGGATCCCTTCCAACCCAAGCCACTCTGGGTTGGGAGCCTGGCGGGCCGCCCCAGCCCTCACGGGGCCGGGCCGAGGCGGGGCTGAGGCGGGCCGGGGCTGCCGGGGCGCGGCTTCGCCGCAGCGGCTGCGCCCGGGAGGCCGAGGCGGGGCCGCGCCTGTCCCTCCATGGCGGTGCTGTGTGGGGCCGGGCTGGGCGGCTCGCTGCGGCGCTGCGGGGCCGCGGGGAGCGGACACAGCCTCTGGAAGCCGCTGCTGCTGCTGCTCAGCCCGCCGGCTTTCTCCACGACCTGCGCCCGCTGCGGCAAGGACAGGCGGCTGAGGCAGAAGAGAGCCATTTCGGAGCGGCAGCTGGTGAGTGCTGGGCTCCGGGCGAGTTCGGGGTGCCTCTCGCCAGCGGAGGAAATACTGGCTAAACTATAACTGACTTCCAGAATAGTGAGGAAATGAGTCCGCCCCGCGATATTCTCGGCGCTCACAGGGATCCTGTTAGCGGTGCGCTTCCCCTTTGGCCTCTTTGGGCGGAAAGCATCCCTAAGTCTAGAAAGGAAAAAGGGTTTTAAAGGTAAAGCTGTAAAGTGGTGTTTTAGCTTTAAAAACACCATTTAGCTTTAAATCTAAAATATTGCTTTGTTTTTGACTGGTTTTTTTCAGTCTTGTGGTGTAGTCAGCTGCCAAGCAAGCATCGCTTTATGTCAGAGAAACTTCAGGGCCCTAGAATTTATTCTTCATCTTATTTTTATATTTGCACGTCTCTGGAAAGTCTTATTTTCTAATGATCCATAAATCACTTCCCATTAAAAGCCATAGTTTACTGTTTTGCCATGTGGTGGTGCCAAATACTTTCTAAAAGAGGCCTTTTAGTAGTAGTATAAATTTGATTATCAAAACTTCAGTTGAGAGGCGGGTTTTTTTCAGTTGCTCATCTTTGGTATCATAACAATAATAAGACTTTTTCTCCCTCACATGCTATTTGTGCCGTTTAATTAAAGTGACCCTTAAAGCCCATTCTCGTTATGAAGTCCCTCAGTAACTGACAGAATTTGAAAGTTACCATGACCACAGTCATGCTTGCTCTTTTCATCCCTCTGTGTAAACAATTCCACCTGTCAATTTATGTACTTCCCTGATATTTTCCCTTGCAAATTTCAGCCTCTTTTCTGGAGATAGATAAAGTTATATCAACATAGCATAGCCTTAGGTATTTGCTTTTTAAAAAGTTCTTAAAAACACTTGAAAGATGCGATCTCCCTTTCTTTATCATTACACTCAGTACACTGCATTTAGTTGATCTGTGAATGGCAGCAGAGTTCTGATTTATTTTTTTTTTTAATGAAATTCATCATGGCTTAAAATAGCAGGTCTGCCTAATAACTAAAACTTCTTGGAAGATGAGTCTGATAAATTGTACTCAAAGGGAGCACCCCCCACCCTTGTTGCAGACCCGTTATTTCGTGGATCAGCGGAAAGTGCGCGTGGTTGGAGGACAAGGAGGAGACGGGGGCCATTCCTTCCACAGCGAGCCCAGGAAAGTGTTTGGAGGTCCTGATGGTGGGAATGGAGGTGATGGAGGTCATGTCATTTTTAAAGGTAAACTTCATTGAATCTCTTCTGTTTATTGTTGTTGTCTTCTTGCTTAACACCCCACCCCAGCCAAAACAGCCCTGCACGGATGGTGAGAAATGGTAAATAGCAAAAAGGTTAAAATTATTATTTCTGTATGAGATGTCTTCGCTTTTGAAGCTTTTTCCTGAGCTGTGGTAAGGAGGACATAAATGACACTGACAGCCTTAGAAAGAATTTTGAAAATTGAGATATTTTGCAGATAGTTGAGTGGTACCTGACTGTGTTATGTTAAGATGTGATTAAATTTTCCTCTTAAGATTAATCAAGCTGCCTCTACCACCACCCTGCTGTAAAATCTAATCTGGCAAATTAATTTTGGTTTGGAATGACCACATTAATAAACCTAAGCAGCTAAGTACAGACAGTTAAACTTCATCATGACTTGGACTGATGTTAGTCTTCCCTGATATGCTATTGTTGAGACAGTAAATAAAAAATAGGGACAATAAATAGTAAATAGGATGTGCACTCATGCAATATTCAAAAAGGGAAGGAACAGTCAAGAGTTGGCTTTTCTGTGCCTGTTTTACTGAAGCAATGTGTTCAAAATGTGTGTCTTTTGCTTTTCAGCTGACCAGCAAATGAAATCACTTTCTTCAGTGTTCCGCTTCTATCAGGGCTTCCACGGAGAGAGAGGAGGAAGCAAAAACTGTTACGGAGCTAACGGTGCACACATGTATGTTAAAGTAAGTCAGTGGGTGTTGCCTCTGTGTGGTAGCTTGGTACACGGCTGATTTTCAAGCTGGAGAACCTTATTGTGTGCAAATCTCATGTGTAGTGGAGGGTAAATAGCTGACAGTGCTGTTTGAGTTCTGAAAGTGAGTTTCAGGAAATACAGCTCTCTTTTTGGGCCGCTCACCTTGGGAATGTGCAGGAGTGATTTTCAGCAGGTCTGAAATCAGCTGGTGGAGGATCTGCTGCAGGCTTTGAGCTTTGGTGTAATGCTTGCACCTCTTCCCTTTGAGGTCCCTGTAGGTACTTT
The DNA here is from genome assembly GCF_014805655.1 of Passer montanus. Taxonomy (NCBI): domain Eukaryota; kingdom Metazoa; phylum Chordata; class Aves; order Passeriformes; family Passeridae; genus Passer; species Passer montanus. The sequence goes on from NW_024368930.1 coordinate 4,626,991, forward strand.
GGTGAAGGAGGATGGTGAAGTTGTGGCTGACCTCACCCAGCATGGAGAAGAGTACATTGCAGCTTATGGAGGAGCTGGAGGGAAAGGGAATCGCTTCTTCCTGTCCAACGAAAACCGCGCTCCGACATTCTTCACTCCAGGAGAGCCAGGTCAGGAGAGGGTCCTTCATCTGGAGCTCAGGACAACAGCTCATGCAGGATTGGTGAGTTTCTGTTGGTTCAGCTTCCACGTGACTGACTGAAGAAATAATGTGAGATAACATTTTCTTAGCCCCTGGCTTGCTTGTTTGGAGACACAGCTCGATGCTTGCTTGCTGTTACTTGGTAGAAGGGTGTCCAAAGTGATGTCACTCTCATGCTACTTGGTGTTGTCCTACTTCTGCTAAAATCCATACTATACATATAGAAACAAGATTTGTCAGTGGTTGCTGATGATGCACAGCAGCTTTGCCTGCTGGTTCTGCAGATGAACACTACAGTAATGAGAATTCTTTTAAATTGGTTTGTTTTCTTGGTTTTGAGGTTTTTTTTTCCCTAAATTATAAAGTTCAAATCATCTGTTTCATCCCTGTATTTCTCTTTTTACAGATATTAAACATTTGATTTTGTTAGGGCCAGGTTTATCAGCCTCTGAAATGAAAAATGCTCAGTCAACTCTGAGCTTAAGCTAATTTTGTATTTGAGTATGGAAATATTCTAACACCAGCTGGCAAACCTGTGAAAGTTATGCTTTGCTGCAAAATGTTCTTGATGTAGTCCAACAACTGCAAAATAACTGCTCTAGCAGAATTTTGCAGATTTGTTAAAGATTGAGAAGTTTGTGTGCTTGTATTCCAGGTGGGCTTTCCCAATGCTGGCAAATCCTCCCTTTTGAGAGCCATCTCCCGGGCAAAGCCAGCTGTGGCTGCCTACCCATTCACAACCCTAAACCCCCACGTTGGCATTGTCCACTATCAAGATTATGAACAAGTGGCAGGTAAGAATTTGAAGTTTGTTGTGTGTACCTTGATAGCAATTTGTGTCACCTTTGTAAATGCTTTAAAATGCTGCAGAAGTAGGTTCAGTTCTGTAGTGTTCTTGCTAGTTCTAAAGAACTTCAAAGAAAACTCTACTGAAAGCCCATTTCACCTCACTTGTAGGTACCCTTAGTGCCAAACTGTCAGCCTGTATTCTGTCTGCACTGGAGTAATCTAAATTTAGGTATTTTAAAAGATAACAACAGCAAACTTAGCATGAGTTGTGCTTTAGTATTGAGCATGGAGACTTCATTCTGAAAGTACTGACACTGGCCAGTAAAAGACTGGGGAGATTTTTTGGGGTTTTTTATTGGATCATCTGGATTCACTGTGAAATTTCTCTTGCAGTTGCTGACATTCCTGGCCTAATCAAAGGTGCCCATCAGAACCGTGGGCTGGGGATGGCCTTCCTGAAGCACATCGAGCGCTGCCGCTTCCTCCTGTACGTGCTGGACCTCTCTGTGCCTCAGCCCTGGATCCAGCTGCAGGACCTGAAATGTGAACTGGAAGCATATGAAAAAGGCTTGTCTGAGAGGCCTTGTGTTGTGATTGGGAATAAGGTTGACCTTGCTCAGTCCAGGATCAATCTGCCCCTGCTTAGGGAGCAGGTGGCTGAGAGGGTCATCGCGGTGTCTGCGCTGACAGGAGACAACCTGGAGGAGCTGCTGCTGCATCTGAGAGAACTGTATGACACTTATGTGAAGACAGAACAGTCACGAGGACAAAGCCCAGTCAAGTGGTAGAAGCCACAGCTGCTGTGAACTGGGCTGGAATGAGAGCAAAGTTAAAACAGCAGCTTGATTTGGGTGCATCTCTGTGATCTGGGCCTCTTGTGGGTTGTTTTTGTTGTTAAAATGGAAGGGCACAGCATGGAGATTTCTTCTGGACTGCTGCTTTGGAAAGATTGTTTTGTTTGTTCACCTTTGAGGTGTCTCTGAAGTTGTACAACAAAGCTTGAAGTCATGGTGGGTGTTGAATGGAAACCTGGCTCTTGTTTGGCATACTATGGAATGAAGAGAATGCTGTCTAGTAGAAATTACTGAAATTCAGGATCTGCAGGAGATTTTGGCTTATTTTATGAAGTGTACTGAAGTCACTTTCTCAATTTTCACTAATCAAAAGTTCTAAAATAAAATCAGGTGGTCCCATGTTTATCTGTTTTTATATGATGGCCAATTTCAGTCATGTCTTAAAACTTTTCTCCTATTGTGGTTTGGTGTGGATTTTTCTCCTCAGAGGGATGCACAGCTCAGTAATTTTAGGGAGGAGGAGCATGAAAGAACTGCAATTAATGACTGAAATTATTTTCTCATTAGTATAAATAATTTACTATATTTAAATGCTGGCAGCAGCTAAGTAGCTGAATAAACTGGCCAGGAACCAGCCATTTGAGACTGACATCTGAGTTCTCCCATTTAGGAATCTCAGGCAGTGTTCTGAGAAATCCTAGGCTTAGATACATCAAATAAAATAACATTCAGTTCTTTGTGTGTGTGTGTGTGTCCTTTTTTTTATCAGCTACATCATTTTATGGACTGTGTTCTTAAACTTTAGGAATTCAGGAATCTTAATTTAGAACAGTGGTCTTTGCCCTCTCATACTGAAAGAAGAGCTGCTTCTGTAGACTCTGGTCATATTTTCTGTAAAAGATTATTATCTTAATAATGGAAAGTCAAAATTCATCAAAACACATCATTAAACTTTTTCATAAGGGACCTGTAGAGGCTTGTGGGGTGCTGAGACACAACACTGCCAGAAATAGAGGAAATTACTGAGTGGATATGAAAAACACTAATCTGTAGCCTCTAACCACTTTTTGTAATACAAAAACACAGTGAAGGTGATAATTCTCTCTGCTTCTTTCTCTGCTCCTTTTTGATTTCATCCCTGGTAGTCTGATGCTTCTGCATGGAACATCCTTAAAAGCAGGGTTTTAATTCTGAAAAAGTACAGGTCAACTTGAAAGCCTGAATTGATTAATAAATTATGGCCAACCAGGTAGTTACCTCTCCTAAATTCACATTCTCAGTATTTCTAGTTGTGGTCAGGTGTGGGGAGTAATCTGTGCATTATAAGCAGTGATGCTGGTGTAAATAGGATCAGGAAAAAATCAAAACTAATATTAAATCCTAAAGTCTCTCCTGTGTTTTGCTTCATCCCTGGGATTTACCAAGTTGAATTAAATAGAAGTTAATATTCAGTTCTGCTCTTCTGTTTGGATTTGTGCAGCATTTTTAGGCTTCACTGCTGTTCTTCCCGCTATTGCTACATGCTTTTCAACCACTTTTAATGAAACCAGGGGAAGGTTGCCTGAACATCAAAAGCTGGTGCAGCTTCTTAGCAGATTATTTAATACCCACAAAGGCTTTTCTCTCTCTCTGGCTGCTCCAAAAGCCTCAGTGCTCTGAGTAGCTCCAGCCTTCCTTTAGTGCTCAGGTGCCCTGAGCTCCTGCAGGGAGAGCAGTGTTGTTTGCTGCTGTGTGGAAAGCACTGCAGGTTTCCTGACACCGTGCCACTGATCCTGCAGTGGGGCTCTTTGTTCTTAGCGTTTCAGCCACCTGCTCTGAGGTGACAGCACCAAGCTCCTACAGCCGTGTTCCTGACAGGCTTCAAAGAGGCTTTGCAGCCTCAGGTACTCCCTCATCCGGCAGTGAAAAGTGCCAAATAGCTCCAGCTTTGTTGTTGGAACAGCTCTTTGTAGAAGCTTGGACTTCCCATAGTCTTTAACCACTTGGGCCACATTTATCCAGGGTGCTCCTTCACAGTTAGCACCAAGATCTCTTGGGTCCCATTCCAGTGGAGCACAGGACTGAGGAGGAACCTCTGGTTCTGCTGAAAACAAGAAAAAGAAAAATGCTTTTCTTGCAAAAGAAAAGCATTTTGCCTCCAAAAACAGAGAGGGGAAAAATCATTAGTTTAATGGTGAATTGTTTTGGGGAACTGTTGTGTGCTATAGGATGCCTTTCCACTTTTTTTTTTGGCAGGGGCTGGGGTGGGTGGGCTTGTTTTGATTTAGGTTTTGGTGGATTTCTTCTGCATTATTCCCTTTTGCTTTCCTCTGCTGAACCCTTTGATGGTGACTTTGCTCCTTAAGCTGGCAAGAGGAGAGAAATATGGTAGGTTTTATTTCTCATTCTGACAATAAGCCATGGGAATTCAGTGTGAATTGAAGTTCAGTCAATTCCATTTCCTGGAGAAGACTGAGCCATAATTTTGTTTAGCACTTTACAATTCTAGTACTCTTGCATTCTTTTAGTACACAATTACAACATTATTTCAGTGCTAATTGTAGGGGGTTTAATTTATTTTATTTTATTTATTTTCCCCTTTATAAGTCCTTGGAAAATGTAAGTGGTATCAATTGCCTGGAAAAAGAAAATCAAATGCTAATGTAAAAGCAAGCATTAGAAGCACTGCACTTTTGAACATGTGGATACTGAGGACTCATTGCAGTACATTAACTAAAGCACTGAATCTGTGTGTTTAAGCATGAGATGTTCTGCAATATACTTTATTTACTGTTTCCTAGAGCACTTTTTAATATTGCCTAATTTATTTTTTTTTTTATGTTAGGGCAAAATCTTCCATTATTATCTGTGTCCTTATTAAGAATCTTCATAGTAGATCTGTGGTAAGTGAATAAGTACTCTTGACTTGAACATGCTGAACAACTTGTTACCTGTCCATTAATTCAAATTAAAGAATGGCAGGAGTGGCTGTGAACCAGAGATGCTCGTGCACATGGAGTGGGGTCTGGTCACAGTTTGTACAACTGCTGGGCACGGATCCACCATCCAGCTGCCTTTCTGTCCTGTCTTCCATGGGATCCTGCTAATGGGGCTGACTGTCCAACACCTGCACGGGCAGTGCACTGCTGTGGAAAGGGCTTTGGTGTGAATTAAAACACCCCCTGACACTGCTAAACTTCATCCCAAGGTTAATTGTGCCTGGCCTGTGAAGAGCAGCTCTGTTTTCTGCTAGTCCTCCATGCTGCAGGTCCTAGTGCCATTCCCCAGCAACAAATATTTCTGGCTTTTAAATAGGGATTAAATGTGCCTGCACTGTAGAAGTCTGGAAAGACTGCAGTTATTGCTTGGAGGGGAGTATTATTATTTGAAGGGGAGGTTACATTTGTATGCCAATAATGATAAAAGATGATTTTGCAACTCTTGATAAGAGAACAAAGCTCCCTTCAGGCTGCACTCTTGATTTTTCTCTAAGCAGTTCTGAAATTTATCATGTGGTGTGTGCCCATTTTTCTGAGTCATAAAACCTAGCTGGTAGAAGGACAAAGGCAGGGAGATTTTCATCAACCTTGTTTTAATGTTGAGATTATGTTTGTCCTTCGTTTCCCCACAGAGAGTAATTTTTCATCTCCTCTTTTCTGATTGAAATAGAATTGTCCAAGGAGGCTTTAACAGCATCTCATTTGTCATCCATAGGGTTTGCATTTTTTTTCTCTGCCCTTGTATATATAAAATAAAGCCTTGACTCCTTGAACTGTGCATTCCTTACTCAGCTCTCTTCTTTCCAGGTTGCTATATTGCTCTGCCATCAAGGTGAGGACATGTATTTGTGTATTTTAGGGACATTTCCTGAGTGATGAGTGAGAACTGGAGACCAACCATACTACAAATCCATATAATTATGGTTTAATAACTCGCTTGTGTGTCTGCATGTTCCATTTCAGTAAGGCTGTGGTTGGTTACTTTATTCTGGTAACATTCAATTCCTGTAATTGGAGTGAGTGCCATAACGTAGTGGTGACCTGGGCTCAGTTTGGTGGGCTTTTAACCTGACAGCAGCACTGCAGCAAACTCAGATGCTGTTATTTTATGTCATGATGAGTGAGTACAAGACACAAAACATCCTTGTGCTATTTACATACGCTGAAAATGTTTACAGACACAACCACCTTTTAAAGTGCAGGTTTAGAAATGCACTTTAGATCCAGACTTATTAAGACTGATTGAAAAGCTGAAAATTAACTGCTGAACAAATTATCTTTTGTTATTCAAATACTACATAGAGCCTTTTTGTCTTTGTAACTGAAGAAATCAATAGGCAATTAATGGGCTGGTAACAGTCAATATTTTAGAAAGCATCTGATGGTTTGGGATCAATTTTTGCATAGGGAAAAGCTTCATCATGGTTTAAAGATTTCTCATTTGAATCTTGGCATTTGGCTTCTTGGTGCTTAATTATCTTTGAGACTGGAACATCATTGTTTCCCAAAGACTTGTGAATCCCCACCCAGTGCTTCCTTTGTACACACACTAATCAGCTACTGACAGAAGTTACTATTCACCCTCTAAATCCAGATAAATTAATCTTCCCCTAAAAGTGGAAAATGCTTATGACAAAAAATATTTGCATGAGGCAATATAATTGCTAAAACACTGGTTGTCAAGAAGACATCTGTGATATTACAGATGAAGTATCCCTATTTTCATTATCTTATTCATGAAATCATACTGGTTTGTGGCTCTTCATTTCCTGTTGTTTTCTTCTCTTATAAATCAGGAAAATGAGTTTGGGCATCTAGAGTGCTGTCTTGGTTTGGAAAGACAAGTGCCTGCTAAGGAAGGAAGGAGCCTCCACTGAAATGGAAAAATGTAAATCCCCTCCCTCCAAACTGCTATAAATTTGAAATTGTGGGGCTCTCAGGCAAAAATATGGGAGCAGGAATAGCAAAAATTAAAAGATAAAATAAACAATGCAGTAAACTAAAACAACACTGACCAAGTCAGAACACAGCCTGACACCCTGTGGGTCAGGGTGCTGGCAGCAGTCCCATTGGAATTGTGGCTCAGCCCTCCTGCAGTGCCAGGGGTGGTTCTGCTGGAGCAGGGATCCTGTAGAAAGGTGCAGTCTTCCTCTGAAGATCCAGTGCAAGAGGCAGCTGCTGTTCCTCTGGGAAATCCAGTGGAGAAGCCGTGCTGGTGCTCCAGAATCTCAGATTCTATCCAGGTAGGAATGCTTGGCTCCTCCCTCTGGGCTCACATCTCCCAATGGATGCTGCAGCTCTTATCAGCCATGCAGGGACATTCCACAGCCTGTTATCAGCAGATGTGCCCCCAGAGGGAGGAGGAGGTGTGGAAGAGATCAGGAAAACTGCCCACTGAACAGGAGAAAACTGCCATACAGATGGCAAAGAGAATACAATTTCTTGGCAATCCAGGACACACTGGTTGTCAAGAAGACATCTGTGACATTACAGATTAAATATCCCTATTTTGATTATCTTATTCATGAAATCATACTGGTTTGTGGCTCCTCATTTCCTGTTGTTTTCCTCTCTTATAAATCAGAAAGCTGAGTTTGGGCAGCTAGAGCGCTTGGTCCAGACAGGACTCACATTTATCACAATGTCCTCTTTGGTTCTGGTCAGGTGAAGAGGTCTGAACCTCCCCAGCCAGCCCACGGCTGAGTGAGGGAGAGGGAAGCCATGCAGCCTGGGTCAGGTAGGCTGGAGCCCCTGCAGGATGGAGGGGTGGAGGAACCCTGAGATGCTCTGTCTAAAACCCAAAATCGGATAGCATCAAATAACTCCAGAGCCAGGGGTTGTGCGTTTGAAGCTTGCCCCACTATGCTGTGGGTTGGGTGCCACATCAGCTGTGCTTGTGCCCCTTGTGTCTATAGGCTGGAAATATGTATTTTATTTTGGCAAGCTAACACGTCTCTGTTTCTAAATCAACCAAAATTTCCCAGCTTCATTAGCTAATTTATGTCCATTAGGAAAATGGTTTTGATGGATGAAAATTTCATGGATTTGAAATTTTTTTTTCAATTACTGTATCTTATGTTTCTGAGTGATTTTTTAAATCTTCTTTCAGTAGAAACTGAATCACGGAAGGCTGAGGTCCGACATAGCCAGGCTTGGAAATGCCTATATCCCACTGAATTTTAAGCATTTTGAATTAAAATATCTATCTGGATTGGACCCTAGCAACTTGCAGTCACACAGAAATTCTGTGGCAAAACAGATGACCTGGAATTTGGGAAATAATCCACTTTACCTTCTTCATGGAACTGCAGTCCATGGCAGTGTTTAGGAGCTTTAGGAGAGCTCACTCACACAACTCCCTTTTAAAGCATTCAGAAATTATTTCACAGTAAATAAAACTTAATCTGTAGATAGATAACAACAATTGCCATGTGAAACATGTACAATTTACTAACTGGGGCTACTAATTGATATAATTATCACTAATTAAATGTTCTAAAGATAGTGATTTTTGTAATTGTTATTCAATGGCTTGAACTGGCTTATGAAGCTGATGAACAGAACAGTTCTAGAATTGTATGTTAAGACTAAATTAAATTAGTGCTACAGAAGTTATTTTCCTAATCTATTTAGCCTGAAATAAAACTGATATCACATTTAGCTAACTAGGGCACTTGATGAATGGGTGCACAGTAGAAGATTTGCTTTTAGTTAATACTCAAGCTGAAAAATTGCTATATTCCCTCTTTCATGCCAGGAAAACCTAAGTGCTCATACACTAATCGAGACAATAATTGCAGAGGGCCACAAATGCACTTGAATAAAGAAGGAACTTGTTCAGATTTTCTCAGAAAATGCTATGCCCATTCTGGTCTCTCAGTTAATAGACCTGCTTTTTCAAAGGTAATTTGGTAGATTCTGTCAGCACACAGATACCTCTTCTGAGTCTGTTGTAAAAGTGGCATTAGGCTGACTAAAATTTATGCTCTGTGTTCTTTTGTTGTGAAGGAGGCAATTCTGATTTGATAACTTGTTATGCCACAGTTGGGAGTGATTAATATTGATTACAAATATTTCCTATTTACAAATGGTGACTGGAAGGCACTTTTCTGAAGTGATGCATATTGCTGGTTCTCAGTGAAGTACTTGTTGAGGTGGAAGCATGGTTATTAAGATGAGTCAATGGTAATGACCTTAAATTCCTGATTTCCCCAGCTTTTGGTCATTTGTTCAGTACTGCTGGAGCATCTCTCAAGAGGTGAGTGATGGAAAGTTGAATTTCTGGTTTTTTTTTCAAGGGAAATCAGTATAATCCGTGCGTTCTCAGGGATTATCTCATTTTTGATATTGTCACTTCATAGTAGAGGACAGGAGCATATGAGACTTGTGAGGGGGAATTTCTAAGGTATTTCAGATCTTATCTCTCTGAAATAGAGATGAACTGTTCTTCAGGCTTCTGTCTGCACGAGCTCTTCCCAGTGAGAGCTTCAGGAAGGATGTGTTGGGCATTTTGGTCTTCTGCTGAGGTTTCATACTGCCCTGGTGCTGTATTCTTCCAATGACAGTCATATTTGACTTCAGTCTTTTCCTTACTCTGGAATTAGCTGTGTGTCAGCATTCCTCTGCCTATACAGTTCCATAAAACTTTGCAACCTTCATTTTGGCTAAAAATTTTAACGACAGCAACAAAAGGCCTTGTTCCTTTCATGAAAGCTCTTGGATAACAGCTTAGCACTGACCATAGGCTTCATAAAAGTATTACACATATTATTTTATCCCTGTATATTTTGTATACAAGCTGTATCAGAGACATTAAATGATGTTTTAACCATGGTGGTTGTGCTTCTTAGAATATAAAGTATAAATTATTTTCATAATGGAGGGTGATTGCTTTGTCAAACTGTTTTCAATTCATGGACACTGCAGGGTGTACTTGCAGCCTCGTGTTCAAGGGTTTATATGCAACCCCCATTATTGTTTGTTCTTCAATAAACAGCTTCTAAAGGCTAAAGTTGTGTGTGAGCTGTGAGTTAACAGCTAAAAAAAATTGCCAGAACTGTTGTTGCCCTTGTAGTAAAGAGCTTGTTGTTTGTGAATGCTCAGAGAGATCTTGAATGAGACTATTAAGTACTTTGCAATCAGTTTTCCTTCAGTGTTAATTGTGCTGCTAAATCCTAGGATATTGTGTTAAAAATAATTCCAAAGTCAGTGTCACACCACAGACACATTTTTGTGTTCAGAAGATGTCCTGGATTGCCAAGCAGATTGTATTCTCTTTGCCATCTGTGTGGCAGTTTTGTCCTGTTCAGTGGGCAGTTTTCCTGATCTCTTCCACACCCCCTCCTCCCTCTGGGGGCACATCTGCTGATAACAGGCTATGGAATGTCCCTGCATGGCTGATAAGAGCTGCAGCATCCATTGGGAGATGTGAGCCCAGAGGGAGGAGCCAAGCATTCCTACCTGGATAGAATCTGAGATTCTGGAGCACCAGCACGGCTTCTCCACTGGATTTCCCAGAGGAGCAGCAGCTGCCTCTTGCACTGGATCTTCAGAGGAAGACTGCACCTTTCTAAAGGATCCTGCTGCAGCAGAACCACCCGTGACACTCCAGGAGGGCTGCAGCCACAATTCCAATGGGACTGCTGCCAGCACCCTGACCCACAGGGTGTCAGGCTGTGTTCTGACTTGGTCAGTGTTGTTTTAGTTTACTGCATTGTTTATTTTATCTCCTTCACAACAAAAGAACACAGAGCATAAATTTTAGTCAGCCTAATGCCACTTTTACAACAGACTCAGAAGAGGTATCTGTGTGCTGACAGAATCTACCAAATTACCTTTGAAAAAGCAGGTCTATTAACTGAGAGACCAGAATGGGCATAGCATTTTCTGAGAAAATCTGAACAAGTTCCTTCTTTATTCAAGTGCATTTGTGGCCCTCTGCAATTATTGTCTTGATTAGTGTATGAGCACTTAGGCTTTCCTGGCATGAAAGAGGGAATATAGCTATTTTTCAGCTTGAGTATTAACTAAAAGCAAATCTTCTACTGTGCACCCATTCATCAAGTGCCCTAGTTAGCTAAATGTGATATCAGTTTTATTTCAGGCTAAATAGATTAGGAAAATAACTTCTGTAGCACTAATTTAATTTAGTCTTAACATACAATTCTAGAACTGTTCTGTTCATCAGCTTCATAAGCCAGTTCAAGCCATTGAATAACAATTACAAAAATCACTATCTTTAGAACATTTAATTAGTGATAATTATATCAATTAGTAGCCCCAGTTAGTAAATTGTACATGTTTCACATGGCAATTGTTGTTATCTATCTACAGATTAAGTTTTATTTACTGTGAAATAATTTCTGAATGCTTTAAAAGGGAGTTGTGTGAGTGAGCTCTCCTAAAGCTCCTAAACACTGCCATGGACTGCAGTTCCATGAAGAAGGTAAAGTGGATTATTTCCCAAATTCCAGGTCATCTGTTTTGCCACAGAATTTCTGTGTGACTGCAAGTTGCTAGGGTCCAATCCAGATAGATATTTTAATTCAAAATGCTTAAAATTCAGTGGGATATAGGCATTTCCAAGCCTGGCTATGTCGGAACTCAGCCTTCCGTGATTCAGTTTCTACTGAAAGAAGATTTAAAAAATCACTCAGAAACATAAGATACAGTAATTGAAAAAAAAATTTCAAATCCATGAAATTTTCATCCATCAAAACCATTTTCCTAATGGACATAAATTAGCTAATGAAGCTGGGAAATTTTGGTTGATTTAGAAACAGAGACGTGTTAGCTTGCCAAAATAAAATACATATTTCCAGCCTATAGACACAAGGGGCACAAGCACAGCTGATGTGGCACCCAACCCACAGCATAGTGGGGCAAGCTTCAAACGCACAACCCCTGGCTCTGGAGTTATTTGATGCTATCCGATTTTGGGTTTTTTAGACAGAGCATCTCAGGGTTCCTCCACCCCTCCATCCTGCAGGGGCTCCAGCCTACCTGACCCAGGCTGCATGGCTTCCCTCTCCCTCACTCAGCCGTGGGCTGGCTGGGGAGGTTCAGACCTCTTCACCTGACCAGAACCAAAGAGGACATTGTGATAAATGTGAGTCCTGTCTGGACCAAGCGCTCTAGCTGCCCAAACTCAGCTTTCTGATTTATAAGAGAGGAAAACAACAGGAAATGAGGAGCCACAAACCAGTATGATTTCATGAGTAAGATAATCAAAATAGGGATATTTAATCTGTAATGTCACAGATGTCTTCTTGACAACCAGTGTGTCCTGGATTGCCAAGAAATTGTATTCTCTTTGCCATCTGTATGGCAGTTTTCTCCTGTTCAGTGGGCAGTTTTCCTGATCTCTTCCACACCCCCTCCTCCCTCTGGGGGCACATCTGCTGATAACAGGCTATGGAATGTCCCTGCATGGCTGATAAGAGCTGCAGCATCCATTGGGAGATGTGAGCCCAGAGGGAGGAGCCAAGCATTCCTACCTGGATAGAATCTGAGATTCTGGAGCACCAGCACGGCTTCTCCACTGGATTTCCCAGAGGAGCAGCAGCTGCCTCTTGCACTGGATCTTCAGAGGAAGACTGCACCTTTCTAAAGGATCCTGCTGCAGCAGAACCACCCGTGACACTCCAGGAGGGCTGCAGCCACAATTCCAATGGGACTGCTGCCAGCACCCTGACCCACAGGGTGTCAGGCTGTGTTCTGACTCTGTCAGTGTTGTTTTAGTTTACTGCATTGTTGATTTTATCCCTTAATTTTCTTCCCTAATAAACAAGTGTTATTCCTGCTCCCATATTTTTTCCTGAGAGCCCCTGAATTTCAAATTTATAGCAGTTTGGAGGGAGGGGATTTACATTTTCCATTTCAGTGGAGGCTTCTGCCTTCCTTAGCAGGCACTTGTCTTTCCAAACCAAGACAAAAGAACAGATGTTTAAGCTGTGGGTCCAGTCTGCATAGAGAAAACTCAATTTTACATAGAGAAAACTCCAGTTTTACTGTGAAGCTTTTACAATCCAACCAAAGTTTATGTTTCACTTAGTGTATCTAAATCATTAAAAAAAAAAAAAAAACAACAGGTAATAGCATTTTAAAAATGGAAAAATTAGTCTTGTTCTTCCCCCACAGAAATGCACACATAGCTCTACCTGTGATGTTTGGTACTTGCATTAAGTATTAGCACCCTTTGGCACCCCCACTGTGCAAGCACATTGAAAATGATGGAGTAAAAGTGTGGGGCTTGTAAATAAGTAATGCTTGTGCATCCTTAGCAATAAAAATTGTGCTGATGGAACGAGTCATTGACATTCCTGAGCTTGCAACAGGAGGTGCAGGGACAGAGCTGGGTGTTTTTGCCTTTGAGGTGCTCACAAGTGTTCCTCCCTCAGGTAGTGGTGGGTTTGTTGAAGTAAATACCAACAATAGTTTTAAATCTCAGTGAATGGTGGTGCTGGATTATAGATAAGACCTTTCACCCTGCAAAATTCCTAATTGCTGTTCTAAACCCCCATAATTCCTTAAACCTGCAAGTGCAACTATATAGACAGAAAATTGTTTTAAGGAGGAAAGTTAGGAGACTTAAAGGTTAAGGGAACAGAGAAGTGCTGTGAGTTCCCTACTGTCCACAGGAACATCTGTGCAATCCTTCACGAAAGGCTGGCTTTGTGGTGTCAGAAATTGAGAGAGCTTTTCTCTTTTGTGGCAGGGCAGCTCGCAGAGTTTTTTATTCTTGTCTGCAATTCTCACTTCAGAAGGAAAGATAACAACACTCCTTACTGTGCCTCATCTATTTGCAGAACCAGCTCTGCAGAGTGCAGGAGGTCTCTTTTAGGACCAGGTCTGTACTGCAAAGTTGTGCTGGTGTCACTGCTCCACAGATGGGGTTGTGAAAAATCAATCCTCCCTCACAGAAATCATCTTGTCAAAGTTCTTTCTGGCAAGGATGTTAACCCCTGGTCTTTCCATCCTAGTTCTGCTGTGAAAATGAATGGTCATTTACAAACCATTAGCATTCTTTCAAATCAAAATATAATCACATCTTGCTACTTCCAAAGCCCTTCCCTCCCAGAAAATCTCATTAATTATCACAGACAGGTGTTTTTCAACAAAAGCTCCTAGCATTCTCTCTTCTTCTCCAGCCTCCTGCTTGAGCTAATGAAGCTTCAGTGATGTCTGTGGAACAATGGAGCAATTTCTGTAACTGCAGGTTGGAGAGAAAAAATAAGGGATGGTAATTGAGGAGGGGCTGGAGGAGAGGCTGTGGAGCAAAGTTCCTCTGCCTGTGTAAAGAGATCTCTCATTACTGGTGATTAGGGAGGAAGCATTTAGAGAGGCAGAAAGAAAGTAGCTGTGCTAAAATAAAAAATGTTTTTTTGATAGTTTATTGATATGCAGATGCTGCTGTAGGAAAAGACCACAGACCTCGTTAGGGCAGCCTTTATATCCTCGAGCTAATGGAGTGGAGATTTGTACCAAGAGAGGGGAACTGGCATCACCTCCACTCTGCTCCCGTGGGAAGTCACTTATCCAAAAAAGCTCCCTGGCATGACTTGCAGCTGTGTGAATGCTGTTTACCAACACTCCCTGCATAAATTGGATGCTTCTCTCTGGAATTAGCCAGGTTTCTATTCTCTGTGGAGATGTGCTGTGAAAATGAAGCCCGTGTGCTTCCCCAAATATTTGAATCATATTCATAATTACAGCAACTCTTCCTTCATGGCTGTTGTAAACAGGTCCTGCCTGCTTAGCTTATGACTAGACAATAGGAAAGAGGCAATTTTTAGCCTCTAAAAATAAATGATACACAGGTGTTTTGCTGGGCTGGATGACAAGGACCCCTGCCTTATCCAGTGGTTCTGCATTTTCATAATTCATATTGGATTATGCCTAGAAGCTCCCCAGTCGCTGCCTCTTCCAAATGCATATAGACATTTATATTCTGAACACTGAAAATCAGCAGAATTCAAATGCTCTTTTAAGCATATTTGAATTAGTCATCAGCTACTCTGAAACTTCAGAGCATCTCCCAACATTTTCAGTATGAAAACCAGGCTCAGGTGTGACCCCATGTCCAAGCATAAATAGTTATTTTTCCTTTTTATCTGGCAAAGCAAGAGCTCTTATTTCAGGAAGGAATACAAGTATCTTCCCTGCAATATCCAACAATGAATAAAATTACTTTCAGCCAAGTGTAGATAATTCTGCTCACATGGAGGTCAGAGACCATGAAAATACTGTGCAAAAGGCTCATAAGGAAATGTATTCTTTTCTTCCCTCTGGGAAAGGAAGGGGTCACACCAGGCACCTTTTTTAATCAGAATGAATGATCTAGTAGTTCCAGCTCTCCTGTTGAGCAACTGAAGAGAACTACAGCTGGAACTGGTGCCTTGGGCACATTATGGCTTTGTTATTTTTAAGTAAACCAGTAAGGTTTGTGAGTTATGGGAAGAGTTATTGCTGATGTAACCTCTCCAGATCCCAGCTGAAGGTAACATGCTCTGGAGAAGACCAGAAGCTGGAGAGAATTGGGTGATGTGCACTCACCACACCTTCACCACACCCTCAGGAACCTGCTCACCAGAGGTAAGAGAAACTCAGCTGTTTCAGGAGCTGGTTTTTCTGTGACATGTATATCTGCTTCCTCAGGTAAACCCATGGATGTTTTGCTTCCAGTTGGATTTTATCGTTTCTGACAACACCTTTTTCACCATAAAATATTCAGCAAGCTTCTTGTAAAAATACTTTATTGAAGTTTTCAGAAGGGAGCAGACACAGGGAAAGGTATGAGCAGGCTCAACATTTATCCTGTCAATGCACAGCACATGTACTTCAAGGGGTGAGTTTTAACCCATATATAACAGACTGACAGAACTTGTCACAAGTCTGAAATATCACATACACCAGACAAGACATCATTTAAAACCTGACTTCAGGTGACAATACTGATCTACTTGACAAATATCACTGAGATACAGTCGGATGGCATTTTCTTTTCACTTTTAGCAGCAGCCAAAAGCAGTTTGCTTGCAGCAGCAAAATGTAATTGGCAATCACAACATCATAAGCTTTTGGGGTACTGCTTTACAACATTTGGGTTTCTATTTGTAAATGTAGTTTTCAGACTTAGGATCTTGAGTTCCCCTGTGCAATACTGTTAAATACGAGCATTTGCCATGGCAACTAATTACTGATTTGTGTTACTACATCACTGAGCAGTGCCAGCAGTGGAATTCATCTGCTTTTTGGTCATACTGCCTCTGTGCCCAAAGAGGTTGCAGAACAAATGGGCAACTGTGATGAGCACGAGATGGGAGGCAGAGTAAAATGACCAGGATTTTATGGTAGGACCAAAGCTAGAGCCCTGGTCTCTTGAATCTTGTGCTCTATCTGTGTAATTAGTTGACAGCTCTAAAAAAAAAATGTTTAATTAGACAGTAAAAGAATTGATGCTTGTGTTGACTGAATCAACCCAAGCCAGGTCTCCAATGAAGTGAGGTATTTTAAAAGAAAGAATGCAAGAGTTCTTGAAAAATTGAAGAGGTCTGAAAGGAACATTTTAAAAAGGAACATAAAAAAAAAAACAAACCACAAGATTTGCTTCTATCTGAGCTTGTCATTCCCTAACACAGTGCCAGAAGAGTATCTTTAAGATCCTGCAGAAGATGTTTGAAATGTTTGAAGATGTCTTTGGGCTGTCAGGATGGAGTCTGTGGAGAGCTGTGCTGGCACCTTTCACATGGGCACAGAATCCTTTTCCAGGGCCCTTCCAGGGCTGCTTCCTGCTGCATGGCTCTGGCCAGGAGGGAAGCACTCGCACGGGAGCACTGGCAGAGGAAATCAGAGCAGTTTTGAAGCAGGGAGGGATCAAGCAATGCCAACAGCACGATGCTCAGTGCCTCAGAGACTGTCTGTAAACTCCTTAGGGCAGAGATCTGTCCCTTCCTGGGGTGTGGAAGGGACATCTATTGCACCCCATGAAACAGGGACCCAGATTATGGCTGCAGCTTCTGTAACAAAAATGATAAATTAGATGTTTTCCTTCTGAGATTTGTTCTTTTCTTTCTGTATCATCATCTAAGTGTAATAGGTGTGAGGAAAAACTCTCCCATTTATGAGGAAGATCAGGTCTGCCAACAGCTAAGCTGTAGTTTAGCACAGTAGTTTAAGCCAGATATTTATTTTTATTAGCTTTTTCTTTCCAGTTTTCAGTTTATTGGAGCAAAATGCTGGTGCTGCTCAGGCTGACTAGGTGGCAGCAGAGCTCTTTTGTGGCACCTGCAAGTGGCGGGCACAGATTTCACTACCCGTGGTTATGTCAATAAACCCCTTTATCCTTCTCTGCGGTGGGATCTTGATGTTGATGAACTAAAATAAGTTAATAGTGGGCTCTCTTCTGCCTTCCTCACCTCCTCCACGCCACTGCTCCTGGGTTCTTCCAAGGAAACAAGCTCCAGTCCCACACCCGTACAGCAGAAGTAAACCAAGGCTTTTCTCATCCTCACACTGGACTGGCTTCACCTTCAGTAGTTCTGAAGGGCATAGTGAGGCTGAATCTTCAGCTTCTTGGGGCAAAGGAGTTTAATAAAAGCCCTTCTGAAGCTGGAGTGGCAGAGAGGGTATAGGACAGGGTTGACAGCTGAGTTGATCCAGAGCAGCCAAAAAGAAGTCTCATACCAGAACTCAGAGATGCACTGGCCGTGGCAGCCAGCGCGGATGATCATCAGGAGAGTGTATGGTGCCCAGCAAATCCCAAAAATGCCCACAATGATTGCCAGTGACTTGGCCACTTTCTTGTCCCTGGAGAGCCTGAAGCGTTGGGTCGTGCTCTGGGACACGATCTTCACCCGTTTGTCTGAGGACAGAGTGGAGGCTGAGTTTTTGCAGCTCTTTTTGTTGCAACACTTGGGTTTCCTGGAGCTCTCCGTTTCCAGCAGGTCTTTGGCATCCAGGCTGGAAGTGGAGGCTGCTGCTTGAGCTTTGATCTTAGAGAGGTCGAGGGTTTCAGCTGACTCCTTCTGCTCCCACTTACAGCATTTCAAAGAAAGCTTTGCTTCTGGGCTCCTTTCCACCTCTTCAGTGAAGGACTGGTTGTGCACTTCGTGGAAAACGTCCAGGCGCATTTTGGTGCGCTTCTGGATGTTCAGGTAAATGCTCAGGTTGAAAAACATCACGCTGATGAAAGGGGTGAAAAACTCCAGCGTGGAGGCTGTCATGAGGAAATACCAGTTGTAGAAGAACTCGGCATAGCATTCCCCACTGGGGATGATGCTCTGGCCTGATATGTACTCCCAGCTGATAATGGCAGGTCCGTAGAGCAGGAATGCCAACACCCACACCATCACCATCTTCAGCACTGCTTGCCTGGTGTTGCCTTGCTGGGCTCTGTAGGCGACCTGCAAGAGGAAAGCCTTTTCTTACACACAGTCCCACACCCCAGCTGGCTGAGGCTCCTCACAAATGGACTATTAGCATTCCTGGTAAAGTTGCTAGGCAATACCCCAGCAGTCCAACAAATTGATATGCCATAGGCAACAGGAGCAACTGCTAGATAAATCACACTCTTACAGGGAAGATTTAGAACACTCATTTTACAGCTCCAAAATATGGTGTCTGCTAAGTGGAAATGTACTGATTTGGCTGGAGCCTGGCAGCTGTCTGCACCCACCACTTACCTGAGCTGTCCTCAGCTACTCCCTCTAAGTCCCAGGGAGAGGGACTTGACAAACTCCTGGGCTAAACCCGTGCTGTATTTGTAGTCAGGAAATGAGCAGTGGGTCAGATCTGCCTGTGAGCTGCTCGTTACCTCCTGCAAAAGGCTGAGCATTTTGATCTCCCACACTCTCAGAGATCTCTCCACATTCCCTGCCAAAGCTGGCAGTGCAATCTACTGCCATGAAACTGAGAGTCTGACTGCAATCCACTTGTTTGTCCTGGGGATAATAAGCTGTTGCTAGTTTAAAGTCTGCTACCCTGGCTGGCTTGCTTGTACACCACCATCCTGTCACCTGGGAAGGGAACACCTGCACAACGGGGACTGAGCCTTAAGTGATTTAATTATGCCAGGAATACTAATCTGAAACCACAGCTGAATTATGCATTTGTGGATGATTATTGCCTTCCAGGCTGAAAGATTCGTAATTTCTGGAGGATTGAAAGAACTTTTAAGGATTGCAGACAATCTGGAGAATAAAGCAGGAGGAGAGTTATGTCCCTCTCAGCTGCCATGACAGGACTCACCGCTCTTGTCACCGACAGGAACCTGTCGTAGCTAATCAGCACGATGTTGAAGACCGAAGAGGTGCACAGCAAGTAATCAACCACCAGCCAGAGTTTGCAGAGGCTTCTCCCGAAGATCCATCTCCCCGTCAGCACATAGGGCACGTAGAGGGGGATGCAGAAGGCACCTGCAAGCGGAGGGTCCGTTCCGGGGGAGAGCCGGGCTCTGCCCCGGGGGGACCGCGGGGACCGGCTGGGTCGGGCCGGGGGGAACGGGAGGGGACCGGGGATTGCGGGAGGGTGTCGGGGCAGGACGGGGAGCAGCCGGGCCGGCGGAGCCCCGGGCGCGCTGCCCGCCCCGCCGCCGAGCTGCTGCCGTGCCGTGCCGTGCCGTGCCGGCAGCACTTTACCTACGAGGAAATCCGAGATGGCCAGGTTGAGGAGGAAGAAGTTGTTCTGGGTGCGCAGGCTGGAGTCTGCCACGAAGGCCAGCATCACCAGCGCGTTGCCCGCCACGGTGACGGCGATGAGCAGGGCCATCAGCGCGCCCAGCGCCGCCGTGCCCGCGGCCGCGAAGCGCCCGGCGGCGGCGGCGGAGCCGTTCAGCGCCCCGCCGCTCTCCATGCCCGCC
>NW_024368930.1:4646618-5102332 GCF_014805655.1 Passer montanus
GTCCCGCCCCCCGCTCCGGCCCCCGGCACCCTCGCGTACCCCCCGAGCAGCCCCGAGGCTCCCAGAGCATCCCTAAATCCGCCCGAGCGTGTCTGCATCCCATGAGAGCAGCCCTGAGCATTGCCATGTACCTATTACCCGGGAGCATCTTTGTACTACTCAGAGCATCCCTTCATTCCTCCAGGGCGTCTCTGAGGATCCACACATTCCCCTCTCAACCTGGTAGCATCCTTGCCTTACCCCGGAGCATCCCTGATCCCACCCAGAGCATCTTCTCCCATTTCCCTTCCCTTCTCAACCCTGGAACATCACTGCATTACCTCGAAGAATCCTTGCCACCCCCTAGAACATCTCTACATTCCTCTTTCCCCTCTCAACTCAGAAACATTCTTGTATTCTCCCAGAGCATCCTTGCATGCTGCACAGCAACATTCCTGCATCTCTCCAGTGTCCACCGTGAGTTTATTGCTCCAGCCGTGGTGTCTGTGCCTTAATGAACAGAACTGAGGTCAGAACTTCATTTGCCTTTTAATCAGCCAGGAGGGCTCCCTGAGCAGGTGGAACACAGAGGGTGATGATCCTGTCTCTGCTCCTCATGGGCAGCAGGAGAAGCAGCAAAGCTGCTGGGGTGCAGGCAATTCTTGGTCTGCAAACCAAGGAGTCCTTGGGCCCCCCATCCCCAGCTTCAAGAAGGTGATTAACTCTTCCTTCTTCCACCACTTGTTCACCCTTCACAGCTAAAGAGAATAACTTCTGTCTGGGGACTTGTTTCAGCTGGTGATTCTGCAGGATGAAGTTACCCCTGTACAACCCCTGTGCACGGTGCCTGCTCCAGGTGGCAGGAGAGGAAACGTCCCCACAGGCATTGTCACAGGGGCAGGATCGGTTCTGCTATCGCACCTCTGGAGAAGAGCACAGGGATGTGCAGAGCAAAACAGAGGAGGGTACAGACTGGAGACCCTGAGCAGGCACCCTTCTGTCTGGGGAATTCGAGAAACTGAGAGAACATAACAAGGCAAGAAAACTGTGCAAACCCAGAAACGAGCCTGTAGTTAAGGCCCAGGGGGTTTGCCACCTTCTGATTGCTCCAAAAGCTATTTTCACCTCAGGAACTACTACAGCCTCCCCGAATTCCTCCTCAAACCACAGCCGCTGTCCTGCCGGCCGCGGCTGCTCCTGCTGCGAGAGCTCTGCAATCGCTGAAAATCGCTTGCAGGCGGCAGTGAGAAGCGAGAACACTTCTCAGCCCTCCCGCAGGGTGTGGCCATTGTGGCACTCACTAAAGGATGCCCTCAGCAGGAGCCAGCCTCATCCTGTCCCTTACAGCGCCGGCACTGGGGCAGCGCGCTGGCTCCGCGCTCAGAGCCGGGCTCGCATCTCCCGGCTGTGCTCACAGCGAGCCGGCAGCTGCTGGCACGCGTGTCCCTCCTCGGGGACACCAGTGTCCCCAGGCCGGGCTCCCCGGGTGGCTGAGGCTCGGCTGCTGCCGCATCCCGACAGAGGATGTCACTGTGCGCCCGTGGAGCGCTGGGGATGCGCTGCCGGAGCTCCCGGCTTGGGGAGCTCGGTGTGTGCCCTGCCCGAGGGGGGTCAGACCGAACCACCCGCCCCCCGGGCCGGGATTGCACCCCAGCCCAGCTGAGAGGACGAGAATTTTATACCGATCACCACAGATGTGATGGGAGTTGGTGGGTTTTTTTTTTTTTTTTTTTTTTTTTTTTTGTTTTTGTTTTTTTTTTGGTTTTTTTTTTAATGTAATTTTTTTTGTTATTTAAAAATATTTATTTATTTATTTATTTTTCTTTTTTTTTTTTGACGCCCATAATGTTTAATGAACCCCCAAACCATTTTCACCGTGTGGCTGCTCGTGATCCGTTGTCTTTTGTACTCTCCAGCTACTCAGTCAAGCATTAGTGTTCATTATAATGTTTACAAATTCCAAATGATGGGGTGTGTGCTGTGCAGCTCCCATCCCTAGGAGCAGTTGGTTGTTTGTCAGCCATTACTCAGAATTTTCACCATTTGGATAGACAACAAACCCCCCACTCTGTACCTAAGACAATTTATAAAGTGATACAATACAATGTGGACAAATCACAGTTATTGTTTATCCAGAGTAAATTTCTAGGAATGTTAGATAAATAAGAGGTGATAGAGCTCAGACTACAGGTTTCCTGATCCTGATGTTTCTCTCTTGCTTCAGCAGACAGGACAGTGTATTTCTAATATATTTCAGGAAAGAAAATCACACAGCCTGTCGTTGAAGCACAGCACACTCAGACATGCAAGCAGATGGTGTGACAGCTCACGTCTGGACCTGGCTGACACAGCACACATGCCATGGGTAGGTACCCATGTGCTCACAGGTGCTTACGTAAGTTCACATAGGGTGTTCTGATCACCCTGCATCAGGCCATGGGCAGGGAGATCTCCTGAGCACTGCTCAGTCCCTGTGGATCTGCACAGTGGAGCCTTTCTGGATGCTCTGGGCTGCAGCTCAGCTCCAAGCTCTCCTGAGCCTCATTCCTGCTTGTTCTGAGGTTGTTCCTGAGCAGCAGGAGCTGGGGGTGGCAGATCACAGGATGGTTCAGGCTGGAAGAGACTCCTTGAGATTTTCTAGGCCAGCTCCTCTGCTGAAGCAGGGTCAGATACAGCAGGTTGCCCAGGGCTTTGTCTGGTTGGGGTTTGAATATCTCCAGGAATGAAGACTCCAAAACCTCTCCAGACAACCTGTTCCAGCTGCCCTCCAGACAGCCCTCACAGTCAAAAAGTCTTCTCTTGTCTGCACCATCTTGCCCACAGATAGCTCTCTATAAACCTAGGACTAGCAGGATATGCACAAGTTGTAGTTTTTCCATTGCTTACTTCTGTCCCATGGAGCCAGTTTGTCTCTGAAACAAACTTTAAAGAAATAGATTATTAAGAAATCTCTTTGTGTTCGTGTCTTTACTGATGAGGGTTGAAAGTCCTCTGGCATTCACACAAGTATCTGTCACTATGAAACCTTTGTTTTATTTCCTTTTCTTCTGCCTTTCAGTGGGACATGTTTATTCTGTTTGGAAAATTCCCTTTTTTGAGATCCCCTCACAAGTTACCAGCACACATGGGTGAAGAGAAGGGCAGTGTGGCAGAGAAAAGAGATTCCAGATTGGCTGAAGGCAGAATCTTCAAGGAGTCCTTCAGCTCCTGCTTTGCCAGACCCCCAAGATACAGCACAAACCCTCAGTATAAATATTTCACATGTAACACCAATGAGTAGGACACAGAAAATGCCAGAGGAACATTTCTCATGCTGGAGATGCCTTTGCAGTGAAATGCCACTCTTAATGCCACATTTCTCTTAAAAACAAACCCAACAACAACTTGTCTGTCAAAGCTTGGGGAGCTATTAGGACTGAAAACCAGCGTGGCAATCCAGACCTGGCTGGGACACGATGAAATCAGTCAGTGGATGTGCTTCATCCAGCTCAGACAGGTGTCAAAACAGCTTCTGCTGCTGCTGGCAGGAGGTCTCTTCCTTACCATTCTGCAAGGGACAAAACTGAGTGAGTTTGATGTCAAACAAAGACAATGATGACCAGAATAATCCTTGAAAATGTTAGCAAATAACTGTGAGCCAGCTTTCAGAAAGGTGGGAGGAGCTGACATCTCCACTCCCAAAGCAAAAAGTGCTGAGAGCTGCAAATGGCACAAAGCCACCGTGTCCCTGAGAAGGATCACAGATTCTGAGGGGAATTGTCCCATCTGGGCACAGTGTGTGTTCATCTGCACTCAAAACATGTCCTGTACCTTTTCACTTCTTTATTTTCCTTCCTTCTTTCCTCTCCTTCCTTTGCTCTTTCTCTCCATTCCCAGCTGTGACCTGCAAATCCAAACTCCCAAAGAGTTAAAAAATGCATCCTTTACTACAGGGAGACTTTCCATAGTTGGACCTGTCTCAAACTGCCATGACTGCTTTTGGCTACTTGGGAACGAGCTCCTTAAAATTACAAATCACCTTGTCACCACAAAAAGTCACATTTCTATCCTTGTTCAATCCAGCAGCACTTTTGTGAGCAGGGAAATGCTGAGTTTAACGACTCTGGGGGAGGAAAACAATGCAGAGCAGGATGAGTAATGCCATTAGTAATGAAGTAACTGTCTGATCAGAGTTAACACCTGACTCTTGTCAAGGCCAGTTCAGTGTTGCATTTCAAAATGAGAATTTCAGAGCACAGTGGGGAATGAAACCAGAAGTCATCCTACATCTGCCAGCCTGGACTGAGCTGGCATCTGCTGCTCAGACCGATAGATGTTTGCAGAGAGAGACAGCAGGGTCTGAATATGAAGATGTGAAATCCGTGTGCAGCTGCTACCAACCATGCTGGAAGCATTTTGCCACATGGAGGAGTGAATGTTAAAGCTCTGTTGAAAAGGTATCCATTAAATTTGGTACTCCATCAGGCAGTGGTTTAAGAGGCAAGGCTGGCCTATGTTTCTAATACTCTTAATGGCAGCAAGCAGTGTGGGTTAGAAGCGACAAAAAGAAATTTGGGAAGGACTAAAACATTGCTAATCAAAGCTGGTTCTGTTCCCAGGCAGGTGGAAAACAGAGCAGCTGTAGAGAAATGAGCTGGGTTTCTCTGGGCTGTGGTGCAAGCTGTGGCACAGTGGGCTCCTCTGCACCCCATCAGACTTGATAAAACTTCGGGTCACTAAGCAATGAGAGAGGGAGGGTTTAAGCCCATTTGTGGAGTCCATGGGTATCTCCAGAGCTACCACCAGGTTCTCATGTGAGGAGAACTACAAATGTCAGCTGGCTCGCTTCCTGCAGGAACTCATTGGTAACCTCATGTAATATTTAACACACTTCCCAGGCTAATTAAGTATATTACTTTATATAGTAACTAACATATCTCTAATATGTATCAAAATTTAATTCAGTTTAATTTATTATCGCTGCTCAACGTGGGCCCAGGTCTCTTTCCCCTTATAAAGATGCAAATCCATTAATTCTTTGTGTGAACCAAGGAGGGTGGTGGAGCCGTGGGTTCACCAGACCCCTTCCAAACACAAATATAGACAACTTTGCTCTTGTCTCTGCCCAACTTAACTGCACCAAAAGAGTTTCTTCTGAGTCATGCCAGGGCAGTTGAGAGCAAAAGCTGTTCCCAGATGCTCCCATCAGGTGTCTTACAAGCTGAAGGGTCCTTCAGGCACAGTATTTAAGGGATTTAAGCAAAAGCTTGTATTTTCTGTATGGCACTTCTTCCCCAAGCATATGTGGTTGTATAAGCAACATGGAATAGAGGGAAACACACTTCTCTGGAGAGTAGAGAGCAAACAAATCTCTGTGTCTGAGATTAGGAGAATCAGCAGTCTAGCTAACTTTATCTTGTTTATTTGGCCATTTGGCTTCTGTGAAAATGAAAAATGGTGTCCCCAGTGCTGGGCAGTGTCTAGCCAAGAGGGTCTGAAGCTTGTTGTTATTCTCTCCCTCTCCAGTGGCTCCTGTGAAAGGATGCAGCAGCATCTGCCCAGGCCCTTTGGGCAGCACTCCTTCACCATCTCTATTATCTCTCTGGAGATGTTGTCATTTCAGGCAGGAATTTCAAGTGTTTGTGTCTCTAAAAGCTTTCTCAAGGTTTAAGGTCCACCACTTGAACAAGAGCATTTTCAGTTGTCAAGTGCATTTTCCCCAGAGAAAGGTGCCCTTCCTAGGGAGAGGGTGACACATCCCCCTGTCCTTCCAGCCCTTGCCACCTCTGCCAAGTTCCCTGTCTCACCCCTGTCAGCCACCGTGGCCACTTCTCCATTTTTGAAGGGGCTGGATTCTGTTCATATCCCTGGTTTGAATTTGCTGCCAGAGGATTCTGCCCCCCCTGCCTGCCCGTTGCCTCCCAGAGCCTGACCTGCATTCTCCAGATCACTCCAATTCAGGAAGACCTTCATCTGTCTCTCAAGGTTTAAGGTCCACCACTTAAGCAAGAGCATTTTCAAAAGCATTTTCTCCAGAGGTAGGTGCCCTTCCTAGGGAGAGGGTGACACATCCCCCTGTCCTTCCAGCCCTTGCCACCTCTGCCAAGTTCCCTGTCTCACCCCTGTCAGCCACCGTGGCCACTTCTCCATTTTTGAAGGGGCTGGATTCTGTTCATCTCCCTGGTTTGAATTTGCTGCCAGAGGATTCTGCTCCCCCTGCCTGCCCGTTGCCTCCCAGATCCTGACCTGCATTCTCCAGATCACTCCAATTCAGGAAGACCTTCATCTGTACAAGGATTTTCCCTGACTCCTGGCTTTTCTCATAAAAAGCCCCATGTCTCAACCCCATCTCTGCCTGAGACAAAGCCAAGCCTGCCCTTAGATCTGTAGCAAAGGCAGATGGAGAATGTATTTGCTATTGAGCCGTGGTGTGCCTAATGTTCCCTTCTATGATTGCTCTGGGTCCTGATCTCCAATTCATCATTGTCATTCTTTTGATGTGCATTAAAAGGCAGCAGAAACTAACAGAGTATGTCAGGCATCCAACTACAAAGGCATGGAGAAGAGGAGTGAAAAGGGACAGTGACAGGAGGAAGATGAAGATTTAGGAAGCATCAGCTCACTGCAGGCAAAGCTGCAACGATGCTCAGGATGTTTCTGCCCATGCTGTTATCTACTGTCTTCCTCTTCCAAGCCCAAATCCGTGTTGCTGAAGCTAGTCTGACCTCTAGAAAAATCATTTGGAGTCAGATTTGTGTAAAGATAGTACAGGGCAAAGGAAGCAGAGCCCTCCTGGGTCTGGAGAGCTGAGACCTCCAGCAGGTCTCTTTATTGGTCTGGCTTGCAGCAAACAGGGTTTCAGCAAATAAATCCATCTCATCAGCCACGCTGGGCTTTGCTGAGGCCCCTGGCCTGAAGAGAGGGAGTTTGCTGTGGCTGTAAGTAACAGGATTCTCCTTTTCCTGACTGTGATGGTGAGAGGGCTCTACCTGTGAAAGCTGTCTTGGCAACTGCCTGGGGGACTCCAAACACTACAGAGCTGCCACTGGATGTCACAGCTGCTGTGATCTGAGCTCAGACCATCCTGGAACTAAAAAAAGGGAAAAAGAAGAACTGAAAGTCCTTCCCTCTCCAATGAGTAATCATGTCCTGCTGGTTCTGCCCTCTGCTAAAGCAGAGTGCAGCCGTGCTGGAGGGAGAGGGTGAGGACAGGGAACATTAATCACTTTCAGTGTAATTTAAGGGACTGAATAACACAGGAGCTGTGGCAAAACAAGATGTGCAGGTGCTGGGTCATCCTTCTGAAGGGTCTTTGCTGTCATCCCCCTGGCTGTTCTCTGCTGATTCCCAGCACAGCAGGATCACAGCTCAGATCCAACACCTCCACAGGACAATGGTCAGTCAGTGAATTTCACGATGGTCAGTCAGTGAATTTCCTGCATGGTGTAGGCCCAGAGAGTAAAGAAAGAATTTGGGGGAATGTAGAAGCCAGATCTCCTTTCAGGCTGCATGACAAACTGTACCTGCTTATCTCAAATCCAGTGGCCACAGAAACTCCTTTTACCCTTTTGCTTCACACACATCTCTTCCCTGTGGAGGCTGAAAAACATCACCCTAGCAGGGCAGGGGAAGCATGAAATAATTCCCCTCTGTCTCCTTCCTTTCTTTTACAGCACCTAAAAGGCACTGTGAAGCTTGAAAATGAATGTCAACCACACAAAAATCCCTGTCTTAAATTTTTTGCAGGCAGTATTGTTTGATGAAGGCTGGGTTGGTGTTTGGTGGGTGGAGGATTCCTCAGTAATTTGCTTGAAATAAAGAGAAGAGCAGAAAAAATAGGAATGAGATGCAGACCTGAGCATGGAGTGAGGATGCCAAGGGGTTCCAGAGGTTATACAGCTCCCCTGGAACCCAGGGGTACCTCTGGTCACTACAAAGAGGCAGTTTTCCTGCTTTCCAACCAGTTGTTGAGGGAGACAAAAAGCAACGAGGTCCCATGGGCAGAGAGGTTCTCCTGGAGCTGTGGCTGAAAAAGCAGAGCCAGGGCAACTGGGAATAGAGGAGGGGACCAAACTGCAGGCAGGTACCACCAGCATCTTCCTGGTGGCTAAAAGTTTTGGCAGCACCTGAGGAACTGGGACATTCACCTTCCCCGCACTGCCACCCCTCCCACGGTGCAATTTCTCTTTTAATCTCCCCGTGCTCTGCTCTGCTTTAACTCTCTGAGTGGGGTGCTTTGTGGGAAAGGCTCTGCCTGTCATTTCAGGTGCTATTTGCCTTTTCAGGTGCTGTTTTCCCTTTTCCCTTCCCTAGCTTGATGCTGTCCATCAGCGTTGTCTGACAGCACGGCATGGCTCATTAAAAAAGGGAGGGATCAGGTGCAAGATGAATTTTCCAAATAATTTTTGCAAACGACTGCGTGTAGAGGCACAGAACAGATTTCTGAAACAGAGTTAATAATTCCAGTTGTTAATAATGCACCACTCACAGCTGATGCTGCTCCCAGCACCCACGGCCGGGCTGTGCTGTGCTGATCCCACTTGTTTGCAGGTTGGGAAGGAGAGAGAAGTGATTCTGAATAATATTTCATGTGACATCTGGCATTTAAGAATATTATGGCATTGTTTTACAAATCTTCACGATTTCTAAGCAGTCCTGCCAGAGACTGCATGTACAAAACTGTGCTTATTTGTTTCTATAGGTTGATTTTATGCATGTGATCTCAGCTTGTCACAGCACTTTTTTGAGTATTGGGACACACCACAGACTTCCCCAAACTAATTGTGCAAAGTGCACAGTGTTTTGAAAAACAGTTCCTAAATAGATACTGGGTATTGAGCAAGAAAGGTAAGCAATTGGGAAAGCACATGAGCTGCTATTTGCAGCAGCTGGATTTCAAAAGGTTTTAACAAGTGCAAGCCCTCTTGAAAACAATATTCCTTTAATTCAATTATCATGATTAAGTCGGGGTTTTTTAATGACACTACTTTTAGCAGCTCAGACCTCCTGAAGTGGACCTCCTGCTCGCCGCCCTGGCCAGCAGGGCTGCAGGAGCATGAAGGGATGATCAGGGCTCATGGAGCTTCAAAGAGCTTTTTTATTACTCTGCCCATCATCCTCAGAGCTCTGCTCGCTGTGTCAGGCTCTCAGCGAGTGTGGCACAGTGGAAAAAACACTGCAAGGACAAGGAAGAGGGAAGATTGTGTCTGTAATTGCTGGGCTGTGACTCTGAGCCATTGTGCATTCCGTTCCAGCTCCTCATTAGCATAGAGCCGGGAGAGTGTTTAATTGCAGCACGGCTCTGCCCGTGGCTTTATGTGCGAGCAGAGCAGCGCAGCTCAGCCTCGGGGGGCTCGGGAGGGATGCACAGCCCTGATGGGCACCGGGAGGGGCAGCAGGGCACAGCTGCTGCAGATCGAGGGGCAGAACGCAAATCACAGGGTGCAGGTTACACAAGTGCTGCCAGGAGCAGGCTGCTCCCTTCTTTCCCCTGATCACTTGGGGGTGCAGAGCCCCACATCCCGCTCAGCATCCCAATGCGTTTTGCAATGCGAGGCTGATTTTCCAAAGCATCCACGGCTGGCTGTGGGGACAGGGAGCTGCAGGGACCTGGATTTGGGATTGCACACTCCTGGCTGTGGGGACAGGGAGCTGGATTTGGGATTGCACACTCCTGGCTGTGGGGACAGGGAGCTGGATTTGGGATTGCACACTCCTGGCTGTGGGGACAGGGAGCTGCAGGGACCTGGATTTGGGATTGCACACTCCTGGCTGTGGGGACAGGGACCTGGATTTGGGATTGCACACTCCTGGCTGTGCCTCATCATCCTGTCCTCTGCATGGCCACTGAAATTCAGTCCTGGGGTTGCACAACGGCAGCAGCTGCGTGGAGAGGAGAGGAAGGAACAGGGTTGTGCCCTTGGGAGCTGTGTGAGGAGGAGTGAGGCTGAAGAATGCACTGAAGTCAAGCCATGGCTTGCAGCAGGGAGGCTCTGTGGCAGTGAAATGTGCCTGGCCACAGCTCGCTGTGTTGAGGCACAAGATGAGTTTGAGCTGCTCTGTGTGGAGCAGCCAGAAGTGGAGGGAAACTCTCAGAGTTTACCTTCAGTGCGGCCTGCAGCACAGGGGGGGATGCTGAGGCTGTCCCTTCCTCAGTCCCTGCTCCTGTCACCCGGGCTGAGCCCTGCTCACCCAGGGGCTCAGGCTGTGGGTGAGTGCACTCTGGTGACCTGGCTCCGTGCTGGGCACACAGCTGGGTACCAGGGGATTCCACAGAGCCCTCTGTGCCACTTTTGTGCCACAAAGTGAAGGGTGAGGTTTCAAACCAATGCTCTCTGCTCTCAGCTGCTCTCTTCCCTGCAGGAAAATGAGTTTTTCTATGGCCTGGCTGGATCTGTGCTCGGGAGCTGATCTGACCAGTGTGGAGGATAAAATCAACACTTACTTTGGCATGTTATCCTGAACATCCAAGTCACCACAGAGCTCTGCAGCCACCTCATCTCCTGCTCCCACTCCCACAGCCTCTGTGCTGGTGCCCTGAAATGCTGCCACCAGCATTAGACATAACAGCAGGCTTAATTAAAGGGTGGCAGCCTGCCAGCATCCAAGAGGCAGAGCTGAGCTGGCTGCACCGCTTTCAAAGGGGTACTGGAAATAAAAACCACACTGGGAAATAGCAGGGCAAGCCTTGTCACACTGATGAGGCTGTGGGTCAAGCATCTGCTTGGCCTCAGGTCCACCCTGGGAAGAAGAGTTGAGCAGGGGCTCTGTGGTTCCTGACCCTGTGGCTGATCCCACTGCCAGGATGCTCACAGGGGCCCTTCCCAGTGGGATGCACAGTGTGGTGTGGAGTCACAGCTCCATCCTGCCCTGCTGGAGAGGGAGATGGAAAAGTGGGATCCCCCCCTCCCCATTTCTGCAGGCTGGGCTGGAGCTCAGGAATTTATTCCTTTCTGTCACAAAATGAGATGACACCATATATTTCCATGGTTATCAGAGATCTCCACACCTCCCCAGAGAGCCCAGCAGGAGAGAGGGTGCTGACCCCCTGAGCTGTGTCCCAGCCCTGCTCTGGAGTTTTCAGGGCATCTCCTCCACCTGGTGGTCCCAGTGCAGTCTGGATGCTGGAGGACCCCCATGGATGGATACTGACCATCCCTCCTAGAGGAAAAAAGCACTTTTGCATGTGGAAGCAAGTGCCAGCAGCTGCACAAAAGCAGGACAAGGACAGACCCCTGTGGGAGGAGAAAGGTGAAGCCCTTGGGTAGCTCTGCAGCAGGCACATCCCTGTGGCACATGTGCTGCTCAGCTCGAGGCAGATAACAGACAAAACCCTGATTATTGGAATGCATTTAGCACTGTGCAGTGCCTGGTTAAAGAATAGCTCTTCCAACACACACAAAAAAAGAAAAGACCAGAGAGAAAGAAATCAGCCTTTAGCTTCTGAGTCCTCGCTTTGCTTCACCCTCAAGATTTGGTCTGCTGTGTGTCCAGCATAATTATTAAGCAAGTTCTGATGGAAGAATTTTATTTACCCAGCCTCAAAAAGGAAGAAAGGAATCCTTAATAGTGGATTAGATCAAAAAAACCATAATTTATTTTTCAATAAGTGCTTCAGATGTAAGATCAATGGCTTGAGG
Organism: Passer montanus; assembly: GCF_014805655.1. NCBI lineage: Eukaryota > Metazoa > Chordata > Aves > Passeriformes > Passeridae > Passer > Passer montanus. The sequence goes on from NW_024368930.1 coordinate 4,658,216, forward strand.
CTGATTGATAGGAGCTGTTTGCAAAGACCTCAGATCTAATTGTACCCAGGCAATCACCCAGACCTTTTCTTTGACCAGCACTAGACACCATCCCCCTTGTGCAGATGGGGGAAGGGACCAGAAAATAGCAATACTTTGCACTGGAGAGTTGCTCAGCAACTGCCCCATATTATTTTTGAGTTATTCTTGAGCACAATCTCTTTTCTCTTTGATCTTCACGCAATTTTTGTTGCTGTTACCTCTCAAAAAGACAATGTTTTAAAAGAATTGCATCTCCATTTGCCACAACATTTTCTTTTAAATATTTTTTTTCCCTCAAGCATGACCAAAGCCTGATGACACCAGGGAAAGCAGTGCATTACTTTGCAGAGGAAAGGAAATTAATGTCCACCTACTCTGCTAGAGCCTTTCACAGGGCATGGAAGACAGAGATTTAGCATATTTTTCTCTACATGGTGCACAGATGATATTCAGAGGCAAAATAACTGTGTTTAACTCTTGCCACCAAGCAGCCACTCAGCTGGGTTTGGGCAGGCAAGGTGGTGTTAGAGCTCCCATTTTGGCAGCCTTGGATCAAGAAATGCCAGTGGGGTGATTTGTCAAGGGAGGAGAGTTCCAGGGCTGGGATTTCTCACCAGGCTGTAATTCCAGACAGAGCTTGGCATGGAGAACATCACCCTAAGGTCCTGATTTGGAAGGAGCACCACATCTCATCCACCAGTTGTTATGAGCCCTGCTGATAAATGCCTTTGTGTGACACAAAAAGTGATGAAACCCTGAGCTGCTCAGCCTGAAGCAGAGCTGCCTCCATGCTCTGGGTGACACAGATCCCTCATGGGATGCAGCAGAATGGAGCTTCTGATTATTGGGGTGCATCTGATCCTTTTCTCTCTCTTATTCATTTTCTGCTATTGCCACACACAGAGGGAAACGAGTTTTGCACTGCTTTGGTCTCTCCTTGGTACCACACAGAGAAGAAAAGCAGCAAGTAAAACACCAAGTCCCTGAAATAGATTTTAAAAAACCCAAAAACCCCCTTAAGAAACACAGTGAAAAAAATAACCCAATATCTTAAACGCCATTTGCAAATATGAGTCAGGAGCATCTTCTGTGAAACTGCTGCCAGCTACATGGACTAAAGATGGAATGATTCCAGCACGGCCCCTGCTCAGGGAGAGCACAAGCACTCCTGAGCCAGGTTCCAGCCCAGCCAGAGGATGTTCTCAGAGGAAAAACCAATTTCATCACTTCTCTGCCTCAGAGTAACCCTGTTGGGCAATCCCTCACCCAGACAGAGCATGGGGATTTCTTCTTGCACTCCTACCCCCGAAAGCAGCTTGTTTGTTTTGCTGGTTTCAGGTTTGACCCCCTGAATGACAGAAAAACAAAACCCTGAAACTTTGCACGCAAATTAACCCCCGAGGCAGCAGGAGGGAGCAAATTTCTACATCTAGTAAAAGTCTCAGCTGCAATGATCTAAAAATAGACTCTTCTTGCCTGGGGAATTCTAGCCTTGCCTTGTGAGTCGTGGTGCTGAAGATTATTGCATTCATAATTTAAGTGCTGGATGGGTATAAAATTAGTGGTGTGGGAGTTATTCAATTTCTGGTAAGTACCTTTACATTAAATAGCGGCTGCAGACACAAAAGATAGGAAAAAGTCCTTCCACTTCTGTTTGCCTGAAGCACTGAGAGCATGTGCAGCCTCACAAGGCTGCTTTTGTGATCAGATAATATGTTTTTCCTACTAAAAACCTGTTAAAGTTGTATCTCCTCTCTTGGCATAGGGCTGCTCCAGACTCATCCCTCTCCAGGTCAGAAGAACTCCCAGGGCTGATCTGAGCACTGCCAAGGGTGGGTGATGCTTTGAAACAAAACAAAACAAAACAAAAAAAAACAAAAAAAAAATTGATTCAGTGTGGATATAAGGGAAAAAAAAATACAACTAGCATGGCAAAATACCAGAACAAGTTGTCCAGAGAAGTGATGGATGTCCCTTTCCTGGAAGTGTTCAAGGTGAGGTTGGACAGGGCTCTGAGCCTGGTCTGCTTCAAGGTCTGCTTATTGCAGGGGGATGGACCAAAATTTCTACCCCAAACTATCCTATAATTCTATGACTAATTTGATGAAATACTATAATTCTATGACTAATTTGATGAAATCCTATGATTCTATGACTAATTTGAGGAAATGTGAGGTTCATTGGTTCCTTCCTCACCCCACTCCTTCCTGCCTCAGTCTTCACTCCTTCTCCCCCCATGCTCCCACAGAAGGGCTGTTTCTCCTGGCCTGTGCAGAGCCACTTCCAAAAAACTGCTGGCTGCATCTGGAGAGCCATTGCTGGACCCTGCCTGAGCTGCATGTCAGGGGCTGCAGCAGCTGCAGCCCACTGCACCTGCAGCAAGCAGCCCTGGCATCCCACAGCAGCACATCGAGGCTCCTGGGGCACTTGACAGCCAGGCAGCCTGGGGGTTTCAGTGATTTATTTTTTTCTTTTTTCTTTGTTTTAACCCAGAGAGTGTGAGCCTCCCAGTGAATCACACCGTGGTCAATTAGAAGTTTCGTGTCAGTCGTGCCTTCTTGGACATTACTCCCAGCAGTGTAAATGCCATGCTCGGAGCCAAAATTGAGCTCTGTCAGCCAGGGAGAAACCCTCATTTGGTCTAAACGAGGAGAGAGGACCTGCAAAATCCCCCCCAGAATGGCAGGGCTGGAAAAAGACTATTGTGCTTTGCATGCAGAGCAGCCGTGCACAGGTAAAGCAGCTTCTGCTCCTTCCAGGTTCCCACACCTGGGACAGGAATCCATGGAAATGTGGAAGGAGCCCTGGGCAGTGCTGCAGGCAGAAGGGTCCCTGCTGCTGGAAGGCTGAGCAGGCTGCCAGCTGGCAGGGCTCCTTCCTGCTGCCCTGGGCTCTGGCAGGGCCAGCCCAGCCTGGGCAGGAGCTGCCCTGGCAAAGCTCAGTGCCTGGATCTGCAGCCCTGCCCCAGAGCAGGGCTGTGCTTCGGGTTCAGGACATCGTTTATTTTGCATGGAAATGAGGACAAGTGGGGATTTTTGCCGTCAGGGTGAGCTGCAATTTCCACCAACCCACCTTCACCATTAGAGATGTTTAATTTGACATTTAGCTTACTTACGATAAAAAAGTCAATTTTTTCAGACTGAATCCACCTCATTCTTCTGATGTCCAATTTACAAACAGAAACCAAAATGATTCATGGTACTTTAATACAAAATAAAACAAACTCCTTCCTCCACAACAGGGTCCTTTCTGTCCCTCTGACAGCCATTCTTCCACCTCATCACTTGTTTTCTCCCATTTTCTGAAAGAGCTTCCTGGACAAAAATAATGCTGATCATGTAAGACAGCATTGTGAATATCAATGAAGGTTTCTCTTCTTTTCCTTCTGCTCCCAGTTCCTTCTCTGGGCAAAAAGTAAATAGAGTCAGCTGTAGCTGACACAGAAGCTGAGGAGGGAGGCACATTAGTTTGTCTGCCTGTCGGGGATTTCTTGTGTAGCAGCCTTCAGATCCAGAGCCAAACTTCCCAACTCCATCTGGGACAGGATTTGGGACAGGATCTGATTTTTTTCTTTTTGTTCATGCTCAAATATCTTATTTACTTCATTACTTTTTTCTTTTTTTTTTCTTTTTGGTGGAATTTCATAATGAGACCTTTTTAATACCAGTCTGTAGATTAGTATAATTTATTTTGGAAAAGGTGAGATGCTAATTTTTAAGCACAGAAAATACAGAGGCACCATAAAATTAACCTGGGTCTTGTTTTGATGCATATGTGTGAATTTGTAATTACTAATTAGTTTGTTCTAGTGGTTGCCTAGGGACAAGTGGACAGGACTTTGTTATAAAGTACAGGAGACTATTCCAGCAAGTAATATGTGCATATAAATATTTGCTGGATCAAAGGTGCTAATTTTACTGATCTAGAGAAAATTACATGCTAAAACAACCTATAGTCTATCAGTAAACACAGCTGACAGTCTGCTTTACAGATTTTTTTTCTTTTTTCCTGCTTTTCATTTCTTTTCTTTTTTGTAGGTGTTGCTGGTTGTCACAAGTCACAGGGTTAAAATCCAGGGATTTTTTTTGCAAAAATTGCAGGGCAGAACTGTGCTGAGCCCCTTGCTGGGGTCAGCAGGTGCCTGAGCTGCATGGTGAGGAGGTGGCACCCTGGGTGTCAGGGCACTTCTCTTTGTGCTGTGAACCCTGCCAGGGGGGCACAGTGCAGATATGCCATCAGGAGCCCTTGGAAAATACATGTGCATGCCACAGAGAACATTTCACTGCTGTCCCTTCATCCACAAAGCAGCAAAATGGAGAGGGAGCTGGTGCTGCCTCGGGGAAAGGCTGCGCTGCTGAAAAGTTAAATTGGCTGCTGAGGTTAAATTAGCCAACACCAGTAACACCCAGCCTGGGCAGTAGGAATCTGCCTGACCTGGCAAAGGGAAGATGTAAAAGGAAATGTCCCTTCCCCTGTTGCCTGTGAGGAGTTTTCCCTCACTCTGCCCCGTGCTCACCCGCCCTGCTCAGCTGCTCCTCTGACATCCTGGTGGCAGAGGGGAGTTACCAAGGAAGCACTCAGGTTAAATTTTACTCCCACGTCAATCCTGACCTTGCATCAATAAGTATAATTAACTCCTATTGACTTGAGTTTCCAGAAAGAAGCCTCACATGAGCTGCTGAATTGATCCACTGCCATCACGGAGGGAAATGTGGCCCAAGAGTGCAGGGGTCACACACAGCTAAACCCACAAGTGGGAATTAACTCTAAATAAGATGCTTCTGTGACCACGTTTGACAAATAAACACCTATTAGTGTATAAAGCATCACTGGCTGAAGACAGATCAGCTGGCAGCAGTGGTGCATAGGCATTGGTAAAATGCAGTTTTTCAGATCTGCTCCTGGAACTCAGGCTGAAGCTGAGGTGTGCCAGCCCTTATTGGGAGGGAGTTCCTAAAAGTCAAATTCCACAGTGTCCCCCTAAGGAGCTTCCCAAATCCTATACAGGTGTGTGAAGGATTGAAGTTGTGAGTTAAATCTCATCTACCCCATCTTCCCTGCCATGAATATCCAAAAAACCCACGGACCTCCATCCCAGGGAAGATGATGTATGAAAGTGAGCTACTTTGGCCCAAATGCTTTAATTCTGAGCACATTCTCCTGCTCATCTCTACTCAGCTCCAGGAACAGGATTTTCCAGCACCAGAATCATACAGGGAACTAGAAGAATTCATGGTTCAGCAGAGGGGTACATCACATATTCCAAAACCCTGTGGATATGGCACTTGAGGAAATGTTTTAGTGCTGAACATGGTGGTGACAGTTGGATTTGATGACCTAAAGGTCCTTTCCAGCCTCAACAATCCTGTGATTCTGTGCTTGTGTCTAGACTTTGTGAGAAAACATGTTTTTAATAAGCTTTCTGGCTTCCTGCAGAAAGCCCCTTGCACTCTCAGGTTTTTAAGCTTTCACAACTTCGACCACAGAGATTCTCAGAACTTTATTTTATATTGAATGGAAGTGGCTCAGCCCCTGAATTGCCCTCAGCTGAATGGGTGCAGCTCCCAGGGAAATTATCACTGAAGCGGAGGATACAGGCTGTTGTGTCTTTTCCTTTCCATGCCATTACAAAGAACATGCTTATTCAGCCTTTTAACAGACTGGCTATTTCTACTTATTCAGCTTTTGCCATGTTCCTCATTATTTACAGATTCCTTTTTCTCTTGAATTGCTTTACTTCAAGGTACTGGTTAAAATTCATGTGGTTTCAGCATTACCACGTTTTTCATTACAGCCTTATCACTCTTACCAATGTCTGCTTTTTTAATATTTTCTTATATTAAATAAATTTCTGTGACTGTAGTCAGACTACAGAACTGTAGTTCTTTCACACTATCTTCCCTTTTTTAGTGCCAGCAGCTCAAAACAATCTGTTACTGCCAATAGAACTCAAAATTACCGTCTTTTAAAACGAGGTAGACTGCAGGAAGAAATCTTTATTATTTGGATTATGGAAGATTTGGATGTTTCCCATTTTGCAGAGCTGTGTCAGGCTCACTCATAGTGGGATGCAGGAAGACAGAGACCTTGAAAACCCTTCCATCAACTGCTTCGATGACTTGGGGCTTTTTTGCCCAGAGATATTTTGGGATTCCCATTCTGCTTTCAATTCACACTGTCCCTCAATCCCAACAATCTTTCAAGTGTGGGCAAGCCCCTCACTCCTCGAGGTGAAGCTGTTGGTGACCAGGAGGGCTGGGAGCGTTCCCAAGGACATTTGGACAGAGCTGTGGGGACTCTGCTGTGGCTCCGAAGGCTGGGCAGGAACAGGGGCTGGGAATTCCAGCCTGGAGGAGGGACACGAGCTGGAGATGCTGGAGCCTTCACTAAACAAATGGGTTTGGTTATGAAACTCCCTGGCAAGGAGTCACGGACTAAAAGGAGCTTCCCAGGGCCGGACAACTCGCCCAGACATGTTGGGACTGAGCAGCTGCTTTGGCTGCTGGATGGTTTGGAGGAGGAGGGAAGAGGATTTTGTCTCATGGGTGCTGGACTGACTGCTGGCAATCAGCATTTCTGCTGCAAGGTGCCACATTTCCTTGAAATATCATCATCAACACCTCTAGTTTTTTTGGTTTTCCATTCTGCCCTTGTATCACCATTTATGTTCCCCAATCTGCTGCAGTGACAAGGTTTGCTGGGATCAGTTTTCCACAGGACTGTGTTTCTCCACAGGAGGGAAGCACTTGGGTTTATGGTAGGTGGAGCTGATGGTTACACCTTTGCCTGAGAGAGTTGCCCAATACTTTCCCCCGTGAACCCCCAGTTTAATTATTTAACGTTGCAAAACTTTGCCAACAAGGCAAAATTTCCGTGCCATCTCCTTTAGAAGGTAACTGCTCTCCTCCCTCACTGCCAATGCAGAAGGGAGGAAAACACGGAGTTAAATTCTTCTCCCTGTCCAGTTTTGGGGTTTTATGGAGTTAAATTGCTAGAGAATAGCCCACGAATATTTAACAAAGGAAGAAATTGTCAATTATCCTCATTTTTGCTAAGCGTGGATATCTAGCTGAAATGCTTACAAACTGGACTGGAGAAGGATGCCCATGCCTTCAATTAAGACCAGAAAAAGCTACAAAAATTCAATATATCTTGGTCATCTGATCAGTGGATTTGTCTTGTTGTGGTCCTTTTGGAGAACTCTTCCAGATCAGCTGCTTAGTCATGACAAAGGCCTGCACCATCAGAAAATAATAATTTAAATTCCTGATTACTTTCTGTTTGTGGGGCTTTGCTTAAAAGCTGCAGCAGAAATATTTCTGTGCTTCATGTGGAGACTTATAAGGTTGAGCAATCCAAGAGGGGTGGCTGAATTGGAGCTTACAGGGGAAAAAAAGTATTTCTGGGCAAATCAGGAAAACCTTATAAAGATATTTTGAGTAATACAAATTACCCTTTAGTCCCCAAGATTTGTACTCCCTAAAGATGGGTAAATGAAGGGGTGAAATAACATGTGGGTATGGCAAAATTGGATTGAGAAGGACCAAGAGACATCCTTGGAGGCAGCTGTGCCCACCCCAAAACACTCCTCAGTGCCAAGGCGTGTGAGAAATTCCCCTGGGGATTTCATTAAATGTTTACACTTGTGCCAGAGCAAGGAGCATTATCGCTGTTCATGTGTGTCTGTACATTGTCAGCATTGTCAGCTGGCCAGGAGCTGTCAGCCCGTTTAGGGGTGACTCACACTCCAGAACTGTGCCAGCAAAAGCTTTTGGGGACAGCCGGAGGGAGCCCTGTGGCAAAGGAGAGGCTCAGATTTTGTGCTGAGGTTTGGTTCAGATTTTCCCCACTGCCCTTGCAGCCATTCCCTTGTTAAAGAACACCTGTATCCACCTCTGATGGGCGAGCTGCAGGACGGATCTGCTCATCCCTCTGCGTGCTTTGCACTGGGAGCTGAATCAACGGGAAGAGAAGGGAATTTTGAGGATGAGTATTTGTGTCTCACCTCCCTCCTGCACTCCCTGCCATTTCATGCTCACACATGGCTCCGTGCACCGTTTCTCTGGGGTCTTGGGGTGTCCATGGAGCTGCTGTGAGTGCCAGGGCATGGAGGATGATGATGGGATTAAGGAATTCACAACCACAGGGACGATGGTCTGTAAGTTACATAACCCCACAAACCTGCTTGATTTCACATTAAGGAAATTTAGCTACAGCATTTAGAAGTAAATTTGCAGCTGGAGACCTGCACCCTGATAAACCATCAGGACACCGATAAACCATCGGGACACCAATAAACCACCGGAACACTGATAAACCATCGGGACACCAATAAACCATTGGGACACCGATAAACCATCGGGACACCGATAAACCATCGGGACAAAGATGAAACAGAAGGAGTTAAACGTCCACCTCCGGAACACTGATAAACGATTGGGATACTGATAAACCATTGGGACACCGATAAACCATCGGGACACCGATAAACCATCGGGACAAAGATGAAACAGAAGGAGTTAAACGTCCACCTAATTTTATGGACATCATATTCCCCCACAAGGTTACAGCGAGCCAAGTTTGCACTGTGAAACTACCCACGAGCTGAAATGTCCCACAAATCCCACTGCTGAGAGCACCCACAAGGCTGTCATTCTTCCCGGGGGGACCCAAAATCCTCTGGGAACGCTCTCGGTGAGTGATAAACCATGGGGACAAAGATGAAACAGAAGGAGTTAAACGTCCACCTAATTTTATGGACATCATATTCCCCCACAAGGTTACAGCGAGCCAAGTTTGCACTGTGAAATCACCTGCTAGCTGAAATGTCCCACAAATCCCACTGCTGAGAGCACCCACAAGGCTGTCATTCTTCCCGGGGGGACCCAAAATCCTCTGGGAACGCTCTCGGTGAGGCGTCCCCGGCCGCAGGGGCTGCCGGTACCGCCTGATCTGCATAGCCACGCCCTCATCTGCATATCACCTGCGCCATTGGCCAGCGGTCTCCCCAGCGGTGGCGCGGCCCGGGGCGGTCAGGCTCGGCGCCTCATTAGCATTCGCCCCGCCTCCCAGCGGGGGGACGGGGAGCTGATTCGTCGTCTTGGCAACGGCGGGGCGCGGCCTCGCTCTGCGATTGGCGGAGGCGCCTGTCAATCCACCGCGGCCAGGGCCGCACTTCCGCCTGGGTGTCCGCGGTGCCGTCGCTGGAGCCGGTGCAGGTAACGCCGCGGGCCGGGCCCGGGGCCGCCGCGCTGCGCTCCGCGTTCCGCTACCGCGGGGCCTCCGCTCCCCTCGCAGCCCCAGCGCCCCCACGGCCCCGTTCGGGCCCGGCTCGGGGGTCCCGCCCCGTCCTCAGAGGGCCGCGGGCCGCGCTGTCAGCGCGGCGGGGGCGGGCGGTGGAGCGGCCGCCCCAACGCTTCCCTCCCGTCGCGGCGGCCCAGAGGGGCCTGGATGTGCCGGGGGGGCTCGGGGCGCTGCGGGCCGCAGGGCCGTGCTGCAGCCTGGGCAGCGCTGGGGCGAGGTGCTGAGCTGTGCCCGGGGCTGAGGATCCTGCCCGGGGCTGAGCTGTGCCCGGGGCTGAGGATCCTGCCCGGGGCTGTGGATCCTGCCCGGTGCTGTGGTTCTGCCCAGTGCTGTGATTGTGCCCGTACAGAACCGTGCCCGGTGCCGCGATCCCGTCCCGCCTGGGCCGTTCCCGGTGCCGTGATCCCCCCGGTGATCCCATCCCCGGCTCCGTGCGGCTCCGGCAGCCCCATCGCTGGGATTTTTCTGATTTTACCCGGTTTTTCCGATCGCCCTTGCAGCTGGGCGGTTGAGCAGAGGAGGCCCGGCTCCCCCGAGGAATGTGCTGGGCTCGGGTTCAGCACAGCGCAGAGCCTCAAGGGGCCTTTTAGGTCACAGCTGAAGCAGTTGGGGTTTATTCGGGGTTGGCTTTTATTTAATTTTGTTTTTCAGTTACCTACTCGGTGTTTCTCTTACAGAGAAGGGGAAAAGCAAGATGGGAAAAATAGCAGGAAAAAAGGCTTCTTTTTAAATAACATGCCACCAGAACTTCTGCATGGTAATAAAGGTAAAAGATCAATTTATTTAATTTGGTTATTGATCGTGTTTGTCCTCTCTGTATGTTTGGATTCAGGACTTCTTTTGGAAGCAGTTTGTTGGTGTGCAGCACTTGCAGGCCAGAATTTCAAATGTAGTTTCAAAATCACCTGGATTTTATGTGTGCAATAACCTTGTGTTTCCTCTCAGAAGTGTCTGCCAAGCAAGCAGATACTTCTTCCATTTACTGTGAATTTTCTCAGCTAAATTACATAGCCTTCATTTGAGATTCCAAGAAAGTAAAAGGAAGCATGATGGATCTGCAGTGTTCACTTGCACCACTCTTCCCATAGTGTTTCCTTTTCTAAAGCTTTGCATGTGAGGGAAAATAAATTTGATCATTCCAACTTAACCTTCTGAAGTTCTGTAAATCCACGTTCATGTTGCCATCTGGGGGCAACCACATTAACAAACTTTACAGTAGCGTGCTCAGGGACTTCTAAAAGCTCAGGGCAGTTTCTGGAAGCAGTGACTTGGGTCACATCCAAACATGAGGCGCTGTGCCGTGGGATGGGACTAGGAGAACTGGCTAAACTAGCACGGAAGCAAGAAATTCCAAGTGCTGATTTTCCCCCTGAATAACCCCTTGGGTTTTCAGTTACAGTAAACAGAGCTTTTTCTTACAATAGTTGTGGAGCCATGCACGTGTTTGAGCACATGGCAGAAAGCTGAGGGCAGTCTGGGAGAGGATCAGCAGTGATTGTTATGGTTTTGCTTTCCTGGACCAGCAGCACCTCATGATGAACTTGTAACTTCAGGAAGTCCTCAAAAGGAAGTTGAGTTGTCTGCTGTCCAGGAAAAAATATGGCTTTTTCCCTCCAGAACTGGCTCTTCAGCCATGCCAAAATAATCTTAGAAACAGAAGGCAAAAGTTTGAGGTAGAAAATGGTGATTAGACAACAAACCCTGTGCTTGCAGGCAGTTAAGGGATAGATGGGCTAAAGGTTTCAGCTGATGCAGTATTGAAAAGCAGTGTGGTTATTTGTTATTTGTTTGCTGACATCTTTTGGTAACTGATCAAGAAGATTGTTTCCACACTTGGATGGTTTCTTCAAGTCACTTTTAATACTGTTACTGCTTTCTATGATATGTACTTGCTGGCAGATCTTATGACTGAAACTGGAATTTCTTTCAGTTTTTCTTCTTGTGAATTCTTCTGTGTGAACCTCACATATGCTGACCTAGAACAAAGGTGGAAAGCTTTGCTTTCTGTTATCTTAGTGTTGGCTGGAAAACCAGCCAAAAATCGGGCTTTTTTTTTGCTTTGATAAGGCTATATTTTTAAATCACTGTTTGTAGTGCCAGTCAGATGATTTTTTTTTGCTGTTGTTTGAAAGCAAGATTAGCCTGCAAGTACGCTGAATTTTTAAGCAGATAATTTATTAGCTTTGATATTTGAGGTAGCTTGTCCTTGAACAAATGCAATGTTACATCATGCTGTTCATATCTGGGCCTTCTGTTTACAAGGTGCCATTTTTCTGGTCTTTCACTCCATCAGTTTTGTCACCTGCCTCATGGAGATGTAAGAAATGTCTGTATTTGACACTGGTATGATGTTGTAAAATGCTTTAGTGTTTAGTCTCTTCTTTGTGAAGTAACTAAAATGTTTGGTTCTTACAATTCTTGGAAGAAATGCACCAAATGAGGCGTGCAAAGAATATGTGTTAAATTAGGAGTGCTCAAGAGTTGGAATGTTGTTGCTGAGCTTGCAAATATGCAGCTGATCACATGGGTGTCTTTTCCAAGCTGAATAAATTGGAAAGTGAGAGCAAGGAACAAATTGGTCACTCTGTGTCTGCCACTTTGGAGATAGGGGACTTTGATGTTTTTCCTGTTGCAAAAAAAAATAGAGGTTATGCTTTATGGCAAATCTTTAATGGATTTTATTATTTTATGGAACAGAACTTGGAATTCAAGAATTCATTATCTCAATCCTTGCATCTTAATAATTAATGTGCAGACAAATGTATGTGATGTAATTATTTACTTTGTATCCTTAAAGGCTTGTAAAAGCAAGTTGCTGGAGAGAGCAACAAGCAATTCAAATGTAGCTTACCATAACTTTCAGTTATACTCTTTAAAAATGTATTGTTGATTCAGTGCACAAAGATAATGTCTCAATTTTCAGGATCAATAAGTTACAAGAATAGACTAAGCTTACTTAATCTTGATTTTTTTTTCTTTCCTCAAATACAGTTACAATTGGAAATTCATTTGCTGGTCTAGACAGATCATTTAGATTAATTCAGTTTATTTTATTATGCACATAATTTAATGAGACAGGTTTGTAGTAGATTGCAGCAGCTCTCCATTCAGAAAATGCAGAGTGTTGTCTTCCTGGCCTTGTTTATCCATCTGCTGGGAGGGAGGGTTCACAAAAGGTGAATTGTCCCTGCAGCTGCAGAAGCAGAGCTGGACTTTTTAGTCTTGGCCCTCTTGGTTTTGTAGTCCCAAACTTGAGCTGTCTCTGCTCTGTTGGACACCTGATGGCTGTGCTTGGTGTTAGACCAAACTGGTCTGTGCTGTTCCTGCTCCAGTCCAGCTCCTTTGCTGTGCTGGTCAGTTTTGGATGAGATAAAGGCTCTTGGGATGCTGTGAACCTCTGGGGTACTGCAGAGTTTGTGTGCTTGGGGTATTTGTCAAAAAATGTGTTTTTGTGATTGGATAAATAACTTCATTATGTTTTTACTAGCATTATTTTTACTCTTCTGAGTAAATTTTTTTTAGGCCTTCCAAAAGAATCTGTTAGTAGATCTCAGTGCTTTGATTCTAGTGATAGTTACTGGATAGTTACTCCAGGTATTGGAGTTTGAAGGTGGTAAAGTGTGAGAATTCTGAGGTGTCTGTGGTTCACATCCCTCTTGCTCAGATCACTAACTCACCAACCAGCTCCTCTGCTCCCTACAGCATGTCAGGGCAGTCAGGTGAGGATGAGAATCCCTTCAGGAGCTCTCGGTGATGAATCCTGTGTGTGTTAAGGCTGCAGAGAATTCTCTCTCCAGCCTGTTCCTATGGGGCCCTTCAGCAACCTGTGCTGACTGAAATAAAAACTTTTCCAGGAGAGCAGAACTGCCCCGTGCATGGATTCTTTCTGGGTTGTGCACTAGAACAATGAAACTGTTGAGTGGTTGTTTAATAGTGGAACAAAAATGTTACCCATCTCCAGAGGTGTAAATGACTTTGTTTACATGCCCATGTTTTGTTTTAAACAAAGTGCTGTGCACGTTTTGTTACCCAGGTGGGTTAATGTTACTGATCAGATAGCTGGGTGGGTTCTTTATTAAAACTGGGCTCTAAATGGAGAATTTGTCCCGTCTTGAGAAGTCAAAGTTAATTTTGTTTCATTTTTAAGCAAACGGAGTAGCAGCCTTATACTGGGATTCAGTAAGTATTTACTATAAATGCAGCTTTAAAGGAAATTCAGTCATAGCATAAAATCTGACTTCCTAAAGCTTTTGCTAATTTGTGGTATCACCTTAAAACCCCCTTCAGAAATAGGCTGTTAGCTGTGTGCAGGTGCTCATGCTGGAATCTGTGTGTGAGGAGGCATAAAAATATGGTTTCTTCTACTGCAGGGCTTTGCGCTGGGTTAGTCACTGTCATCCTCCTGCTTTATTTGCAAAATAATTGCTACCATAATTGTCTAAAAGTCGCTGTGAAAATTATTTACAAAATTCCTTGTGCAGAGTGAATGTAAACCTGCATCTTCCTGGAGAGAATGAGTCCACAGGGACAAAGCTGCCTTTGAGGAGGAAGATCTATGAACTCACACACAGAACTATTTTTGCTGTTCTAGGGGTTTTCTCCAGTGATATTTTATGCTGTAACTGTCTTCATAAGCTTCAGTGATCAATTTGCAGGGGTGGTTGCATTATGATGAGAAATACCCAAGCATCCTTAATTTTATCTTCAAAGAAGTGTTCCTAAATGATTAATTATGTATCTACTGACACTTGTGTCCAAAGCCACTGTGCTTGGAGTTATTGATTACTTCCTACCTTCTCTCTTACAAGTAAGATAAAATAGATCCCCAGGAAACAACTATGAAATAACTAGTTTTACATCCAGTATTGAATGATTTATTTTTTTAACAGTGTGGCTGGAAATGAGCTGATTTATCACTCCTGATCAAACCTAGCATTATGCATCATGCGTGGAGAGGTGTGCAGAACAGAATTTTGTCATTTTTTACAGTCATAGGCCATGAAATAGTTTCCAAGGGAAGGTTACAGAGTCTGAAAAATGCTGTATCAGATACTCTCAGGTGCAGAAATGTCTCTGATCTTGAGGTATTGTTAAGAAAGGAGAACATTTACAGAATTCTGCATGAATTTCAATGAAGTGTTTTGTACCAAAAAATATTAATCTGCTGGAATCAAGTTTCCTTGATCTGTTTTTACATTTGAGGGAAGTTCTGCAAACTAGTATCCTTGGCTGTAGAACAGAATTTTTGGCTGAAGTGAAAGTGGGGAATAGCCATTGATTCCATAGGTAATTGAGGTTATTCTGGGAGGATATTTTCTGTCCAGATTCATCTTTACAATTTTAATGTTCAATAAATAATGCTTCTGGTAGCAGCACTGGAGCTTTGGGCTAGGACAATGATTAGTGTGTGGGACAGTTACTGTCATTTTTCTGATGCAGAAACAAGTTTTGTGGCCTTTAATCCTTTGAAAGCCAGACTTGTAGTGTTTCAGTTGTCTCTTAATTCCTGTGAAGCATCACCAAAAATTGGTATTTCTGAGAGAACAGAACGTGGTTCTGTCTGCCATAAATGGCTCAGCTCATTTGTTCAGAGCTAACCTTTCAGATGTTCAGTTTGTTGTCATCATTGTTTCAAGTGCTGGCACTGAACTGTCCCCAGGCCATTTAATAACTCCCAACTACATAAAAGCCTGTGGTAGGGACAGCTGCAATTTCCCAAGAAATGGAAGAGTGACAGTGGGCTGAGTGTTCAGCTGATGCTTCTCATTCAGCCTCTCTGCCCTTTATTTAACAGATTTGAGAAGGAAGTTGCCCTACTCTTGCTGTGGTTGCAGAGAACTTTATCTTGCCAAGACATCTGGCAGATGGTATTACATTCAAACTTTGGACTAAGAAACAAATCTCACTTGGGAAAGAAAATCCTCTCTTGGATTCTGCTGTCTGTGTGGCTGTTCTCTGGCTGAAGAGATTGTAAGTGCATAACAGTTAATCTAAATTGCCAATTAAATTTGCTTCTTGGCTAATTTTTGTGGATGCTTTAGATCCAGTGTTGCTGGTAACCTAATTTCATGAGTCAATTAAGATTCATCCTTGCTGAAGCTTTCATTCAGAGATGAAACACTGCATGTTTGATGTTTTCAGGAGATGTGTATGAATTAAACACACATGAATATTTATCTGTTAGTTCAAGTTATTTATTTCTGTCCCTTGAAGCACTACAGCTATGTTTTATTGCAGCTGGCAACTCAAGAGATGATGGGGTTGGCTCTTATTCCAGCAGTCGTATTGTACACTGGGGATTTTGTGTTCTTTGTTTCCCCATTTCTTATTTTTGCTGTTATTATGAAGGATGTGGATGTTTAATCTTCTTTTGGCTCTTTGGGAATCTCTTTCTGGACAGGAGATACATCCTGAACACAAAGTGTCACAGAATCAGTGAGTAGTTTGGGTTGGGAGGGGCCTTAAAGCTCATCTCGGGGGACACCTTCCACTGTCCCAGGCTGCTCCAGGCCCCTTCCAGCCTGGCCTTGGCCACTTCCAGGGATTCAGGGGCAGCCACAGCTGCTCTGGGCACCCTGTGCCAGTGCCTCAGCACCATCACAGGGAAGAATTTTATTCTAATATAAAATGTAAACCTGCCCCCTGTCAGTTTGAAAATTCGTGTTCTCCCTTACCCTATCAAAGTAATGAAAACGTTTTTCATGAGGAAGGTCCCAAGTGACTTTTTTTTCCCTTCTTCCTTTTTCTTAATTGCTTGCAATTTTTCTCTTTTCATGTTGAAAAACTTAAATGATTTTAAAATTTGCTGTGAAAATGCACACCCAGCAAAACCTTGTTAGGCATGTGAAAAAGCTGATGAATGTGCTAGTTCATGAATTCTTTGGTGGCACTCTTAATTCCAGGGTACTGAACTCCTACCACCCTACCTGCTTGTGCTGGTGAACCTCTGGGGTTATTTTAATGACTGCTTATTGATTCTCTGCTTGGTTTTACTTAAATGCTTCTGGTTTTACTTAAATGCTTCTCTCTAGATTCTGTGTAATGAATAGAACAAAGTGTTTTATATGTTATGTACAGCTAGAACATGTGCTTTCAAAAAAAAAAAAGTATTTTTAATTTAGAAGGGTGGTGTTAGCAAAGCTTTCCAGAATTGATGCATGATGAAAATTTCAGCTTGAGGTCTGGAGGAAAAAGGCACTGCAGCTGTCCCCAGCCAGCTTCAAACCTGAGCTTGCTGAACCACATTCCAGCCCAGTGAGCCACTCATTGTAAATGCTGCTCTTTCTATAGAAATGTAAATGTTTCTTTAAGGAGGAGTAACTTTTGGTTATCCAGCTGGGTCTTTATTGAGGATTAACCTGGAAGAACAAGTTAGGATAGAGGAACTAGTCCATTTAACTTAGTGTAGTTACAGGTTTAAACTCTTTCAGGGGTACAAGTTTTTGGGGTTCTTTAATTGGTGTAGAAGTTCCTAGGATCCAGGAGCGTCCAGGAGCATGGTTGGTTGTTTTTGTTACTTTTCTCCTGAAAATGAAATTTGAGAGGGAACAAGCCTACGAAGTGACAAATTTGAGGGATTACTAATTTCCCCAGATAAAGGCAGTGCATTCCCACACGCTGGTTTTGGAGAGCAGCCCTGGAGGTGGAACGTGCATCTCCTCTCAGGGAGATGCTCACATGCACGTCACAGAATGCCTGGAGCAAATTAGGCAGTTTATAAAGTGATTTTCTTGAAAGTCTTGTGCTTTTGTTGTCCTGGTTTTAAAAATAAGTTCAAGTGGGAGGAAATGGTTTAAAATAGAAATTGTACAGAGTCTGGGACTGGTGTATTTCTGGAAGAGAATTTGTGTGCCTTCTACTGCTGGGGACTGTGACCTTGTAGGGGACACTGTGACCTGCAGAGAGCTTTGCATGCAGAGCGTGTTATTGGCAGCCACATCAACTGGGACTTGTCACTGCCGAGTGACAGGTTCAGCACTTTGTGTGACATTATTCACAACCACTTTGTGCTTCCTTGGTCGTGGGCCCTGGCTGGGGCTGGCTGGTGTGAATAGTTTGTTACACGCTCTGCATCAAGGCTCTGGGGGTCACTGGGAGAAGGGAATTTGCTCCTGAGCACCTCCTGGGACCTGTCTGGTGTTTAGGAACTGCCCTTTCTGTTTGTTTCCTCTCCTGTGACAGACCTAGTTCTGGAAGGCAGGAATTCTGGAATTCTGAGTCATCCCTCCCTTCTGCAGAACCTATTTCAAGGTGTGCTGTGGAGGTGTTCCTGCAGTTTTTATTTCAGCTGCATGTTTTGTTTTCTCCTTTAAGGAAGGGGCTGGCCATGCTCATCAGTCAGGAATGTGTGATCCTCTCTGATGAACTATGAGAATGTAAAGGTTTAATGGTTATCACAGAGTCATAGGATGGTTTGGGTTGGAAAGAGCCTTAAAGATCATCTCATTCCATCTCCTGCCATGAAACATAATAAATTAGTTCATACCAATCCATAGCCTTGAAATATGAGGAAGTAGATAAGCTTTGTTGCTTACCCTGTAAACCACAAAATCTATCCTGGTTGTGGCCAGGGGTGTGTTGTCATCATTAAATGAGGATTTTCCAGTTCTCTTAAGGTGCCTGTACTTGCAGCTTTTCCCTGTTATTGATAAGGTGGTTTGGGGAGGGAGTGCAGCTGGGCTGAGATTCCCTGGAAAAGCACATTTCTGGTGTCTCAGTCTCTCAGCTGGGCTGAGATCCCCTGGAAAAGCACATTTCTGGGTGTCTCTGTCTTGGGCACCCAGGCCCAGCCCCTTGGCCCTGCCTGGAAAGTGAAACCCACTGAGATATTTATTTTAGCCTGTAAAGCAGCAAACCTCAACTGCTGAAAGTGTTCTCTCAGCAACCAGAGTCTGTGTGGAAACCTGTTTGTTACATCCCTGTTGGTTACTGTGTATGCAAGAAGATGTCCAGACAGACTTTTTGTGTTCCTTCAGCTCTGCAGGGCTGAAAGGTGAGACCATGACAGGATGTTTGTGCTGTATGAAAGATTTTCCAGGAGAGCAGCTGGGCCTGAGCTCCTGAAGGTCTGTCTGACACAGGAGTGTTGCACCCTTCTTTCAATGGCAATTTTGATTTTTTTTTTGATAATTTTTTTTTAAAGGGTGCTGCTAACCACCCTTGCTGGTGTGCAGGTGAATTCTTGTGGGAAATCAGGGAATGGAAGAGGAAATATAGATTACAGACGCTGAATATGAAGCCACCAGGATGTTTTTGTTTTCTGGTATTTCAGCCTAGTTAAAAGTAACTTTTGGTGTTGCTCTTAGTAAGAGAACAGGATTTAATTCCATAATCCCATTTTTTTGGCTCATGAAAGCTGAATGCTGTTATCACTGTGTGTTCAGCTACATGCAAATTCATGTTAATCTCTGCTGTATAAAATAACTGAATGTAAAAGAAGTGATGCAAGTGGGAAGTTATTCCTAGTGTAACTCAGCAAAATATATTATTTTTTCCTTTTTTAAAATGTTCCTAACACCTTAGGACAATTTATGACTGTAATTATTTAAAGTAATTTCAATGAATATTTTGTATATAACGTACTGGCATATGATTGAATTTTCAAACAGCAGTGAGTTTCAGGTGTGGTGTGAGACAGATGTCAGGAGAGCACAAGATAACTCTTCTTTTCATTTGTCTCTGATTCTGGTCACTTTTATTTGTACTTTGTGAGTGTTTTTATAGGAAAGCTTTGTTGTCTCTGCAGTGAAACTGCACACTGTGGGATGTAGTTCCACTTCACAAGGCCTTTGGTAATGCAATTATTATTGTGCAGGAGAGGGGAGAGGAGAAACTGGCATTCATCTGTATGACCTTATTTATTCTAAGGCTCTTAATGATATTTGACAGTTTACTGAGTCATAATTTCTATTTCTTAGTGCTTTCTATACAACTCTAAACAGAAAAAAGGAAGATGCAAGAAAACATGGAGAAAATAATGTAGTTGTAGTCCTGATCATGAGAGGGCTGTGTCTTGTACATATATAAGTTTCCTTCTGGAAATATTGGCAGCTGTTTTGTGAGGAGGATGCAATGCTTGCAGACAATGAAAGCATAAATGTCTTCCATCTCCAAAGACACTTGGAGGATGAGGATTTGTAAATACGATATTGCTGGTGCAGAGGTTGTTATAAAATCCTAGAGTAGCAAGGAGATGGGAGGTTCCTAAGAGAAAAGTGACAAACTGAAATAGCTATCCTTGAAAGACATAAACTACTTCAAGGCAAACACTAAATTAATTCATTAACTTAGATGAGCCCCATAGTGGGCTGGTTTAGCTCCTCCCTCTGAATGGACAGTTAGAACTGTATGTATGTGAGACATTCAAACAGCTTTTGTTCTGGGCAGTGAGGGGAAAAAGACCTGGAACACAGTCTGGTTTCTTGCAGAGAAAAAGAAGGAATTGGCTTCAAACGTGGTACACTCTTCTCCTAGGAGCAGAGTGCACTTCTGGCTTTGTTTCTCTTAATTGGAATGGAATTGTGCAATTATAATTACTCTGGAGAAACTACTGTCACAAAAGCAGTGGAATCTTTGGGATCAGAAAAAATTGAGACTGACAGATTGAGGTTGTTTTGGAGGAGATATTGATAGCATTGCCATGCTGTCATTTATTGCTGTGCACTTGGCTCGTTGTTGCAACCTGGTGAACATTTGTAAGATTGAAAATGAAATTTTCCCATTCTTCTCCTTAAACTAAAAATGGGTGAGGTAAAAATATTTGCATTACACCATTGTCAACCATCTGGAAAAAATCTAATTTAGTTCCATCCATAAGGTAGAGCTGGAATGCTACATAAATCTGTAAGTTATTTGCAGAGTGCCTGGTTCTCCTGAGGAAAAGTTTGTTGGTTCTTTACATTCCTTCTAGAGGGAAAAATCTCCAGTTTTCTCTTTGAGAGTGCATAGCAGTGGCCTGACAAAACTTCTCTCAGGGTCACTGCATATTGATTGCATGATGGAGAGTCAGGCCCAGCATTTTCATGCAGTGGTCAGACTTTGAGATACCAAGGTTCTTTCTTGTTCCCAGCTTTCTTGGTTAAGGATGCAATAAAGCTTATCATCTTGCTAAGGAGAATTTTTGGTTTGCCCGCTGGCTTTTTCTTCTGTCAGTTCTCTGTTCCTTCTAGCTGTACTTGCCTGAAATTTAACTTGCTGTAAATAAGATACATTTTACAGTAATGTATATGAAGTATTGATACAGAGAGAAGTGTGACACAGTAAATCAGCTGTTCTCGTGGCAGGTAATAGTTGTCTTCAAAATTACTGTGGTTATCAAAGAAAGCTGTTTACTTATGAATGCAGAAATCCATCTTTTGCCAAGGGAAGAAACAGGAAAATTAGTGTTTGTCAAGTGTGAGCGTTTGTACACAGGAGAAATGTGGAAGCTGCTAATTCTGTTTCTCTGTCTTGTCAAATAGATCATCTAAAGCAGCTGGGTATTTGCAAAAGAAGACCCTGACAACACCCAGATACTTTAAATCAAGTTCAAGGATGCATTAGAGAGAGCTGCACTGGCTGCACCAGATTTCACCCTGAAGGATGAACAGTGAAGAAGAATTTTATGATGCCGTTACGGGTGAGTGATGGGCACAGTGCCAAGGGGAGAAAACCCCTGTAAACTGCATTGTGTGTGTGGTGGGGGGCTGGCAATATATGGCTGTTAATAATAAATCAAAAGTGAACTTGGGTTGGTAAAACTTGTAGTGCTGTCTTCTGAAAAGTAGAAAAGGAAAATTGTAGCTCGTGTCCAGGCTTGGAAATGAGGGGGTTTTTTGTTAAAGCTTAATGCCAGTTATTATTTCATCACTAGAATGGTCCTTTAGTGGCCAGGTCTTGCTTTTATTTTCTGTGAAAATCAATTTAATAGCAGCTTGAGAAGCAGACCCTTTGAAAGGTGAAATATTTCCTGTGGGTTGTTTTTATTGTTAGTGTATTAATTTTTTTTATTTTAATGGAAAACTTATTCTAAAGAATTGAAGTAGAAAATGTTTTTCTAGTCAGAAACAAATTGTTGTAAAAGCATGTTTTTAAGATAGGGAGCCAAAAGTCTTTGCAATCCTATTTTCTCTAAAAAAGCAAACATGAATCACTTCACACTTGAGCAGTGTATCAAATAGTACTTTGCTTTCAACTAATGAGGATGAATAGTTATTTATAAGAGCTTTAGATGGCTTTAGTGGTAAAATAAAATGCTTGAAGTATTTTAATAAAGAAAAAGGAAATCCTCTTAAAGATTTCAAACAATTTTAAAGATTTCCACTTAAATGTCTCTCAAGAAATCCTGTAGCAGAGGTGAAATGAGAAATATTGAGTGTGCAGTAGTTAATATAAAATCACAGGAATGAAAAGAGAATAATGGTAAGTGTGAAAGCTGCAGGAATGGAAGTAGCATGGTAGATAGAAGTGGGTAAGGTAGACTTAGACATGGATGGTTGGAAATTCATGTGAGGAATAAACAGAGGGGGCTGGGTGAAGCAGTGTGACTGACAGCAGACCGTACAGGA
Source organism: Passer montanus (assembly GCF_014805655.1). Taxonomy (NCBI): domain Eukaryota; kingdom Metazoa; phylum Chordata; class Aves; order Passeriformes; family Passeridae; genus Passer; species Passer montanus. The sequence goes on from NW_024368930.1 coordinate 4,680,085, forward strand.
CTTGTCACAACTGTGTCACAGGGGAGAGAGGAAATTTGGTTTGCATTCATGCCAGCTGGGAGTGAAGGGGACTAGTACTCCAAATTCATCTGTAAAATCAAACCATTGTACCATTAAAATCTTTCTGTGTGTCATTAATAATGGTGAGCTCAGGGTCACTGCCATAAATGAACTAGATTTTTTTTTCCACTGAAAAAGGTGTGAAAAGAAATGTACCTCTAAACATGAGGTTTGCATTGTACAGCTTTGATGGTGATGCATTCCTTTGTCCCTTGCTGCAGAAACTGCACAGCCCTTGGTGTTTGACCCATCTGTATTTAGACACTCTGGTTTTGTCAAACTCTTTCCTCTTCCTCCTCTTTTTTCCCCCTACCTCAAAAAGTTGATTCCCCCTGCAAGAGCTCCAGGTGGTGGTGACTGAGCTGTTCTTGTACCTGCAGTCCTGGCTGACTCTGCTCAGAACTGTCCCCATGTCATGCACAGGACGTGGTCATGGGAGGGAATGGTGTGCTGTGTGACTGGGAATCGTCCTGCTGGCACATGGTTTGTCCCTGACTGGATGATGATGGCACTTTTGGAGCTGCAGCATGGACTGGGCTGTTGATGAATCAAGGGGATGGATGAGTTGGTGACAAAATTTCCATGGGGAGAAGTTTCTTTGCAGTCAGAGGTTATTAGCATTGCTGACACTTGACAGCCTTACCTCATCAATGAGTACTGCCTAGGGAATCCCTTGGGAATGTTACCTGTGATCTCACTGAATTCCAGACCTCACAGCTGCCATGAATCTGTTTTTTCTCAAATTCCAGTGGCCACCTTCTCTGGGGCTGGATCAGGACAAAGGTGGTCAATCCTTAGATGAATTTCATCTTCTTAGAATTTTTCTGAGAGACAAGGAGCATCTAGCTTTGATCCCTGTCACCTCGGCTGTGTTAATGTCATCACAGACTTTGTAAAGACTGTGTGCCATCAGGGACCTCTTCTGAGCTGTATCCTTCATTAATATTGTCAGGTATCATTTTGCCAAAGTGTTTTGTGGAAGTGTTGCCACAAAGCAGGAAAGTGCCTGGCTGTTTACCAGGGTAGTTTATTTTTGAGAACACAAATAATTTAATTTTGCTTTTTTAAATATTAGCCTGCAGTTCCACAGAAATGTGTTCTGTGCCCATGAGGCTCAGCTGGTTCATCCAGCCAGGTGTATTTGTGAAGGTGTTGTTGCTTTCACGTGGGGAGGAGGAAGTGAGGTTATCTGCCAAACTGATGTATTTTCATCTGTCTGGTTCAGACTGAATCAATGTCTGTGTAAGAATTGCAGATGTTGTGAAAGGCCAACCTGCCTCCATCAGCTGCAGCTTGTGACAATTGACTTATTTTGGAAAGGGGAGAATGGTTAATTTCTGGCAAATAAAAACAATACCTCTTGCTTCACTTGCTGTCTGCACTTTCAGCATGTTTATCCCTATTCCTTTTTTTAGGGGTGAGGGCTCTCAGTACCAAGGTGTTTTGATTCCCTTTCTGCCTTGGCTGACAATTAATTATTGCTCAGGGAGGTTGCTGACTGTCCAGAGGGGAGGGCTGCTGTCCCTGCCCATGACTCAGGAGCAGCAGGCTGCTGCCTTGGCTCATGGGCAGCACGCTCTGGGTGGACTTGGTTCATCTGCAGGATGTGGAAGAGGAAGGCTAAGAGATCTAAAGTTACTGGCAAGTCACTTTTCTTTAAGCTCTTGAAATATATTTATGTTGGCACCCAATTTAAGTATTTTACTTTGAAAGTTTAAGTATTTTTAAAACTTGTTTGACACTCTTAACACATGTAAATGGGACTTCTGATTAAGCTAATTGTTGACATTGTATTTCTGTCTCTGGTTCCCATCCTCCTTTTAAATCTCCATTTTTATCCTCACTCCCAGTGGCTTTTCAGTATGAAAACTGTCCTGTAAGTAACTCTAACCTACTCGGTTTCTCAAGTTCAAAGCTTTATTGGCAGCTGGCGTAAGGCTCTTTTTGGAACTTAGAAAAACTACAAATCATTTCTGTGTGCTCTTTTTCTTCCTCTCCATAAAACAGTGTCTGGATAGTTCTTAATGGAGCTATAATACCTAGAACTTCATTGAGAAGCACCTTGCTAAGCTTTCTCAATGGGCTTGTAGTGGATAAGTCATGTGATGCTAAGGTGGAAAGTGCAGCTGAAAGTCTGTGATTATCTGGCTGTGTACCATAGTGGTTTTGGTGTTTTGGTTTTTGTTTTTTTTTTTAAGTAATTAGGTGGAAGTGCACTCTAATAAAAGCAGACTTACCCTTCTGATGTACTTCCTTTTCTGGAGCAGGGATTTAATTTTTGTTGTTTGTCTGCAAGACACTCATTTGAATTGGCATTTATTTACTTACCAATGACATATTGTTGTCCATAAATAATATATATACTTGAATCTAAGTTCCTCTTGTGCTTTACAAGAAAAGGACAAAACAATTCTGAATCGTAGGAAACAAACACTAATGTGGATAACACAATGATCATTTGATAGGATTTGCAGGGTTTCAGGTACAGTATAAAGACTGAAATCACAGTAACCTTTTTCAGAACTATTCCCCTATAAGCCAGTGGACTATCCCTGTTGTGAAGCTTTACTTTTACATTTAGGTGTTTTAATCCCATTGAAGTGATGCTGTTCCTTGTTGTTGTGTGAGTTTGATCAGATTTTTTGGATGAACTTGAAAAAGCTTTTTTTTTCCAACTTATAGTTAAGCTAATAAGTTATTTTGCTGCTTGTACTGTAACAGGTTCCAAAAAAGCTAATATATGGTTAAACATACTATTTTAAAATCAGAAATATTTTGTTGTGAGTTGACTGAAGGTTTTTTTAAGACAGGTGTTTCAGGGTACTCCTCATTTTAATGACCTGAATCTGTGTGTGACTGTCATGCTTTCCAGTTGAGTACTAAGAGTGCCAAGGTGTGATTATTGCTGTGTAATTACATTATTGTGACATCAAAATGTAGGAGACAGGGCAAGACATGACATCACTCATTACACCTGCTGTTTACCAAATAAAATCCTATCAGTGGGACTTCCTGGTGCAGTTCTGGATATTATTGCCATGGTCTTGATCCCTGAAAAAAGTGCAGCTTTTTGTTTCTGGATTGTGTGCCTTGCATGAATTGCTCTAATGCAGCAAAAGCAGCTATTGGAGAGGTTAAAATAAAGTTGAAGTACTGTTTTGTGAAAAAGTTAATGGCAAAAGATCACAGCATTTTAGTCTATTTAAAATGGAATAATCTTTGTCACAACTGATTTCTTTACTCCATTAGAGTGTTTGCAGGATTTGTAATATTTCAGAATCTTTCTGTGCCCACAGCAGACTCTGGGACAGGCCATAGCTGGGTGTGATGGGAGCTCAGTACAAAGACAAGGGGCTGCCCAGGCTGTGACAGCTGGAACAAAAGGAATGCAAAAATTATGTATTCCTTAAAACCATGGCAAAAAGTGTATGCCAGCAAATACCCTCATTTAATGTTGCTTTTGACTCTTAAATTGGAAGCTGGAAACTAAAGTCTTGAGGAAGAATTGACCCCTATGGCACTCAGAAAGGATTAATGATTTCAGAATTAATTTCAGCAAAAATGTTCCTTTATTACACTGACTGATCAGCAGTGATTTGTGTTGCAGTGCTGTGGCAGCTGTGAAGGATTGTATTAATTGATCATTTTAGGGTGTTCTGTGGTGATGCTGTTGTGGTTTACAAGTGGTTTGTTTCTGCAGCACTGAGGGGAGGCCTCTTGCTGTTGACTGAGACCAGGGGTGTGTGTAGAGGTGCATAGAATGCTTTAAAAATCTTCTCATTCAAAGCCATATGCAAAAATTGTCATTATTTATAGTACTATATTTGTAATTTATATGACTAAAAATCATTAGGAATCTTGGATAGTTGGTTTAATCCAACTTTCACTTAGGGCTGCTTGATAACACAAATTTGTGTTCTACAGATTGCTGCTGGTTTAACACTTAGGGATTAAAGCTGGTCCAAGCAGGTTGCTGCAGGCTGGGCTTTGGTTGCAATGGTGTTTCCAGTAGCTCTGGACCAAGTGGATGGATCTGGGAGATGGGAAGTGCAGCCACCTCCTGCAGGTCCCTTGTAGAGCTCAGGGAATGGTTCATCCTGGTGTGCACATGTTCCTGTGCAACCATTAGGGAAGCATTAGATAGTTTGCAGGTATGGGTGGCAAAAAGAAGTTCAATGTCCTACATTTCTGTGGTTCCAGTTGTCTGGGTGTTTGCCCCTGCATCATGAAATAGCTGTTTTCTCTTTTTTAAAAATTTTTTTCCTTGCCTATTAGTAATGTAAATTTAATTTATTTGATGTCTTTGAGGAAAACTACATAACTGAAACAAATTATTGTAATTACACTGCAGCTCTGGAAAAGAGAAAATGCTGCTAATCTGATTAGGAGCTACTCGAGAGCTTTTAAGATTCTAAATTAGTGTTACATTCAGCAGCGTGAAAAATGATAATTCTTTATTCTAATGCAATAGTTGGCTCATAATACTCCTGGAAATTAGGTTGCTTAATAAGGGTTTTCACTCTAATAGTCTTTGAAATAAACTAACCTAGTCTAGGCATTCTTCGGGTGTGAGACTTGCAAAATGTGAGTGGCACTCTGCGGCATGGGAAGGCTCCTAAGAAAACTGTTGCATTTTGGTTTTTATACAGGCTTTGATTCTGACAATTCTTCAGGAGAGTTTTCAGAAGCAAACCATAAAGGTCCAGAAATGCTTGATCTAGAGCCACACCAAAGCAATAGCACTGGAAAGCATAATGGAGAAACAGAGATCCAAGAAAATGGGATTAAGAGACACAGGTAAACACAGAGAGCTGCAGAGGAGATGGGAGTGGAGCACGTGCTGGCTCACACCTTTTGGGACATTGCTGTCCTCAGAGGGTAATTCTGTGGGGTTGGAAAGGCATTGCATGGTCTGCTTCCTGTGGCAAGTCTGGGGGGATGCTTTGCTTCCTTTATAAGTTGCTGCAATGGAAAATAAAATGGCTTGTTGTTTAGTGGGCTGATAATGACAGTTTTTTGGTTTTTTTTTTCCCCATTACAGGACATCATTACCTGCTCCAATGTTTTCTAGAAGTGATTTTAGTGTGTGGAGCATATTAAAAAAATGCATTGGACTGGTAAGTTAGCTTGAATGAAGCATCTGTGTTAGGTCTCCTAATGTCAGCTAATTAATTTTATTGCTTCAGCATCGAGACACAAAATAACATATGGTACATTTTCCTTTTTTTTTTTTTAAGTAAGAAACAATTTTAAACTGCAATTCCCAAAATCTCAACATTTATTTATTAACAGTACTATTTCCATATCTTCTTTAGGTGTTAGAGCAGCATGTGGATTGGCATTTTTGAAACTGTCCTTTAAGAACTAGACTAAAGCCATTAAAATATAATCAAATGTTTGATTGACACAATGCTCTCTTACCTGCTCTCTTTTTTAAATTCTTTACTCAGCAAAAGGTGATTTAGGACTTTATTTTATTAATTAATGTCATCTAGGAGATGCAGTTGTTCCCTCAAAACTCCTTTTTGGTGGGATGAGTGACCTATCTACTCAAGCTTTTGCTTGGACCAAATCAGTTGAAGTTAGTTTTTTTCCCTTGCTTGTGCCAAGGTGAGGAAAATGTTGCATAAACTTCATCTACTGTCTGCTAAGTTTTAAGCATTTACACAGATGTTTTAATGCTCATGAGTGCAACTTTGTAATTAAACAGCCAGATTTTCTTGGGTGTAGTAAAAGACCTGGGGAGTTGGAAATCTCTGTGTGAACTTTGTGTCTGTCTTTATCTGCACAGGCAGAAATGGTCTGACACAAATAACAGGCTGCTTAAATAAACCACTAAAATCTGTTAGAGCAATTCAAGTGCTATTCTTTATGTAAATGTTCCTTTCAAAGAATAATTTGTGGTTGCTGCAGTGAAATAGATAGATTTTATGCAAATAAGCATGTGAGGTTTTCCAAGGAGCATGTGGCACTTCAGTATCAGCACAGAGCTGGTTGGCACATTATTGCTGCTACCTAGGGAGATTTTAACCTCTTCTGCTTTACACAGAGCACAGCAGAGAAGGTAGCATTCTCTGTGGATTTATTAGGTTAGCTGAATCAATGTTTTAAGTTGTTATTTCAGATTGCAAGTGGGGTTCTGCAGTGCTTCCAGCCCCTTTCAGCTGTAGCAGATCTGCTTCAGGCTTGCCAAATATCCTTTGAGGAGTACTATAAATAAACTCACCCACAATTCTTTTTCCAAAATTCTTGTTGTTGCCAGTTGTTTACTTAATGTTGTGTCTAAGAAATCAACCTGCCCTTTGGTTATGTAGGAGCTGTCCAAGATTACAATGCCCATTGTCTTCAACGAGCCCTTGAGTTTCCTTCAAAGGATAACAGAATATATGGAGCATATATACCTCATCAATAAGGCTTGTAGTCTTGCAGATCCCCTGGAAAGAATGCAGGTAAGAATCCCCACCACCTTCTGGGTAATTCACAAGTCTTTTTTCTCCCAGTCTTTGATTTTAAGACAGTTTCTCACTTGAGTGTATCTCTTTCTCAGGGGCTACAGTAAGAATGCCCAGTTTGTCTGTCTAGATGAGTTTCTTCTTTCATAGTGGCTGTGTAAAATATTTGTGACATTTTGACCCTTCATGCATACACAGACCTTAAAAGAAAAGTGCCACAACTGACCATGCCCAAGGATCTCAACTCATTTCTTTAACTGTGACTTTTTTAATGGTTTTATGTGTTGTGAAGATGAAATCATGGCTTTATATCACTCTAAATTGGTTTGCTGAGTGATTTTGAAGTTCCTGGATGAAAAATTGTTGTGACAGAGACAAATTTACCACAATTTTCTTCTCCAAAACTGGTTGTTATTGGGAGTAGGATACAGCACCTGGCTGCTCTCCCACCAGGGCAGTGAATATGGTGACACCTGTGTGCATCAGGTTGTGCTGGTGTTGGTCACAGCTCTGGTTTTACTCAAGTGCAGTGGAGGGTTTATCTTGGTTCCTGTGGTCCATACCTCCATTTCCCAGCCTGCAGGAGCTCCTCAGTGTCCCCTGACACTGGATTGTCCCTGAACCTGCTGGCCTGGCTCAAGAAGTCTCATCTGTGCTAGAAATGGTTCCTACCCGGCACTAGGAGAGTGAGGATCTGTTCCCAGCGAGCTGAGGGTGGGGACAGTCAAAGCTGGGGGAAAAGCAGATTTAAAAAACCAGGCTGATCTTCTAGAAGTAGGTGAGGCAGAGTGTAATCTGGCAGAATTTACCACAGACAATAATTCCTGTTGGAAATGAGATTCTTAACAAGTGCTTATATCTCCCCACTTCCTTGTCACTTTTCTATGGCTTACAAATGTTTTTGCCTTAAGAACTATAAAGCAATTCCTTTCTGGAATAATAAATACTGTAATGTGCAACAAATAAAGTACAATAAACTTAGAGTTTTAATGCACTGTTCTCATAACAATGTGTTCTCAATTTACTTACAGGCTGTAGCTGCTTTTGCAGTTTCTGCTGTAGCTTCTCAGTGGGAGAGAACTGGCAAACCATTTAACCCACTGTTAGGAGAAACCTATGAATTAACCAGGTAGTAATTTAATTTGGGAGCTGGGGCTGTTTGTGTTCTTGAGTTAGCAGACTCTCACACTGGTTTGGTTGTAGTAAAATACCACTAAAGTATATTTCTGAGTATAGCTAAAATTCTTTTCCTCAAACTATCTCAGAATTTCTGAGAAGTTGTTATAAAAGCTAATAATTTTATTTCTAAGTTTAGGCAGAATATTCTTTGAATTATTTAGAGAAAAATTGGTTCATGTTCTTCCACCAAAAATGCTTCCTGAGCAGACACTGTTAATTAATTTTAATATTGTTTTGTTGATCATGTCAGATAGAGAAATTAGTCTGAAGGACTTTGAGATTTCTCAAATAAATGGGTGATATGTCTGCAGTAGAGTAAAGAATTTTCAGTCAGACCTTTTCATGTTGCCCAAAGGGTTTCTGTATTTTCATGAATTATTTCAGTGAAATTTCTTCAGATGCCTTTCTGGGTAGAAATCTGCTTTGGGGTATAAAAGGAAAGTGTTCAGAGTAAAAATCCTTTAATTTCATTAATTGTAAAGGTGTCACAGAACTAGAAAAGGAAAAGTCTCACCTTCAGTTTAATCTAAAAATACTTCACTTTTTTTTTAATACCAAATCTTTTCTCTTGCAATATTAAAAATACGCTTACTGTTTAATGCTCTTTTTTTGTTGTTGCCAGGGAGGACTTAGGATTTAGGTTTATATCTGAACAAGTCAGCCACCATCCACCTATTAGTGCATTTTATTCTGAAGGCCTCAATAAGGACTTCATATTTCATGGATCAATCTATCCCAAACTAAAATTCTGGGGAAAGAGTATAGAAGCAGAGCCTCGGGGAACAATTACTTTGGAGCTTCTGAAGTGAGTATGAGAAGTAAATAACTTTTTTTTTTACTTTTTGTAATAACCATGTTGGCTTTTCAGCGGTGATTACCTTAAAACCCCTTGCTGAAGAGGTTCTAAGAATTGATTTACAAGTTAATTTTCACTGCTGAATTTCAGAGCAGGGGTTTTTTTGTGTTGTGCTTTCATAGCTGTAGCAATTTGACCCAGTTTTTCCACCATGAAAATTAGCATTTCTTACATATTGGTTGTTACTGAAAGCTAGTTCTGTGAAGGCATGTTAAATTTAAATATAGAGATGAAATTCTCTTAATGGGCTGTTCACGCTCATCTCAATTTTCAGTGTTGCTGTTGGTTTTGGTGGTTTGTGTGCAAAGAGCTGCATCTCACAGTAACTGTTCTGTGTGGTAAGGGAACAGGAGAAACCTGTCAGGATCCTTCCAGAGAAGGATCAGCTTCCTACTAAAATCAAGAATGTCTCTCCAGCTTGCTCCCAGGCTCGTCCCTCATGAATTACATGATGTCCCATGAGTTGTTTTGTGTCCTGGTGGCACAAAGACTCTGGAGCTCTCCAAGTGGGACATGAGGATGCACTAGAACAGTTGCAAATAAAATATTCTGCATTTGGTGCTTTTATAAAAGCCTTTCTGAGGCCTAACTCAGGTGGTTTTAAAATGTTGACTTAAGAAAGTTGTAGACATTTGGTTTCAATAAAAAACCAACTTGCCTTGCACAGCAGGCATTGGCTTTTCCTGTACTTTATTTTGGAAGTAGTTTAATTTTTCAGCTGCTGGCATCTAATATTCCAAAGTTCATAAAAGTATGAACTGGTCTTGGAGATAAATGATGATGGAAATAAAGGAAATTTCTTCTGAGGTAGAAGGAACTGTGAATGTTAGTGTAGAATGCAGGTGTTACCAAAATAATGTTTGTTCCTCGAGAGCCTTTCTTTAGAGCATTATTAAAATTCTTGCTGAACCTAATCAAGGCTGAGATTTAAACTGGAAAATAAACAGTTAAAACATTTCTTTTCAATAATTGCTTCAAGTTAGCAGCAGGAGTTGAAATCAAATTTTGAGCCTCTCAGTGTTGTGATTCAGACCATTCTGTTGCTTTGAGGAGTCTGAGAACTGCTCAGGGCCTGAGTGAACAAGGAGCTGTTTGGGAAGCAAAGCTGTGAGTCAGTATTAAATTGTGCCTTTATATTAACCATGACTATTTTTCAGAGCATTTAAAGACACTTTTCTCTCACTTCTCCAGCACAAAAAGTGCTTCAATTGTTCAGCCCTGATCATAAGTGCCTTGTATTGTGTTTTGGTTTATGCTGTAAAGAATTTGTGTCAGAATAGTTCAGGAATAAAACTGTTTAAAGGCTGGGGGGTGAATTTGAGGGATTCTGGTATTCTTTCCCCCAGCTGAAGAGTAGTCATTGTTCTAAAGACTCCTTGAAGAAAAGGAGCTGTGGGAAATAGTGAGACTTCAATGATCTGTTGTTTCTCTGTACTGGGAAATGACAGATGGGTTGGAAAGATGACATGGGAGTGTTCTCTCCATGCTCACTGGAAGCAGAAGTGCAAGGCACTTTTTACAGTGAACTCTGCTTTTTCTGTATTTTCTGTTAAAACTGAGTTTTACAAACTTTTCTGAGATGGATAGATTGTCTACCAGGTAACTTCAGTATTTCCCTTACCAGCATGGAAAGATGAGTGTGAATAGATGGCTTTGACTCTGCTAGTGACAATAGGAATCCTGTTGTTTAACTTTTTGATCATTTCTGGAATAATGTCTTTTAAGGATTTTGAATCTGTAAACTCACCTTCAAAGCTTTTCACAAAACAATAAACCAAAAATAAAGCCAAGTGGAAAATCAGTTCTAGGATTTTTCCTTCTTCTCAGCAAATCTTTGGAGAAAGGATGGAATTGAGTTGTGAACTGAATTTTAAAATGTCATGTTTGTGGAGCTTGCAATAGTGCTGTTGTGTCCCAGTGGTGTTAAACAACCAAATAAAAAAAAGCAAAAACCACTGACACCCCCAAAATTACCTTCAGTGGCACTGGACCAGGCCTCAAATACAGATGAGAAAACTTGTGGCATGTTTGTGGAAACCACTTATGCAATTTACTGCTGCTGCAGCAATTGAACAGAAGACAGGCATTAGTCTGGTTCTCCTGCAAATACTATGTTTTATCACTTAAAACTTCAAAATTCAAATGAAAAAGTGGAATTCCTGGACTGCTCTTTATGTTGGGCTGAAATTTGTAATCCAAAGCACAGCAACTGTAAAACTCATGTGAGAAGGGAGAAGAATAATGGCAATATCACTTCATTAACTTGCACCAATGCTTGGATACAACACATTGTTGGCTTGTAAAGACAAGTCTGTTTCTCTTCTGTTTTGAAGAGAGTGCTGGATATTCAGAGAAATGCTAAATATTTTGCCTTGCCATGAACAGAATTGAAAGCAGGCTTCCATCTCAAGCTCAAGAAAATGATTTCTTTCTTTTATTTCCTTGACAGGCACAATGAAGCTTACACATGGACAAATCCAACCTGTTGTGTACATAATGTAATTATTGGTAAACTGTGGTTGGAACAGTATGGAGTGGTAGAAATTATAAATCACAGGTAATGCTGATCATGAACCCAGGGGCTGTAGGGATTGTTGTGGTCTTTTGTGTTACAGAGCAGATTTTGATTTTTGTCAGACACACAGGAAGCTTTGCTTTCTAGCTCCAAAGTCTTGGGGTTTTTTTTGGTTTTGGGGTTTTTTTTGTCTTTTTGTGGGGTTTTTTTTTTTCTTCTCCTGATAAATGCAAACTCTCCCTAGGCCTGAGATTACTTTCATAATATTATTAATGAAAAGGCACAAAGCCAGATGGCCTATGAAGAGCAAAGGTTTTACATTTGTGAGTTACCCATCCAAATTCAGCACCATTGCCAGAGAACAGAAATTAAATTCAACTCCAGAACCATTGAACAGAATAATTGTCAGAGGTGGGTTGGGCCTCCATTGTGTTGATTGTGATTTTTCACTTTTTTAGTTTAGATAATGGACAGTGTCTTAAATTAAGGGTACAGCACAGAAAAATTACTGCAGAGTTGGGAAATGGGAACTTGGAGACTGTCAACTGCTCTGCCAACTGCCTGAATCAAAGCTTTTTACTTGGATAAAATAAATTACCTTCTAAATGAGGGAAGGAATTTTGTGAGAAGCATTACTACTGCACACGTTGCTCTGTCAATAAATGAGAGCTTCAATCCAACAAACTGCTGTTTGATACTTCTCATAGCATCAAATCTGTAACCCTGTCTTCTGTACTTGCACAAAATTTGGTCTCTGGAATTTTGAAATTTGTGTGTCATTTTTCATGTCCTGGTCAGTCAGATAATCAACCATAGTTAAATAAAAATAATTATATATATATATATATATATAACCATAACTAACCACCAGCTAACTGTGACTATATTAAAAATTTAAATAAGGTAAAATAAATTTTCTCATGTATTTAGGGGCTTGCTTCTCTAAGCATGTACTTATTTCCTCCACAGTACTGGAGATAAATGTGTCCTTAATTTTAAACCGTGTGGACTGTTTGGGAAAGAGCTTCACAGAGTAGAGGGATACATCCAGGACAAGCAGTAAGTGAGAAAAACCTCTTGGTCTCTCTGATTTTAACACTGGGGCATTTCTTTTGCTGGCATAGTGACCACAGTGATGTGAGTTTAAAGTTGCTAGCAATGTAGTTTGTAACTCATTTTTGTTCTCTGTGTCAGTATTAAACCCCCTGATTTCAGGTTGATAATTTTTAAGCATTATTAGAAAAAGTCTCCAGTCCAGATTTTGGAAGTGAAGGGAAAATGCAGAGTAGCTGCAACTGATTTACAATTGTACGGTCATAATTCCAGTCTTCAGTTTAAAATAATGAGAATGTGGTTATTAAAAGTTTTTAATTAACCCAGACCTGTTTTGTGACTTTGAGTCTCTGTATTATAATTGGCTTTGATGTACCCACATTCATCTAACAGTGGCAAAAGCATGTGGCTGTCATGAGGATCTGTTCTGGAGGGATGGAATGAGCTGAAACCTTTTCTTTGCCTATCAAACATCTGTGTTTTCTAAGAATCACCCATTCTGTGATTCTGTGAAATCTGCAAATAGAAACAAAATACAGCAAAGTAGGAAGCTGAGTATTTAATATAGATCAGAATCTGCAAAGCTTGGCTTAGCAGCCCAATCAGAAGGAAGAGCTCAGTGTCCTTTGCTTTGTTTCTGTGCAGCAGGAAGAAGCAGTGTGTGATCTATGGCAAGTGGACAGAATGTTTGTGGTGCACTGATCCCACCACATACGAGACCTACAAAAAGAGTGAGAAGAGAGGCAGTGAGCCGAAGAAGAAGTCGGTAAGGGGAAGGATTCTTTAGGGAGAAAATATTCTGAAATATCAGAAATTAAATCAAAACATCTTATTTGGGTGAATGGGGGATAAAAGCTGCCTTTGGTTGGGGTTGGATGGGGCAGTGCAAAGGCACTTTGAGCTTTGCAGGCTGTAGTGTGAGCTGCTGGCATGGAAGGGAGCTCAGAGGAATGGTGTCTGCTGGAGATTGGTCAGAGAAATCATGAATTATCAACCCCCAAGCTGATGGTGTCCAGTCCTTGGATGAGAAAAGTGGCTCTACTGCCAACTCCAGCAGTAAAAATAGTTGGATTTGGGCAGTAAAAACAATAGCAGTTTTGTTCAAGTCAGATATGCTTTTTGGTGATGCAGATTTTCAGAACTTAGGATGTAGAAAGTCTTTACAAAAAAGAGGTCTGGGAACATACAGGGTTTTTACTTCATATGTAAGCAGTGTCAGGGAAGTTGCTGCCAAGACCTCAGTGTCAGATGGAAAATGGGAAATATTGTATGTGCAGCAGAGGACTTTGGGTTTCCTTATATCAACAGTTACTCACTGAAAATGAAAAGTTAAACAGAAGCTAATCACTCTTGATGTTAAAAGGCTCAAACTTTAAAAGTATTCACATCAGAAGAACCTAGAGCAACAACAGGCCTTGCTTTTGGCTCTGGATTCCATCATGGTACAGGCTTATATTTTGACTCTTTAAAAAAGATAATAAGGTTCTGTTCATCTTAAGAAAATCAACTCTTTCTTTCCTTCCTTCCTTCCTTCCTGTTGAGACTATTTTTATATGGGGAACTCTAACAGTAAACCAGATGTTGACATGGAAAGTAGCCTAGAACTGTCTTTTAAAATAATGAATACTCAAACCAAATGATTGAAATTAGACTCTTAACCATATGGAGCTGTTTGCTAGTGTATAAAACAGGCTCTGTTTAACCTAGTAGGGTATTTTTGATTGAAACAAATGAGCCATGTCAAAGAGGGCAGAAAGAAAATAGAAAAGGGGTGGGAGCGAGGAAAACTGTTACTGTCACTCCAGGATGTTACTGCCTCAAACTCCCCTTCTGGTTGTTGTGGTTTTAAATGGGTTCTCATGGTGAAATGCTCTGAAATTCCACAGTGCTGCTGTCTGTGTCCTGCAGCAGTCAGATTCTCTCAGGTTGTGAGAGCAGCCCCCTGAGCCATTGCAGTTTTACATGTGCACACAGCAGTGCAGCTGGTAACAAAGGAACTTGGAAGGAAGGTCACTGCATTCATAAACTTAGGGACACACTCTTCACAGTGAGAAAACTGGCAGTGATAATTGTGATTGGAGTCTGGATCAGACTGGAATGAGGGCCTCTCTTCTTTTAACTGAATGTTTTGCAAATAGTGAAGCAATATCCAAAACCAGGCATGCCCTGTTTATGACTTAAGAACTAACTTGGGAACTGGTTTAAATTTCAGTCTTGGCTTATTTGCACCTGTAGAAATAATGGTCATGTGAGGTGAAATTAATGGCATAGGATAGAAAGGAAGCTGGAGAAAACACTTTTGAAAGACATTAATTTACTATTATTACCATTAATGATTTATTTTGAACAGATACTTAAATTTTATTTAAGTGTTGGGAGACTATTCAGGGATATCAGGAGCAAGACATGATAAAAATGAGAGGGGCTGTATACAGAGTGAGGAAAAGCAAACAGGAGGGGTGAGGCAGAAGTACAGGAGTGTTCAGTATCTGAAATGTGAACAGATTCTTCAACAGTCACTGCAGAATCCGAGATGAAACCATCCAATGTTCCTTTGTTCCTCTGCCAAATGTTATCTCTGTTTCAGAATGAAGAAGATATTAAATCTGAAAATGATGAGGCTGATGATATGCCAGAGGTTCAAGACACAGTGCAGTTCATACCAGGCAGTAAATTGCTTTGGAGAATAAACTGTAGGCCACCAAACTCATCACAGGTAACTGTTTCAATCTGCCCCTGCCTTGCTCTTGCTGGTCCAGCATGAGTAATGGTCCAGGGAGCCTTGTTGCAGTGTCACGCCTTGGCACAGGACCAGGCTCTGGCAGTTCTCGCTGCACTGAAATTATACTCCAGCAAGCTGTGCTTTGGTCCTGTGCTGAAAGCAGCCTGCTGTGCCTGAGCTGGCACAGGGAATGTGTGCTCTGAGTGCAGCTGGGTATCTGGGGATTCAGCTTAACCTGTCTGGGAGATCTTTGCACTGAGAGTGGCTGAAGTATGGATACACATTCCCTTCTGCTGGCCCTGCTGTTCCAAGACAAGCTGCCACAGGGTGCAGTAGCTGGGCAGCAGGATATTTATCCATAGTTTCAACAAGCCTCTTAGGTCTTTTAGGTGTGGGTGGTTTTGTTTGGTTTTTTCTAAAAATGGTGCTGTTAAATATCAATATTGTAGGCAATCTGTCTTAATCCTCACAAGCAAAGACTGCTTAAAAAAATGAAAGCTGTGATTTCCATCCCCATCTGTCCTTTCTTGTTCTTCCCCTCCAACAAAACATCCAGCTGGTGTTGTATGAACCTAACCTTGCCTTCAGGGCATGCAGTAGGGGTTTGACTCAGCAATTTCTCTTGGAAGCTTTGTTGTATCCACTCATTGCAAGGAACCCAGCACTGCTTTGCTGGAATAACTTGAGTGTTCTCTTCAATTTGCTGTTCAGATGTACAATTTCACCAGTTTTGCTGTGAGCCTCAACGAGCTGGAGCAGGGCATGGAGGCAATCCTGGCTCCCACGGACTGCCGGCTGCGTCCGGACATCAGGAACATGGAGAACGGGAACATGGGTATGTGTTTGCTGCAGGAAACACTGGCACAGGAGTACGTTCTGGGAGGGCTGGCTGAAGGGAGGTCGATGCAGGAAACAATCTTCAGTTTCTCATTCTCAGAGCAGCCTTATCTCTTTTTCATCCTGCACACTGAACATGCTTTTGAACAGTGTATGATGCCTGTTTTTTCCCAGAAGAGCCTGGGAGAGCAGATGCATCCCAGGGCTGCTGTCCTGTGTTTGCATGTTTGTTAGCTTGGGAGCAGCTGCAGACGTGCTCCACTTGCTCTGGAGTTTGTCCGGAGACATGTGGTGAGCAGACGTGCTCTGCTGCTCTGGTGTTTGTCAGAGGAAACACAAAGTGAAAAAAAATCACTCTCTCTGTTGTTGCCTAATCTGAGTTCTTCCCTGCTGGCTCAGTGCAGTGTTTCTGAGAGATAAAACACCAACATCTCAGTTTCAGCTCTGTGTTTGTAGCAGCAACTTCTCTGAAATGAGTTGTAGGTTTTTGCTGTTAAAGACTCTGTACAGCAAATGCTTTGTCTTGCTTATATGAATTCTGTTTCATTTCTCTGCTCTTTCCTGTGTTTTCTGCATTTTTGTTTCTTTTTTGCTAAATTACCAATTTCTCTTGAAACATTGGCTAGATGTGGCAAGCAGAGAGAAGGAGAGACTAGAAGAGAAGCAAAGAGCTGCTCGCAAGGAGCGTGCGAAAGACGAGGTGGAGTGGCACACACGGTAAGGGGCAAGGAAGGAGGAATTTGTTTAAGCTTGGAATAGTTGGGTACTGCTTGAATTGTTTTTGTTCAGGAGAGCATGTGTCTGATTGCTTCCGTGACAGCACAATTTGTAGTGTCACTTGAAGCATTGCTGGGTCAACAATTAAATATGTAGCTGGAAGCTAAAATTGTTGATAAGTCTGTCTTGGAAAAAAATACCTAATACCTAACAATGAAGCCTGTCATAATTAACTACTGTGGTAATGCTGAATTTTTTTTTTAACCTACAGAGGTCATGTTTTTGTTACAATGAATGTTAAAATGTTAAGTGTCATCTCTCCTTTAACCAATTCCTGTCCAGCTTTTGGTAGTTGAGGAAGACGTTGTGGCCCTCTGGGGCTTTTTATTTTCACACTCTTTGGATTTCTTGGCTTGGATACTTCAGAAATTGCCTTTTTGATTGCATATTCAAGTGATTTCTGAGTCACAGAGTGCATCAGGGAGTGATGTGTGATTTGGCTGCTGCTCCCACAGGGTGCTTTTCACAGCTGCCAGTGCTGTGCAGTCAACTGTGTGCTCATGGCCAGTTGCTTCCTTCAAAGGCAAGAACTTTGGGATGCTCCATGATTTTATGAAATTCAGAAGAGAAAGCATTCTTTTCCCAGAGCTGGAGGAGTAGCTACAGATTTTTTCCAGTTAATGCCTTGAAAAATCTCTTCCAGAGAATATAAAATTGGTTTTGGTTAACGTGGTTTAAAAGTGAGCAGCTGTTGATGTTCTGTGCAGGGCACAGCTCCATAGAACAGAAACTGTTTCCCCTTGGGAGAAATTTCCAAAAATGATTGTGTAACAGATTTGGCATTCTTTTAAAGTAAAAAAAATATATATAATCTAGAGAGTCAATGTTATTTTTACTTGGAATAGGACAGGAATTTAAAAATCCATTTAATACTCCTTGACTTTATGCTAAAATAAAAGGTGCTCTACAAGGTGATGATAATTGTGTAGGAAGTTCAATTATTTTCATGTTCAGAATATTTCCAAAGAATTTTTTTATAAGAAATACCAGTGTATTTTTAGAATGGTTTGTCAAAGAAGCAACACTGGGGGTTTTTTCCTCTGCTAATAACTATTCATTCTGTTTCCTTTTTTTCTTTTATTGTTTCTCTCCTTTTTTTGTTTTACAGATGGTTTCATCAAGGCACTAACCCATACACTGGGACTCCAGATTGGCTGTACTCAGGTGGTTATTTTGATAGAAATTTCTCAGACTGTCCAGACATATACTGAAATTCCAGAAGCAATTGCTCATCTCATCCGGACATCTAGTTACTAGATTTCATTCCAAGCCAGTTACTCTGGTTTTGTTGATAGCAAAAACCAGCTTTTCAAAGTAAATTTTAACAGAAATTCTATCAGTCAACAATCAATGATTTAATTCTCACTAACGTTGGATTGCCAAATATTTAAATACTGCTGCGCTCATTCCGTAAAGCTGCACCTGAAATCATCAAGTTTTCACTAATTTTCAGAGGGACCTTTGGTTCTCCATTTCCTCCCCTAGTTTCTCTGGCAGGAGGATATGCTGTATCCGTAGAGCACATAACATCCTTGAAAACTACGTAACTTAAATAAACTAGAGATAATATCCTTGATACTTAGTACAATAGAGAAGAAGCTGAAGTTTTTGGCACTCGGAGCAGGGATGAAAAGCCAACGTGGTACCAACAGGATCAAACCCAGTCCTGTCACACTCCCCATGCTGTATGTAGCACTCCCTGGGGCAGGAGCTCCTGGCCCCACTCTCAACAATTCCATAACTGAGAGCCTTGGGAACACAAAACCCAGCCCCAGGCTCTCTCACTGTAGTTGTCTGTTACAGAGTCTTCACAACTTTGGGACACTGTGAGCATTAAACTGCATACCTGTGATAAATCCCATAGAGCATACGTTAGGAGAAGGGAAGGGCACACCCAAAATGTGCATTTCCTGAGGTCAAATGCTGTCCTTACCATAGGAGAAGCTTTGGAAGCAATAGCAGGAATGTCGAGGTGGTTCCAATGTACAATATATTGCTTGCTACCACTTGGAGGCTTAACTCTTCTGCACTACCTTTGGCAGCTTTGGCACTGTGTATGCTTCTAGACTAAACTTTCCTTTGGGAGCACTTCCGTGTGTGTATCCACGCAGGTTCATGTTTTGGGGAAGTTTTGGTTTGCATGTTTCTCATTATTAGGTCATGTCTGTTTTGTATGTGTGAAAAAGCAGAATCAGTTTAAAGCTTTGGCAGAGTTATACCTATTACAAGTTTCCTGTGAGCACGTGATGTCAAAAAGTGGGATTTTTTTTTTTAATTCCATATCAAACCATCAAAGCCATATAATACTGGAAATAATCAGTTACTGAACTGATGCATTCATTTTCTTTCAAGTGGTATACTTCAGGGGCCAGGGTGTGGAGGAAGGCTTGAAAAATTTGGTCCAGTAATTAAAACTTATCCTTATGTTGCTGCTTCTTTTATGGAAGTTTTTAATTGAGTAACCAGGCAAAAATGGAGAGCAGCTGTGCTGCTGTGTAGTTTACAGTAATTTAGAAATTGTTGGTGTTAAGTGCCAGCAACATGAAGAGTCCAAGAAAGAATTTGTCTGATTTTTGTCCAAAACATCTGTGATTTCATCCAGAAAGTAGATTTTTTTAGTGTTTCTCAGAAAATTAAAAAGCAAAAGAAAATTAACATATTCATAGAGAAATTCTTCCAGCAAATCATGTGTACAACAATTGGATTACATTTGGGGAAAATTTAGTTGTCTCCATTGGAAAAATAAGCCGTAAAACTTCAAGGCAATAAGGAGGGGCACAATCTGAATCTTGTTCTTGGCAACTTGATTCTGTTGCCAAAATTTGTAATTTGTGTTGATGGAAGTCCTCAGAACTTGAGCTGGACTTAGTGGCACAGTGGGGTTGTGTTTGTTCCTAGTATGGGCACAGACACTTCTGAAAAGACACTGCTGATCCACATGGAACAGCATAAAAATAGTTTTGATAAAAACCTGAGCTTTAATGACAGTGTCAGGCACTGTTAACCCTTTTCAGACGTGCTGCACATACCATAGGGAATTTTTTGTTAGGTGAGGATTAAAGTGAATCACATATTAGACCAGTGGGAGTTTAAAACTTACTTTAATTACATGGTATGTTCGATGCTGGAGTGATGTTTTTAAAACAAGGCATATAAATAGAAATTGCCTGAATGGAAAAAAAACTGTACAGTTGTTCTGTTTCCAAGAGGAGGTGTACAGGTTAGCATCCCTTTTGTCTAAGCCAGGATTTAAATTCAAAGACCTGAAGCCTTGTCATTATGTGAAAGCATGAAACAATTGTACCAATGTGTTTAATCCAAACTTCAGTATAGAATCTTCATGGGATATAAAAAGAAACTGGGAACATTTCCAGTTTAAAAACACTTCATTAGTTACATCTTCACCCCTGTCTCCCTTTCCTTTAGTCTGAAGTTTTCAGTAAAATTTCAGATTAGTTCCAAACCCATTCTTTTAATTTATTGTTCTTCATTGGCAACACTTTCAGAACCCTTCCCTGCGCTGCTGACACGGCTCTGCTTGGCCAGCCCTGGCATTCCTAATGCTCTCAAAGTCCAAAAGTTTTTATTTTCGATGCAGATCTCGCCTCAGTAGTTTACGTGTCAAAACATTAATAACTTTGCACCTTTTGAAAGAATGTCACTTTTATAACTTGATTAAACACTGTATATAAGATAACTGTGTTAGTATATGTTAATACAGCTGCATAGAGAAACCAGCTAGAAAGAAATTATAATAAATACTTAATAAATAAATACCCTTTGGGCCTCTGGATGGTGATAGAGATTTTTGTGAGACCTGTACAGACCTGTACAGGTGGGGGCGGCCAGGAGGACTTTGGCTTTGTTCAGCCAGCTGTGGGGCTCAGAGATTTTTGTGAGACCTGTACAGGTGGGGGTGGCCAGGAGGACTTTGGCTTTGTTCAGCCAGCTGTGGGGCTGTACCTTGATTTCATTGGGATGGTCACTGGGCAGAGATGATTTAAATCGGAGCTTTGGACACCTCCAGCCCCAGGTGGAGGTGCTGGCTGGAACTGGCAGTGGGAAGAGCCTCGGGAGCACTGCCAGTACTGACCTCGTCTGTGTGAGGATGGAGAGGGAGCTGGAGCGGGGGAGAGTGGGATTCTGGTAAAAAATGACTTAAGGAGGAAGTTTTTCACAGAAAGAGTGGTCAAATACTGGAATCATCTGCCCAGGGAGCTGGTGGAGTCACCATCCCTGGATGTGTTTAAAAAAAGACTGGATGTGGCACTTGGTGCTGTGATCTAGTTGAGGTGTTAGAACATGGGTTGGACTCCATGATCTTAAAGGTCTCTTCCAACCTAGAAATTCTGTGATTCTGTGATGTTATCAATGTGAAAGTTCACTTGGTATTGCTGTCAGCATTTGTGTCTGGGAGGTGATGTCCTGCTGTAAACGGGGAGCAGCTTTTCACACATCCAGCGTTTGTAGAACACTTGGCACCTGGATCAATGAGAACAGGAGCCATCGATCCTAGAAGACACCTAATGAGAACTATTTATTCTCGTTTAATAATTTAAAATAATTTTCCAGTAAGTTTTTAGCCCAAAACCGCTTTTAAAAAGCAAACCCATGACTCTTCACCCAAAGCTGCTGTTGGGAACACACCCGTGTTGACTTTTTTTTTGCCCCTGTGATTTGGGGCAGGGAAGCAATACTGAAATACTGTGAGGCAACCCGGGCTTTGGCCATGGGCCCGGCGTGCCTTTCGTGGAAGGATTTATTTTTGTAACCATTCCCTGCCCTATAAATAAAATAAAGGCGATGTTAAAGACGCGCTGGCGCTAGGCTGTGCTGGGACGGGGGCGAGGGGGTCATGAGGGCCTGGGGGGTGTGAGGGGGGAGCGCCGCCATGTTCCGTGACACAGCAGGGGCGCCTCGCCCCGCCCCCTTTGATTGACAGCCGCGCCAGCCAATAGCGCGGAGCCGCGGCGGCGCGCGCCCCGCGCGGGGCGGGGTTCCGGCGCGCGGGGCAGGAAGAGCTGAGGCGGCGGCGGAGGAGGAGGAGGAGGCTGAAGGCTGAAGGTACCGCTCGGGACCCGCCGCCGCTCCCCCGGGACCGCGCGCCCAGCGGCGGCCGGGCTGGGGCTCTCCCGCCGCGGGAAGCCGCGGGGAAGGCGGCACGGCGGCCTCGAGGGGCCCGGCAGAAGATCGCGCGCGACCCCGGAACAGCCGCGGGGCCGGCCGGGCCCGGCATCGCCGCCAGGCCCGCGGGTCGGGCCGTGCGGAGGAGGGGCCGGGGCAGCGTGAGGGGCAGCGCAGCTCGGGGCAGCCTGTGCGGCTCTGCCCGTGCTGGAGCCGCTGCGTGAGGATACAGCGGGGCTTCCTGCTTTGAACCATGGTTCCAATTGAAGAAGGAAGCGCCGGGGGACGGTGGTTTAATTTTCAAGCGGCTCAGTACACAGGCTGTCCTTTATTTGTGAGGGGCTGTAGAGCCTCCTGTCTTCATCCAGAGTTCTGCTTTAGCTCAGTTGAATCACCCTGGAACTCTGCAGGCAGCAGAACAGATTGGTTTTGTGAAGCCACCTGGTAAAGGTTGACATTTGATACTGGGAAGAGAGGATATGGGAAGGTTTCTCATCACACCTGCTGCTCTCTCTTTCCAGGATGTCTTCAGGTGCGTTATTTCCAAGCCTGGTGCCAGGCTCTCGTGGCTCCTCGAGCAAATACCTGGTGGAGTTTCGGGCAGGGAAGATGTCCCTGAAAGGCAGCACTGTAACTCCAGACAAAAGAAAAGGCCTCGTTTACATCCAGCAAACTGATGATTCCCTCATTCACTTCTGCTGGAAGGACAGGACTTCAGGCAATGTGGAGGATGTGAGTATGAGCTGGTGTTTCAGTGCTGGGGTGTTATGTCATGCTTGGATCTGCTGGCACTGCAGGAAGAGCTCCTGCAGGACAAATTAGGGTGAGAATGTCACTGACAGACCTGCACTTCCACATGCTCTCTGCTCTGAGGAGCAGATGGAAGAAAGTTTGTGGAGTAGAGCAGAGGGATTTGGGAGGTGAAAAGGAATGTTGATGTATTTTCTCAAACATTTGTTTCTCCTGACACACTTTCCAGGATTTGATTATTTTTCCTGACGACTGTGAGTTCAAGAGAGTCCCGCAGTGCACCACAGGCCGTGTGTATGTATTGAAGTTCAAGGCAGGATCAAAACGACTCTTCTTCTGGATGCAGGTTTGTGGGAAGCCAAGGACAAAGGTCTTGGGTGAAAATCCCCCCAGTGTGACTCATACCAAGAGCAATTCTCTTGCAGGAGCCCAAGACAGACAAGGATGAGGAGCACTGCCGTAAGGTGAACGAGTATCTGAACAATCCCCCCATGCCAGGGGCATTGGGTGGGAATGCCAGTGGAGGCCACGAGCTCTCAGCACTGGGAGGTACAGTCCATTCTCTGCTCCTTCATCTCAGAGCCTTTTTTTTTTTTTTTTAATTTATGTCTAGACTAAGCCCCTAGAGTTCCCTAGGAAGAAATCCCTGATGGCTGTGGAGGGTGAGCTGGGGACAATGTTATTAACAGAATGTGCCTTTAGCAGAATAAACTGTGCTGTTAAATAGGTGTAGGCTGAAAGGTAAGACTGCCAGGAGAAATCTCTTTGTTTCCAGTAGATTCTCTGGAGTCTTACCTCTTTATGAAACCAAGTTACATTTATCTTTTATGAAGATCATGAATCAGTAAACACTTGAAACTGTTTTTCCATACAGAATGTGATGCCAATTAATCTCCTGCTGTTTGAGCCGGAGTGCTGTGAAAAAAACCATGTGAATATGTTGTGTTTCAGAATGTTTTTGTTTTTAGGTGAGGGTGGCTTGCAAAGCCTTCTTGGAAACATGAGCCATAACCAGCTCATGCAGCTGATCGGACCAACGGGCTTAGGAGGACTTGGTAAAATGCTTTAATATCTTTATGCCAAAATGGTCTTTTCTCCTGCCAGGTTAAATCTTACCTGACAATGTTCTCAAGCAGTGCTATTGATCTCAATAGTGCTTCTTTCATGTGAGAAGGCAAAGCCCTGCCTCAGAGGTGAGCTCAGGGACAGAAAAAGGGTACCAGATTCTACACAGCACTCAGCTCAGGGCTTGATCTGCAAGGAACTGTGGTTCTGCTCCTTGCTGTACTGAATCTTCTGCTTTTTTTTCCCTTGTTTTTTTCTACTCCACTTTTTCTTCCTAAATATTCACTGGAGCAGGGGCTGAAAACCAGTGATTTGCTCCTGGTGAATGTGCTGGTTACCAAGCTGTGGGATTGCTTGTGTTGTCTCTGATTCAGTGAATATTTGTGTGCAAAGTAGAAAGAGTTCAAGAGGAAGGTCGGAGTGGTCCCACCCCACAGCACTCCCCAGTCAGGGGGCAAGGCTCAGGGCAGGGCTTTCTCTCCTGGGCAGCCCTGGGGGAGCTGGAATCACTGGTTTCTGAAGGGGCTGGGGGCTGTTCTCATTGCTGTCTGTGCTCCAGCAGCGTTTTCTGATGGGTCAGACCCTCGAGTGTAATTAGGCAAAGGAGCACAGCAGTGACAAAGGTTCTGTGCTTAAGCTCAGAAGTCCAGTTTTGTGGATCTGGCTGGTGTCTTTTTAGCCTCAGATGCATATTGGTGGGATGTTCAGATGCAAATCTCATGGTAGTGTTGGAAAAATCTGGCCTTTCGGGATGTGTTTGGAAAAGATCTTCCTCTTGAAGCTTCACATAATCCTGAGACTGTCCTCCTTTTTTCAACACTTTTCCTCAGCAATTCTTCTTTCCTTGCCTTTACGTTCAGCCAGAACCAGACTGACGTGTAGCAGAAAGAGAACCATCTGCTTGCTGCTGCAAACAGTGGTTGTGGTGAGTCCCTGGGGATCATTTCCCCTGGGAGTGTTGTCTTCATCACAGCTGGTTTGCATCTCTTGGGGCTCTGCAGAGCTCCAAAGGAGCTCTCTTGCTCCTGGATCACTTTTACCATGAAATGGAGCAGAGCAGTGTGTGGTGAGCTTCACCTGCCACGCCTGCTGCTGGGGAAACTCGGGGAAAGTGACAGGAGGTGTTGGTTCCATGGGATTGTTCCTGTACAAGGAGGGGCTGGCAGAGGCTCATTCTGACCTGCAGGGTCTGTAGCTGCAGTTGGCCACGGGTTTGCTCACTGTATGCTGTTCTGTCCTCTGATCCCAGGTGCTCCCAAAGGTGGGTGAGAAATGCAGGTGCTTTGTGTGTATAATCAGGTGTGGTGCAAGGAACTGCTGATGGGAAATGGAGTGTTTGGCTGATGTGGCTCAAAGGAGTTGTAGGGGAGCAGTGAAGTCCCTGACAACTCCAGGGGGGCCAGCAGCCAGGCCTTCTCCCAGCTGAGGTTCTTCTCCCTGCCACAAGTCCTTGGTAGTTGGGAAGTGTGATGGAGGAGGCTGGTTCTGGTTTCTTTGGCATAAGGGTGTTGGTTTCCTGCTGGCTGCTCCCCTGAGAGCACTTGGTGTGTGGAGCTGTCCTTCCTTTGCCTGTGAAGTGTTTAAGAGCTTGGCTAATTCTGTTGCCACATCTCTGCGTTAGGTTTGAAGCTGCAAACCCCTGGTCTGTGAGGAGAGAGTGGTGGCGACTCAAAGACACCTCTGGGATCTTCTGCTGAGGGCCTTGGTTTTAGAGTTCATAGAAAAGTTGGAATTTTGGTGTAGCAGATAAGAGGAGAGGGCTGTGTCACAATGATGGCACAAACCAGAGTAACTTCACACCTAGAAACGGAGTAATTTCTGGGATGTTCAGCTCTCTAATGGGGATGCAAGATCAGAAAAGAAGATTCTGTTAATTTGGAGAATGGGATAGGAGGGCGGGTTGGGCTCTTTCACCCCCTCCTCTATTTTAGCAAATAAAACCTTTCAGGTACAAGAGCAGCCTCTCCAGAGAAGAGAGGTGCAGAAAACCTGAAGAAATAAATGTCTAAACCTGTTCTTCTTTTATGTTCACGGAAGGTGGGCTGGGTGCACTGACAGGACCTGGGCTGGCCAGTCTGCTCGGCAGTGGGGGACCTCCAACCAGCAGTTCATCATCAAGGTAGGAGCCCTTGTCTGCCCTGGGCTATTGCAGTGGGAACTTGCCACTGCTGTGGGAGGAATCATGCCTTATAGAATGGGGAATATGGTGGGAATCAAGGCTGCTTATTACCTCTCTAAAATGAGGTAGGAGTTTTTCATACTGTAAGGGTTTGAAAAGAAGCTTTTCAGAGTACAAGAAGTTTTTGCAGGGGATTAATGACCCTAATTATCTTGCCCAGCTCTCGCAGCCAGTCGGCTGCAGTGACTCCATCTTCCACCACTTCTTCCACGCGGGTAACGCCGGCCCCGTCGGTTCCTGCGGCTGCCTCGGTGACCAGCCCCAGCCCCGTTCCCAGCTCGGGTAATGGAACCAGCTCAGCCACAAGCCCAACACAGCCCATTCAATTGAGTGACCTTCAGAACATTTTAGCTACTATGAATGTGCCATCTGGAGCAGGAGGACAGCAAGGTAACAGTGCTCTGACCAGGCAGCTGCTGGATCCTGGAGTCCTTTGGAGCTGTTTTACTGTCCTGTCCTGTTCCACATTGGTTTGAAAGGTCTCTTAATTTTTTTGTTCCTGTTTTTTGGTGTGTTTTTTTTTTAAATTTCATTGCTGGTTTTGACTGCTTCAGGAGACTTATTCTCACTCCAAAACTGAGAGGGAGAAAAGATGGTGGCAGTGTGGTAATTATTTTAATTCTCAGACCCTGACTAGATAATTTGATTTACATGACAAAAACCTGGGGTTTGGGTGTAGTCTAACAGCCAACCCTTTGTTTTCTCCTAGTGGACCTGGCAGCTGTTCTGACTCCTGAGATCATGGCTCCCATCCTGGCCAACGCTGAGGTTCAGGAGCGATTGATGCCTTACCTTCCCTCAGGGGAATCCCTGCCGCAG
Organism: Passer montanus; assembly: GCF_014805655.1. Lineage (NCBI taxonomy): Eukaryota > Metazoa > Chordata > Aves > Passeriformes > Passeridae > Passer > Passer montanus. The sequence goes on from NW_024368930.1 coordinate 4,706,473, forward strand.
ACTGCCGAAGAGATCCAGAACACCCTGACGTCTCCTCAGTTCCAGCAGGTAGATGCTGGCTCTGGGGGGAACTGCACTTCTTCCTCCTTTCCCATCCTCCTGATTCACCTTGCCCTCCTTTTCCAGGTTCCTGGCAACCTCAGAGTGAGAGGTTGCTCAGTAAAAGTGGAAAGGAGTGACATGGGTTTAATTGAGCATTAGTTCTTCCTGCAGTCACTCAAGGGCAGATGGGGAAATAGTTTTTACTTTTTCTTTTGGAGTTGAGCTTTACCTTCTTTATTATAAATGTGCTCTGGCAAATGACAGAAGTAGTAGTAGCAAATTTATTACTCCCTTTCCAAATGGCTCCTTAAAGGTAATTTCATGTGACTGAGCAGAGGAGATGCTCATGGTTACTACACTACATCCCTTGAAACACCAGTCCTTAATTGCAGGACACTGTGTGATAAAAGTTGGCATCTTACAGACCAATCTGAAGTAGTAATTTACATCAATTGATTAAAATTTGTCCATTTACAAAATTTCAGAAGCTTAAATGACTGGTTTAGATTAGACTGTAGCTACTTCCATGCAAAAGGAAGCAAGGGACATGTAACTGGTGATTATTTTATTGCATATCTGTTCCCAAGCCCTGCCCTGACAGGACTGCTGTCCTCCTGGGGTAACTGCTGCAGGAATCTGATGCAAATTTTATTTTGATGCTGTTGACTCTAATCCACAGGCTTTGAGCATGTTCAGTGCTGCCTTAGCTTCAGGACAGCTGGGGCCACTCATGAGCCAGTTTGGGCTACCTGCAGAGGCAGTAGATGCAGCAAATAAAGGCGGTGAGTGCTGGTGGGAGCAGGAGAAGAGGGGATTGTTGGGGGTGTTGGCACTGCACACAACCACTGAATAAGGGGTGTAAAGATCAGCTTCTCTCTAACTCTCCCTGTCTGAGAGTTGTCAGTCTGCAAGGTGACTCTTGCACTGGTTTACCTTGGTGGGTGGGACAGGTGTTCCAGCAGACAGAGTGAGGTGTTCTGTGCAGTGAGAGAAGTTGGGGCTCTGCAGAGATGTGTTAGCTTTTTTTGCTAGAGATGCAGAAGACTCTGGAGATGGCACAGTCACCTTGTTCAGGAATGCCTTTCTTGTGGGAGCCTTGAATGATTCACATGAAATCAGTGAACACAGTCAGGGCCAGCTCTGGCAGTGAGACAGTCCCTTTCCCCTAATGAGCTTTTAGCATCTCTCCCATTAATGTCAGATTTCTGGTCTTGGGATGCTCACACACAATTAAAGTGCATAAAATGCTGTGTCAGAGAGATCTGGATGTGTGTTACTTAGTTTAAAATTTTCCTCCCTGTTTGCTTTCTAAGTAACAAAGCTTTAACCTTGTGTGGACAATGAGGTCCAGCCCAGGAAAGGCAATAACTCGTGTGTTTAACTTCTAGATGTGGAAGCCTTTGCCAAAGCCATGCAGAACAGTGTCAAGTCAGACCAAAAGGAAGGAGACTCTAAGGACAAGAAAGATGAAGAGGAAGATATGAGTTTAGATTAAGTTATTTGCTCTTCCTTACAGATATTCCTAGATACTAACTTAAGCAACTGCAGTAGGATTACTAACTTCATATTATGCTTATATAAATCTACAAATAAAGAAATTTTCTTTATCTGCCATACTGTTCCTTCCAGTCTGTACAGTATCCCTACAGTGCTGATTATCCCTCTTCCAGCTCATCAGCCTGATGCTTACTCTCCCCAGGTAAAGTGAAAGAGAGTAACATAAAACTTTGACTCCGAAGTATGTACCAGTGATTTACAAAGACCACCTTTAATACTACAACTTTAAAAACAGGTCATAATTACATTTAAGATGGACATGTTAAAAACCCATTTTACAATATTTACCCCTCATAAAAAAACCCCACAATATAATGATATAAGTTACAAGTCCATTTCAGAAGCAAGATTTTGTCCCCAAGTGGCCAGAGATATATATACACACACAAATATATATATGACGTGTAAGTGCACGAGTGAACTGGGTGTCTTGGGAGAAAAAAGCTGCTTCAAGTGGAGACTGCACTACACCAGGGCTGAGGGAGGCTGAGCAGGAGCCAGGGTGGGTGAGGGCCAGGTGTGGAGGTAACCTTTCTCTTTCTTCCCTTTCAAGCAATGGTTTCTTGCTTCACACAACAGGACTTTTGTCAGTGTACTACCAGTGCTGAGTGCAAGTGCAGAGCCAGTGGTGGTTGTGCCTTTCTGCTTTCCCTCAGCAGTTCTCCCAGCCTATTCTGTTCTTCTTTTTTGATTCTTATAAATTATTCTGATAAGAAGATGCTAATTCTGTGAACAGAATTTTGTCCAAGTTCCCCCTTGCAGAGCTCTTTGCGTAGCAGTAGCAGGTGAGCTGAGCCTGCCCTTGGGGGGAGGTTAAATGTGCCCTTGCTTATAAAACCCCAAAACCAACGGAATTAATCCAGTTTGTCCTAATTGCATTTATTATAAACCAGAAACTGCCTGCAGCCTTTATCACCAGACAGTCTGTGACATTTATTAACAGCCTCAAGTGTTCAGTGAACTAAATCTATGTGCCTTGTACGTGTGGGGTGAAGGGACAGGATTCAGGACGAGCTGCAGGGCTGCTCTGTGCTGCACCACCATGGCCCACGGGGCAGCACGAGCCCTGCTGCAGATCCTGGACCACCCAGCAAGGACTCACCTGTCGCCACATCCCGCTCCAACTTTTTGGTTCTATTTGTGAAACATCCCCAAAGTGCCCCTTTCTCCCCAACCATCCTCCCCTGCCCTCCTTCCCCTGGGATTTGCGGCCCAGACCTGTGCCTGCAGTCACTGGAGAGAAGTGTGTCTGAGCACCGTCAGTGCTCTCAGTGGTGACACCAGGGCTGCAGCAGCGTTCTGTCCCTCGGGCTGTCCCTGGTGTGGCACTTAGAGCACGGGGCAGCCCTGCAGGCTGACAGAACCCCAGGCAGCCCCTGCTCGAGGCAGCTCCACGTGCCTCTGGTTAATCTGCAGGTTCCTGACACAGCCCACGTAGTGAGGGAGGGGAGGTAACAGCAGCCCTGTGCTGGCCTTGTCTGTGTCTGCAGAAGAAACAAAAGCAGGCATTAGTCTGGCAAAGGCTTAAATACCTCTTCCTCACACCAGGAATAGTATCTGCCTTGTCCTTGGGGTATTTCATCCTGGAGCACATCTTTCCCAACTCACCTGGCAGCCCTCCCAGGGAGAAGGTTGCCCTTGCGCTGGGTGCAGGAGGTTGGCTGGGTCCCACTGTGTGGTTGCCTTCTGTGTCCACATCCACCTGGATTACGTTTTTCCATTTGGTAACTTCAAAAGAAAACAACAGTCAGTGCTTCTTCCTTACCCATGGAGCAAGCCCACCTCTGCTCTCCAGCCTCGACCACTGCTGCAGCAAGAGCTGAACTACTGAGGGTCAAAGGGCCTGGCCTAGCTCTTGGGAAATGCCCAGAGTTGGGACAATCTCCCCAAATCCTCACCCAGGGCTGGCTGAACAAGATGAAGGTTTAAAATGCAGCTGTGACGAGATGGGGCTGCAGCTGTTCCCCCAAAAAGGGCTTGATGCAAGCCAGCACTTGCTCAATGGCAGCTACATTAAAGGCTGAGCTTCCTGTGCAGGTATGAACTCTGCAATCCCCCCTCCCAACTATGGGCTTGGAGCCCTTTGGACACACTCTACACCAAAGCAAATTGGGCTTTCACTTCCAAGCTGGACATAGTCCAAGATGGATCAAGTCCTGTGGCACATCCTTGGCCTTGCCAGCAGCTCCATGAAGTGGAAAAACAACCTGCTTCGCCTGACTACCAGAGCTGACAGTGCTAAGAGCAGGGAGGAGTTCTTGTTAATTAGGAAATTGCCCTCATGGCAGCTACAAACTCCCAAATTAAGTGCACACAGCAGGTGGATAGGGTTTAAATTCCTGAGCCTGGGCTTGTCCTGAGCTCCCTAGGAGATGTGGGCTGAGCAGGGCTGGAGCAGAGGCACAGAACCAGGGGAGCTGTCTCCTCACCTGCAATGGTGTGCCACTGCCCGTCGCAGAGAGCTGGGCTTGTCACCGACGCTGAGAACTCATCAGCCCCAGAGCCCGCTCTCACAGTGACCTGGGGTGAGAGAAACCCATCAGAGCTGGAGAGCTGAGAGGGACAGGCAGCAGACACCCACTCCCTGAAAGCCTGTGGGGGATCCCCCTCCCAGTACCTTGGTCTCCTCCATGTAGAGCAGGAGATGGTGGCTTCTCCGCGTGCCGATGTGGAAGATGAGGCCAGAGGCACTGCGGGGACGCACCTCCAGTGTCACCTCCAAGTCCTGCTCAGTCATCACTGCGTCAGCTGGAAGAGAAACGCCACTGGTGAGGAGTGGACATTCCCAAGGAGATTCCCAGGGAGTGTGACCCTCCTAATCCCTGGCCACAGTGGGGTACCTAAGGCGATGGAGCCACCATCTGCAGCAAAGAAAACGCCGCTCTCCAGGGCGCCCTCGTAGCACGGCGTCACCCCAAAAGTGCGTGAGGGGGGACCCAGCGGCCTCCCGTCCAGCTGCGGGTTCCTCAGGCAGCCATCAAAGCTGGAGGCCGATGCAGCCTGTGGAGAGAGGCCACTGAGCACACAGCAGGCAAAGCTGGGAGGCACAAGGTGATGCCACAGGACTGGGAACAGGCTGAGAGAGGGAGATGCCATGGGGCCGCCAAGCCCTTACCGGTATGTGAGCCTTGGCTTTTCCAGCTGGAAGCCCCCCCACATACAAGGGGGTCTGGGCCACAAAGAGCCCCGTGGTGGCCACTGCAGCACCCTGGGCTCGCAGCCCATCGATGACCAGCTGGGCCCGGCTCTGGTCCCTGCTGAAGAAGACCTGCAAGGAGCAGAGGTCAGTGCCAAGACTGGGAGGAGCCCCAGCAAAGGGAGGCCTCAGCTCAGAGGTTCAGCCAGCCCCGGCTGTGATTTCGCTGTCCCCTTTGCTCCCCTGGAAATGCAGCGTACCACACAGCCAGAGCAGGGCTGCACTGAGCCAGCCCCTGCAGGGGCACTGCTGTGGTTCAGGGAGGTCCTGCTGAGCCCCGTGCCCCGCTCACCGTGTGCCACCGCCGGTCACGGTACTTGTCCTTGCTGCGGATGCGCAGCCGCCCAGAGCAGGGCTGCACTGAGCAGCAGGGGCACTGCTGTGGTTCAGGGAGGTCCTGCTGAGCCCCGTGCCCCGCTCACCGTGTGCCACCGCCGGTCACGGTACTTGTCCTTGCTGCGGATGCGCAGCCGGCGCCTGCCCACGTCCACCAGGAAAACAAAGCGCCCGTTGGACACAAAGAGAGCCATGGAGGAGCCCCGCTCGCCCGCCACGTAGAACAGCAGCCCATTGGAGGAGTTCAGCTTCACCTCCAGCGAGAAATGGGACCTGCAGGGACAGGGAGTGTGGGAGCACCCGGCTCTCCCGCAACTGCACGGCACATGCGCTTCCAGGCCATGATCCCAGGGCCAGGACTGCACGGGGTGGGCACGGGGCGAGGCTCACCTCCACCCAAAGGAGGCTGGGATCTCATCAAACTCCCAGCGGCTGCTCGGGGCCCCCCCAAAGCGGAAGGAGCCCCTGGCTGTGCGGGGCTGGGGGTGCAGCTGGCACAGCCCGTCCTGGTCGTGGCGGCGGCCCTTGGGCGCAGGCTTGCCCGGCACCTGCAATGTGCACCAGGGAATAGAGTGAGGGGAGCATTCCTGCCCTGCCAGCAGCACTGAGGAGGATGAGGAGGAGGATGTGGGGAGTTCAGGCAGCAGCTGGTACCTTGGGTTTCCGCCTGTCCTTCCTCGGAGTGACTCTGAGCTGCTGTGACTGCTCGCCCAAGGGACAGCTCATGGTGACATTGATGCTCTCCACGTTCTGCTGCAGGTCCACCACCATCTGTGGCTCTGACATCCTGCTCACGGGGAGAAAAGGTCCTTGTCATGGCAGCTGGGAGGTGGGAAGGGGCTGAGCCCTGCTGTGTGCAAGGGGCACGGTGTCCCTCACCGCCGGACGAAGACGTTCCCGATGCAGCCGGTGAGGTTGCTGAGGGCCCCTGGCTCTGCAGAGCCCCCGAGATGGAAGAGCCGCCGCCCGTCCTGGCGCCGCTGCCGCCGCCCCGGCCCGGGGCCCGGCCTGGTGTCCTGCAGCTCGTCATCCACGTACAGCCGGAGCCTGGGGGGCAGCAGGGGCTCAGCAGGACCCCGAGGCTGCGGGCACCCCGGCCCCCAGCAGCACCCCCAGCGGGACACCTACCCATGGGCATCGCTGTAGAAGGCCACGTAGTGCGCCCTGCCATCTGCATAGGCACTGGCAGTGGTGACTTCGCTCCCCAGCAGGTTCAAGGCCAGCTGGCCCCTCTGGAGGGACACCTGGCACGTCCCCTCCTGCAGAAAGCATCACACAGCAGCTCAGCAGCTGAACCCCAAGGAAGAGCCCACTTTCCCCCCAGGAGCTCAGGGTGCAGATCTCACTGCAGATTCACATCCTGGCCCCATCACAATCCCCTCTTGCCCAAGGGGAAGCAGCACCCTCTCCAGCAGCCCCACTACTGGGACATCTGGGGGTCTGCAGGTGCCCACCTGTGTGGAGTGGTGGTAGAGCAGCCCCTCAGGCTGGCTTGTCTGGAAGCTGAAGCCGCTGTAGAAGTCCCGCAGCCCCGGCACATCCGTCAGAGCCAGGGTCAGGTAGCCGTGGCCATGGACACTGACTGAGCGGGCAACCTGTGACAGACAGCACAGAGGCAAGGTGGGAGCCTGGCCCTGGCCTTGCAGGGGCACTGGGACACGAGTGAGGAGCTCTGCTTCCTTGCTGGCTCTGGCTGTTGCTATGGCCAACCACGTGGAGCAAGCACCTCACCACAACCCCTCTGCACTGAGGACTTGGGAGCTTTCTGCCCGTTTCTGTGTGAATGAGGGGAGATGGGGGCTGTCCTGGGGGTCCTGCTCTCCCTTTCCCTGCAAACCCTTGCCCAGCATGCTGGCCAGGCTGCCAGGGCTTTGTGCTCACCAGGAGGTCCGAGGTGCAGCCGTAGCTGACGCCCACGGTGCTCATGCGCTTCAGGTCGACGTATTTGCCAAGAGCCTTCAAGCCCTTCATGCAGCCCCGGATGGGCCCACCCGTGGGGAAGAGAGATTTCAAACTGCAGGAGAAGCAGACAGTGTTAACGAGGACAGCCCCAGGCAGGACACAGCCCTGGGCAGGATCTGGCCCTGCAGATCTTTCAGGGAAAGTGCCTGGGAATGAACTGTGATGGTCACAGGTATCTCCAGTGTCAAGGCTGCTCCAAAGCACTCAGCATGGCAAAGAAGGACTTGGTGACACCCACCAGCACCTCATCCCTCACCAGAGATGGAAAAGGTATAATCCTTAAAGGCTCAGGATGATGGACAGGGAAAGGCAAACTTCCCCCTCAGTTTCAGCAGGGTTCCAACAGCCCTGGATGTGGCTGAGAAAGGGCCAGGGCCACCACCAGGGACTCGAGGGGAACATGCTGACTGTCCCACCCCAGTGCAGGCTGGACCCACCTGGGGGGCAGCACGGCTGGGGGCACACCCCCCAGGTAGTAGGAGACAGCATTCTCCAGGGAGTTCTCCTGCTCCACCACGAAAATGGTGAGGCGCTCCACCCGCACCAGGATGCGCTTCTTGTTGTTCATTTTGAGGAGGAAAATCTGGATCTGGAGACAGAACAGAGAAATGATCCGTCAGTCTGGGGCAGTTAGGTCCATCACAGAGGGCAAGACAAAGTGTCAAGTTAATGGCTCAAGTCAAAAAACATCTTGCAGCTCTGACTCCCTCAAAAACAAGGGTCCATGTGCCTCCCACCCTGGATGAGGAGCGTCCTCTCCCATCCACGAGATCCCTGTTACCTCTTACCGCTTTGTTTGTGGTGCTGCTGATGGTGAGGGATGAGGAGTTGCTCGGTTTTGCCATCTCCAGGCCAGAGCTGAAATCATAGTAAAGAGCCAGCTTCCCATCCCGGATGGCCAGACACAGGAACTGACCCTGGGGGAGGCAGGATGGACACTCAGCAGGTACCCAGGATGCAGCTGTGGCACTGAGCCCACCTGCCCTTTAGCATTGGTGGGAGCAGTCCCACTTCTGTGCCCTGTCACAGTTATTTGGGATTTATTTTCAGCCCTGTGCTGGGGCAAAGGGATAACACTGCAAGCCGGAAACGCTCCTTGCAGCACTGCCTGCCCCAGTGAACCCTGGCTTAGCTTGGAGGGTCTCCCAAGCTCTGCGGAGCCCCTCCAGCACCAGCCAAGTGACTGCTGTGAGGTTTGGGTCCAGTCCTCTCATGGCTTTTAACAACAGTGCTGAAATCCTGCTCCAAAGAGATCCCCAAATCCCTCCTCTCCCAAGTGTGCTGAACTGGGAATGCCTGGACTGTCCACTGAGGGATGAAGGCTCCCCAGGGGAGCAAGCACCTGCCTGGTTCTCCAGGAAGAAGATGATGCCGTTGTAGGAGACCACGCGGATCTCCTGCTCGAAGCGCTTGGTTGTGCCGAACTGGCTCTCGAACTTGATCTCCGCGTAGCCAGTGCCATCAAAGTAGGATCCATCTGTCAGCCAGGGGTCTCCCGTGGACTTGGACCTGAGACACACAACAGGAGGGATCAGTCCCAAGGCATGGAGCGAGCAGAGCTGAGCTCCTTGGGGCAGGCTGCTCCCAGCCCAGTGCCCACCTGGCGCAGGGTTTCTCGGCAGCGGTGTCCAGCTCGAAGGTGTGCTGGAAGTTGTAGAGGCTCACCACCTCCTCGTTCAGCGTGTCCAGCTCCAGGCACCCGCGGTAGTTGGGAAAGCGCAGAGCAGGAGGAGGCTGGGAATGAAAAACCCAACACTTGAACAGGGTTTCCCTCCTGTAAGAGCCTCCTAAAGCCCGCTCCCCGCTGCCTGCCTCACCGTGAAGCTGGAGGGGTAGCCCCCCACGTAGAAGACCACGTTGCGTGGGTCCAGGTTGAGCAGCCCGTGCTCTCCCTTGGCCACACTGTCTCCCTTGATCTCGTGCACCCTCTGCCTCTCCACGATCACCGACATGTGCCCGTACTGCAGGATCCTGCAGCAGGGAGGGATGGTCAGGAGCAGGGGAGACCCCCAAAGGAGCAAACCCTGCCCTCCCCGAGCAAAGGCCCAACCTGTTGATGCTGATGGTGACAAACTGCTCTCCAATATCCTCATCAACACTCAGGGAGGTTGGTTCCTCATCTCCAAGTTTGTAGATCCAATGCACTCTGCGGTCCTTGAGCACAATGCCCAGGTAGTCTCCAGTGGCCTGAACTCAGGGAGAGACAGGGCCACATGTTGGCATTTGGGACAGGCAGGAGCTCTCCCTGGTGCTCCCAGAGCTGCACTGGACAAATAGCCCTCTATTCCACCCCTCACCCAGGCTGATGCTGCATCCAGGGGCTTTGTGTCCCCCACAAAGATATTCAGGGACCAGGTGAGGTGCTGATGTCCAGGCATGGACATCACTAATGCAACATGGGCTCTATCCACCCTCTGGCCCCATCTCACCTCTTGGCTGCCCAGGTACAACACGAACCGCCCCTCCTCTGCCTCGTCCTGCTGGCTCCTGGGCTCGGGGTTTTGGATGTAGAATTTGAGGGATGTGTAGGCTGCTAAATCCTGCAGATTGCTGGGCATCCGGACCTGCACCCCTGAGCTGCCATTGAATTTCATGGGCACTTTCACCTGTAGGGAGACAAATACAGCCCTGTGGCACTGAACCCACTGCCACCTGCCTGGTCACTGCCAGTTCTACCAAACCCCAAGAGAAAGGGACACCAAACACCCTTCCCTGTGCATGCCACCCTCGGGTGAGCCCTCCTGCACCCAGGCCCCCTGAGCTGACCTTGCTGGCGGCGTTCCTCGCCTGCGTGATGAGCTGCCGGATCCTCACGATGTTCTCCGACACGGTGGCGTTCTTGTTCCTCCTGTTCTCCAGGCTGCTCAGCTTCTCCAGCAGCAGGGGAATGGTGCTCTCCAGGCTGGACACTGGAGTTGGAAGTGGAGCCAGGAGTTTTGGAGGTTAGCAAGGAAGGGAAATGCAAAGTTCAGGCAGTTTGAGAAATGCAATGTGAGCAAGTCACAGAGAGACTCCCCTAAACCCATCAGCCTTGACGGGGTCTGAGAATGCTCCACTGCATGCAACCTCCTGCAGTAAAGCTACAGGTGATACAGACATTGCAGGAGAGGAAAATAGAAAGGGCCAGGACTTAAAGCATTGGTATTGGCTACCTCCCTCTGCTCTTGATCTGGAGCCACAAAGCACAGCTTCCAAAAATACTCTGGGGGCATCTGTGCATGCAGTGGCTCATATAAGACACCCTGATAGCCCACCTGGCTCAGCACTCACCAGATTTCTGCAAAGCACAGCTTCCAAAAATACTCTGGAGGCATCTGTGCATGCAGTGGCCCGTATCAGACTCACCCTGATAGCCCACCTGGCTCAGCACTCACCAGATTTCCTGGCATCCTGGACTGCCTGGTTCAGGTCTTCATTTCGGAGACCTCCATACTGGTTTTTCCACTCATCCAGGTTCTTCTTCATGGTGCTCAGGGCATCCTCCACTCTTGCAGCTGTTTCATTCGCCTCAGCAGCAGCTGCTTTGGCATTCTGGATTGTGTCCTTTGTGTCCTCTGCAAAGAAAGAAATATCTCTGAGGTGTCCAGGAGCAGGGAGGAAGCACCTTGGATCACAGACAGTGCACGAAGAAGGGAGTAGAGAATCAGTCCAGCTACCCCAGAACAAACCTTGCTCCCTGCCCAGCATGTCCTGCACAGACTGGAGCTGGGTCAGGAGCTGCTCCTTCCTGGCACGGAGGTCAGCCAGCTTGTCCTTTGCTGTCTGCAGAGTTCCTTTAATAGCTGCAAATAAAGAAATGCACGTGCTGTTTGTTGGAGCTCAGTGCAGCCCAAAGGACAGCAGATCCTGCAAGCAGCCTCTCTCACCCCCATTGAGTTTGCTCTGCTGTCTCCTTGCAGCCTCCTCCAGGCTGCTGCTGTTCCTCTTCAGCATTCTGGAGGTGGCCCCGAGGTTTTCTGATATGACATTCTGTGAAAAAAAACAAGGGACTCTGAAGAGGAATTCAAGTCTCTGGCTCTAACTGCACACAAAAATGCTTACTCAGACAACTGCAGAGGGGTGTGACAGGGAGACCCAAACACTGAGTGTGGGCCCAGCTGTGGCAGACTCTGCTCTCAGGCACAGAGCACAGCGCTCATGTGTCAGAGGGAAGGGAGTTTGCTTTTTGCCCATCTGACAGGGCTCCCCACAGCACGTACCATCAGGGCCTCACTGGCTGCCTTGTCAGCGTCGTGGGCTGCCTGCTCTGCTTTCCTCACAGCTTCAATGATGCTGGCGTAGGCATTGGAGGCATTGACTGCCCTCTGGATAAAGCCATCCTGGTTTGTGTCCTGGATAATGCTGTGTTGGAACGTGAAGCCATCAAGTCCATGGAAAACAGCCTCTTGCCCATGCCCTCACAGACAAACCCCTCTGTGCTCCTCAGCACAATGTGTGCTCCAGTATAAAACTTTGGAGGTGATACCCTATAGCATCAAAGGCAACCCACAAGGAAGGGGACAGAAGGAATTTGACTCCATCTTATCAGAAGGCTAATTAATTACTTTTTTATACTATATTATTCTATACTACACTACATCTGAACTGGATCTGCCAAGCACTCACTCTGCACACAATTGCACAAACTCTCTACCAACAGTCCCAACACACACACTCTTGGCCCTGATAGTCCAAGGAAACAAAACATCATCACTTTGGGTAAACAATCTCCACATTGCCTTCTACTTTGGCACAACATAAGCACAGCAAATGAGGTAAGCATTGTGTTTTCTTTCTCTGATGTTCAGAGAATGTGAAACCCAGAAATATTCTTGGGAAGAATTGTGCCCGGCTTTTCTCTGTGAAAAGAAACCTAGCAACAATAGCCCCCTGTTCCTCTGCCATGGTGGGGCTGCAGTTTCCCATCCCCAGCTCTGGCAGCAGCCAGCCTGGCCAGTGAGGCTCAGGACAGGTGCCTCACCCAGACAGGTTCCTCGCGAGCTCATCCAGGAGCCGGGCGTGCTCCTCTGCCTGCTCCACGATGGGGATCTTGCTGCTGGCCGGGGAGAACTTCTTGACCCGCTCGGTCAGGGGCAGCTTGGCCCCATCCAGCAGTGCTGCCAGCTTCTCGTATGCCTGCAAGGACATCTGTCACTGCTGAGGGCTGCCACACCTCCCCTCTGCCCACTCTGCCAGAGTGCCTCTGCCACTCACCTCCTTTGCACGCTCCATCATCTGCAGGAAGTCAGAGACCTGGGCAAGGGCATCCTTGGCCATCTGCAGGGTCTCCTGCACCAGTGCATGCTGCTTTTGGAGCTCCTGGCTCTTTTGCTGGACACAAAGACCCTGGGTTAGGGACCAGCAGGGCTGGGACAGCCCCCCTCAGCCCATGGCCAGGACCGTGGTGAAAGTCTACCTGACTCTCCTCGAGGTTGTTTCGGTTCAGGCTGTTCAGCTCCTCTGTCTGCCTGGTTTTGTTCACGGCCTCGTTGAGGGCATCTCGCAGATCCATGAGCTGGGAGCTGTGCTGGGCCAGCCGCTCCTGGATGCTGCTCACCAGGTCCTGGTTGGACTGCCAGCGGGCGTGCAGCTCGCTCTTCACCCGGTGCAGCACTGGGGAGGGGGGAGAACTCTGCTAATTCCTCTTCCTGTGTTAAACACTCCTTCTGTGCCTGGCTGCCCCAAAGCCTGGCTGTGGTCTTGGCAGATACCAAGGTCAGAAGTGACCATCTTCCACCCCTCCCTCCTTTTCAGCCTAGATGGCACAGGATCCTGTCCATGACTGTCTACAAACCCTCAGAGAGATGGGATCTCTTTCAAAGACACACAGCCATGCCTGAAAAGATCCAGATGATGCACCTGAGGCCTTGATTACTTCCACTGTGAAAAATTACTTATTTCCAACAAGAGCCAGTTCATAATTCCAGCTTTCAGCTTCTGAGTTATGCTTTGCCAAGGCTTGTTAATCAGAAGTGCTCTCTTCCTACACTGCCAGCATCCCTGATTGGGCTCACTGCTCTCATTCCTGCAAGGATGCCCTCAGGACAGCAGAGCCACCGTGGGAGCTGGCTGCTGGTTGTTAGTTACTCTATGGGGACAGCAAACAGGAAGAAACATGGTGTGACTTATTCACATCCATGTGTAATGTGAATACATCACATAATGGTGATTCCTGGTTCTAAGTGTTGTCATTTTTGTTCATCAAACAGAACTACCCACTTAGTTCTGCTCTGAAATTTGCCTTAAGGGAAAAGGAACCATAAATGATCCTGTTGAAGTGTCACAGGGAACTCTGAAACTCCTATAAAAATGGCTGGGGGTGGCTGGTTCTTAACAGCGCTCTCTAAACACGACCATGACGTGCAGTGTCTGCGTGGGCTCCAAGCCAGACCCAGCAGGACCTGGGCAGCCCAGCTGGACTCACACTTCTGAGCCTCCTCGTGTTCACGCCTTGCCAGCTCCTCCTGGGCTCCCAGGCTCCTCTCCTTCATCTCCCTCAGCATCCTCTCCACCTCGGCCAGCTTCTGCCGGAACTCCTCGCCGGACGTGGTGCTGGCATTGTCTGCCCCAAACCTGGCCATCTGCCGCACCAGCTCTGCAGAGAAACCACGCCCTGTTAGACTGAGCAAACCAGTCCTTCACAACTCCCTGAGGTTCTTCTCCTCACAAACCACTGACAGCTTTCAGACAATAAATTGCTTGAGATCACCCAGAGGCACTGCCCCATGTTTCAGCCCCCGTGGCCACTACCAGTGACACATGTTACATCCTGAGCAGCTTTCTGCGGCTCTGCCTCTTGTCCAAAATCCAGCCACTCTGCTTTGCTCAATCTCTCCTGAAGCTGCAGTGCAGACTGCCCCTGTTTTGTTCATTTTAGTAACATTTGTGGAAGCTGAATGTGTTTTTTTCCCAGACTTGTGTTTAGCCAAGCAGCTGAGACTCACAATAAGGCTGGTCAGGGTAAAAGCTGGGATTCTGAAGGGATCTTCCTTTGTATTTTCCCTTGTTCTCTCCATGGCTTTCTCTAAGCACTGCACTACTTGGCAGTGGTTGAAACCAAGACCATGGCATACCACAGGCATAACCCCATAGTGAAGATCCTTCTTGACATACCTGCAATGCCCCTCTGGATGCTTTGGATGTGCAGCAGGAGCTGTTCTCCCCTCTGGTACGTGTCCCTCGTGTGCTGCTCAACGCGAATCGCTTCTCTGTGAGTCATGGTCATCTACCACAAAAACACTGGCTTAGCTCAAGTATGAGATGACATTTTATGTCTTTTGTCAGTGGGACTTGCTCCCAAAACACACACAAGGCCTGGGAATGTGTTGCTTGTGAGGTCCTTGGAGGAGCCTGTCCTACAAGGCACTGAAGGATGATCTTATTTAGCACTTTCAGAGAAGCACAAGCATTAAATACAACTCCACTGCAACAGGCTCTGGATGCTGGAACAATCCCAACACCACAGAGTTCAGCACTGTTCTGTGCTCTTAACACAGGGAAAGCCCCAGAGCCTGGAGCCAGGCACACCTAGGTCCTGATCAAGAGACAGGGGACTGCAGTCTGGCTGTCTGGTACACACAGGGCAGTTTGTCCTTGCAGCTGTCTGGGGAGATATGTCATCAAGCAGAGATTTTTCCTTCTCCCTCAGATTAGGAACAGGCAGTTTATAAATCAAATCAAGTGAAATCAAATCTTGCTCAGTTTATCCATTCTCTGAAGATGTGACTGCTAGGATGTAGACTGCATCCATGATGGACCCAGATGTTTTGTGTTCCTTACTTGTATGTCCCTTCTATAAATTATATTTGATTCAATTTATTTTTACTGCTTAAAGTTTAAGCCACCAAAAAGCAAGCAGTAAATCAAGAAAAACTACCAGTATTATGAGATGTTCCACGGCTCTCCAAGGAAGGAAAGCAGGTAATCCAGCTTGAGCACCTAACACTGCAACTTAGTTCTGACTGAGCAGGAGACCTGACCTGCCTGAACTAGGCTCCTCACAGCCTTCAAAGCCTACATTTTGGTAAAAGGGGGCTTGTGCTTTGGGAAAGAAAAATGGAGAAATACCCTACTTTGTGCTGCAGAGCATTCAGGTCCTGTGTGAGATCGATGTTCTCATCCTCCAGCTCATCAGCCCTTTGCCTGACCCTGCTCATGGCTCTGTGGTACTCACGGAGCTGGTTCTAGGAAAAACAAAAAAAGAAGAGCCTAAATTAGGCCAAGAGGCCAGGAAACAGGGGCAGAAGGTGCTGTGAAGCCTTCCACGTACAGCAATGGCCAGTATGGTGCCGTTGAGGCCGTGGAGGCGAGCCCAGGCGATGGAGCTGGCGTTGAGCGTGACCAGCTGGCCGCGGATGGACGGCAAGGACATCTCGATGCTCTGCAGGTCCTCCAGCAGGAGCAGGACACAGCTGTCACACACTGCAGGGAACGCAGCAGTCAGCACAGGCCCTCTCCCGGGCTGCCCTCCCCTCCTTCCCCAGGACAGTGGGACACAGACCTTCACACTTCATGCTGTTGGGGCCGTTTGCCACCAGGATCTCGTGCTCGCGCTGGCAGACGTCGCACTGCTTCCCCGTGAGCCCGTTGGGGCACGTGCACTCCCCAGTGCGAGGGTCACAGGAGCCCCCCCTGCACTCACACTCTGCAGGGTGAGAAACAGAGAATCATTTTGTGCTTTTACCACTCTGGAGTGAGGGGAAGGAGAGGTTTTATTCCAGCTATGGTGGGAATAAAACCCCACACGCCACTGGTGGGGGTTCCCTGTGCAACGCAACGACGCGCACAGGCCCTCAGACAGCTGCCAGCTGTTTTCTCCCCCCAAAAACTGCACCAGCAGCCCAGCCCTGTCCCAGTGCCCCTGGCTGGGAGCCCACACTCACTTGTGCAGCCGCCCTGGCCGAAGCCCCAGTAGCCTGGGGCACACTGGTGGCAGCGGGAGCCGCTGACGCCGGGCAGGCAGTGGCACTGGCCGCTCTGCGCGTGGCAGCTGCTCCCCACGGCGCCCACGTCGCAGTCACACCTCCGGCAGCCCGAGCACCCCTCAAAGCCGTAGTACCCCTCCTAGGGAAAAGCAGGACATGGACGCCCTGGTCAGCAAGTGTGCCTCTCTCCTGGGTCAGTGATGGGCGACCACAGCTTTCCTTTCTAGGTGTGTTTTGTGCACCACAAAATTCAAAGCAATATGGGAAAGATGTGGAGCTGCATTGAGAATACAGAAACCTGTGTTCTGTGCCCTGTGAACCTGCCTGTGCCCAAGCTGGATGCACCCAGGAAAATGGGGTTTACTGCAGTTTCACAAATGATGCCACTTTACTGGAATGCTGCCTGCACTGCTTGCTGCCAGATCTTTAATAGGCTTTTGCCATGTACTCATGCAAATTCAGCCTTGACCAGCTGGCAGCCAGCCCTGCTCAGCTCACAGGCCTGGGGGATGACACACCATGGCTGCCCCTCATCCCCATGACAAGGACAGACGCCATCCCAGGGCCCAGGTGACCCTCACCTCGCAGCGGTCACAGTGCTGGCCTGTCACTCCAGTCTTGCAGAAGCACTGGCCAGTTTGTGGATGGCAGGAGTCAGTCCCACAAGGCGAACAGTTGCACTCTGCCAGGGAAAAATCCATCCAGTATTACACTGAAGAGCCTGTCAGCCACTCACAACACTTACTGCTAACAGCAAAACTGCTCTTCCCCCCTTATCTATCAAAGTTAAGACAGAGCTTCTCTCTTGGATTTGCTTCTCACAACTTATGCCCACCACCCCTTTTACAAGCTGCATTGGGCTGCTGTTCCTCAGAGGGAGATGAGCAGTGCTGGGCACCCTCCCCTTGCCCCTGGGCTGGCTGCCTGCCCCACTCACGTGTGCAGTTCTTGGCCACCACGGCGTCCCCGTAGTAGCCGGGCGCGCAGAGCTCGCAGCGCGCGCCGGCCGTGTGGTGCATGCAGCCCGAGCAGGCGCCCGTCAGGGAGTCACAGCTGCTGAACAGCATGTTGGGATCCGTGTTCCCGCTGCAGTCACAGGGCTGGCACGAGCTGCCGATCACCAAGGGGTTGCCGTAGTATCCCGGGGCACACCTGGAGAAACGCAAGTTACAACAGAGTGAGGATCCTGCAGCTCGCGCCTGCACCGCGCGCTGGAGTTGCACAACTGGAGCAGCCTGAGCATGCAACACCTGTAACTGCTGCAACCCTCAGGGATCTCAAAGCACTCTGTGTTTTGCCTCGGGATGCCTCAGAAAGGTGCCTGTATCACAGGCTGCAAGTCAAGGCAAAGCACACACCTAAGTCACACACCCACAGTAACAGAATTTCAGGAGTCAGGCATTTGCAGGCTGAAAAGGACTGAAGGAAATGCTGCCAGAGCAAAGCACACAGGGGTAGAGCCAGCTGCTTCTGCTGCAGTCCTTAAGGAGAAAAGCCACAGCAGTGGCTGCACAGGGTTGGTGTCTGAGGGCCCCCAAACATGGGTGCCACCCGCCTTACCGCTCACAGTTTGGTCCAGCGTAGCCTGGCTTGCAGAGGCACTGCATGTTGGATCCCTTGTGGACACAGCCAACAGCAAAACTGAAATGAGAATGGGGACACAGGGAGGAGCAGTTACTCCTGATGTGGTGCCAGGGGAGCTGGTCACTCGTGGGCTGCTGGGGCCTCAGGCAAGAGGCCATGAACACGGTCTGGGGACAAGGACAAGGCTGGTACTGGGACACCTGCCCTGGTGGGGCACAGAGTGGTTCCAGTGGTTAAACAGTGAGGCCAAACAGGAAATCCCATCCTGGGGTGCTTACTTGTTGGAGGCAACTGAAAGAGGGCATGGGCACCCAACACACTGCAGGGGCTCCTGGGCAGAGGGGCTGCCCATGTAGCCATCCTTGCATCGCTCACAGTGGTCTCCTTCTGTGTTGTGCTGGCAGTTCTGCAAGGAAAAGGCAAACCCTGGGCTCAGCGCTGACAAGAAACGGTGGCTGCACTAAAAACTCCCCATCAGGATGCCTCAGTCCTTCCTCTCTCCCAGAGCTGCCTTGCACCCTAAGCTGACCCTGAGCAGGGTCACCACTGAAATAGTGAAGCCAATGCTCTGACTCAGGCATGGTTCTGCCAGCCCAGTTAGTATGTAAAGAGCTTTTGAATCACATGCTACAAACCTCCTAACTCCAAAACATCACACTGCTCCACTGCATACTTACAAGGCATATCCCAGAGCCTGGCAGGCACTGATCTGAGTGGCCATTGCAATGGCAGGGGATGCATTTTCCCAGGAAGAGCCCCTTGGTGTCCCTGTAGTAACCTGGAGCACATTCCTAAGGAGACAGAAAAAGGCAGAGATCTGAAAAACAGCCTCATTCTTTTGGGAAAAGCAAAGAAACTAAGTTAGTTTCCATGACAGAATTCCCACTGGGTTATACTGATGGAGAAAAGATTATAAGCAGAGATGAAGATTTTTCAGGGCAGTTCCTTCCTGCTCCTTTTAACCAGGAGAGAATTGGCCAGAGAGAAGGACCCATTCCAAGGTACTGTAGCACCTGAATGATTTCCCCATCATGTCCCTTCCAAGAAGGCAGGTGAAACTTTTGCATATCTCACAAGTGTAGGGTGTAATGGGGAAATGTTCCTTCCTCTGGAACAAGCCGAACTGTCACTTCAACTGAAGCCAGCCTGGAGGCAGCTGGCACCCAAAACATGACTATCTGACCCCTCTGACTGGCACAGCATGTGACTGCCCCCTTACCTGGCAGGAGTCCCCCTGGTAGTTAGCTGGGCAGAAGCACAGCTCCACGTTGCTGGCACGGACGCCCGTGGCTGTGTCCGTGGCCATCTCCAGCACCACACGGCGCAGGGACACGGAGGAAGAGAGCTGGGAGAAGAGTGCCCGGATCTGCAGCTGCTCCAGGTTTGCCAGCACCATCATGAGCTCCTCTCTGGACACAGGGTTGTGAGTCTCTGTGTGCCTGAAGTTACCCTGGTGGGAGAAAACCTGGCATTACTGGCAGGAAGCACAAGCATGTGAACATGCAGCCCAGCCTCCATATCCCTGCTGCTGGAATCTTTCCCCTCTGCCTGGGTGAAAGAGCCCTGCAGCACCTAAAACGCTGAGCTCCAAGCACCTGTCCCTCTGCCTGCATGAGGTCTTGTCCTTTCCTGCATTATCTGAGCACTTCACTTGTGTGTGCAAACTCACCTCCACCAGCTGCAGCCGGCCTTGATGTCATCCCTGCTGCTGGAATCTTTCCCCTTTGCATAGGTGAAAGAGCCCTGCTGAGCTCCAAGCACCTGTCCCTCTGCCTGCATGAGGTCTTGTCCTTTCCTGCATTATCTGAGCACTTCACTTGTGTGTGCAAACTCACCTCCACCAGCTGCAGCCGGCCTTGATGTGCCTCCCCTGGGGATGGGTAGGCACCTTCCAGAAACATGATGCTCATCTGATTGCCCTGGGAAAAGCAAGGAAGGTGTCAGTCATCACCTCATCCCGCTCCTGCCTTAGCAGGGACACCAGGGCATTTCTTGGGCTGCACCTTGAGGATGACGTCGGGCCGGGACTCCATGGGAATGAACACGTCACCCCTGCGAGGGTTGGAGTGCAGCTCGTAGTGAAGGTGCCCTCCATAGGAGGAAACCTGAGGGAGACACAAATCCCACAGGTTGCTGCAAGTCCAAGCACTGAAACAACTCAGGGATGGCCGTGTTCAGCAGTGCCTGCGCGTCAGGCTGCTGGTGAGGTCAGGGAGGTTCCCCATTCTCCTACCTGGTCCCCAAGGTAGGAGCTGGGTGCAACCCAGTAGAGCTCCTGGTAGGCATCTGGGAGGTTTTTGAGGTCAGCAGTGACGAGCTGCTCCCGTGGGCTCAGAGCTGTTGGCACCTCGTGGCGGTCGCTGCTCAGCAAGAGCCACCCGTTCATGTCGACAAACTGGAGGGGAAGAGCAACTCTGGGTCTTCTGGTGGAGTTACACAAAGCATTTGTGTGTTGATGCTCCAGAAGAATAGGTCCCAGAGCAGCAGAAAGGGGAGTAACAGGCTCACACCTCACATGCATCCTCATGAAGCCACAGGAAAGGTGATCATCACCCCCGCCCAGCACAAGAGAGCCCAGAGACCAGGAAAAGGGGCTGAAAGCAGGAGATGGGCACAGGGAGTCAAAGATAACCCTCCTCACTGGGGATCTTCAGCAGGATTAATGCAGGACAGAGACCCAAGGGCAGCAGGGAGCCAGGTGGATGGAGCACACCTGACCTGCAGGCTGTGGTGGCCCCAGCCCCTCTCACCTCAGCTCGGTGCTTCTCGGCACTGCGGCAGCGATCGGTGGCACCGAAGCAGAAGCACTTGGTGCAGCCCTTGGGGTTGGTGGCATCCAAAGAAAATGTCCCCAGGCGGCACTGGTCACACCTCAGGCCCTCCACGTTTTCCTGAAAGATAAGCAAAGCTCAACAGTGTCAGCAGCTTCTCACAAGGCCTCAGTGGAGGACAGGGCTGTCTGAGTGATCAAAGCAAAGTGCTGTGGTGCTGGAAGACCTTAAAGCAGTCCCTCAAACAGGTTTGCTTGTACAGCACCCACCAAACATTAAATTCACCTAGAGAAAGCACTTTAAGCCCTACAAAGAGGCTGGAGCTCAGAAGGTGTTTGAGTTACTCTGCTGCCATGGAGCCAGGAGCCAATAGGGCTGACAGCTCCACCTGCAACCAGCTCTGACACTGGGCTGGACTCAGACTGGCCATCTCCCCCAGAGAGAGCCCAAGGAGAGAAACTTCCTGGCCAGGAAGGATGAGGAGGTAAGAGCTTTTCAGGGTGTTTTGAACCCACCACCCCACGGGGCAGGCTGGGTACACACAGCCTCTGCCACCCCCTGCCAGAGCTGGAGAGCCGAGCCAAGGAGAAAGGCACCACATGGAGGCACTGGGGGACTGACCTTGCAGTGACACTGCCCCGTGACGGGGTCACACACGCTCGCCTGGGTGCCAGCCTGGTGGCAGTCACACGGCCGGCAGTCGGGGTAGTGGTAGTAGCCAGGGGCACAGAGGTCACACTGTCGCCCGATGACGTTGGGCTTGCACCTGGGTGGACACAAGAGCCACAAGAGCTTTCAGAGCTTTCCTCACCCCCATTCTGCACATTTCCTGCCCTTTCAGCTTGCCATCACTCCAGCAGGGACCAGGGATGCTGCCAGCTGTCCCCAGCGCCAGGACAAGGCTCCCTCACCTGCACTGCCCACTGTCCACGTCGCAGCCTGGCTCTGCCAGCTCCTGCACGCCGGGCCGGGAGCAGTTGCAGTCCTCACAGCCAATGAGGGGGTGGCAGCCGAAGGTCTGGGGCTCACAGACAACACACTCCGGCTTCAGGGTGTGGGGAGGGCAGATGCACTGCCCTGTCACTTCATCACACAGACGCGTCCCGCAGTCACAGGCTGCAAGGGACAGAAAAAGGCTGGGTTTGGGCCAGGCACCCAAGCGTGGGGAATGGACACAGAGCACAAGCTGGGAAGGCAGAGGGGCAGCCAGGGGAACTCACGCCTGCAGTTGGGGAAGCCCCAGTAGCCGGTGGCACAGCGGGAGCACTGGCGGCCGATGACGTTGGACTTGCAGGGACACTGTCCCCCAAAGGGCTGGCACTGGCTGCCCCGCGCCCCGGCCTCGTGGCAGCGGCACGGCTGCGCCCCGTTGTTGTAGAAGAGGGACAGAGAGATGGCAGAGTCACGGCAGAACCTCGAGGACGTGCTGGGGCTGCAGGGGGAGGCGGCAGGGGTCAGCGCTGCACATCCCCACAGCCTCCACACCACCCCACAGCCTCCACACCACCCCAACCAGCCAGAGCTGCACATCCCCACAGCCTCCACACCACCCCAACCAGTCAGTGCTGCACATCCCCACAGCCTCTACACCACCCCACAGCCTCCACACCACCCCAATCCAGCATCTCCTGCAGCCACGGGGACTTAGTGGGAGGGAGAGCCCTGTGACACTGAAAGCTCCCAAACTGATCAACAGTTTGGTCAACCCACGTTTGGTCAACAGAAGGGAAACCTCAACCAGCCCCTGCCTGCCACACGTGAAGGGAAGGGGTGCTGCTCCCTGAGGAGTGTGCAGCCTGCAGGCACCCAAAGCCAAGCATCTCACTTGATGTAGAAGCTGTTGACGCCACAGCTGCTGATGAAATCATAGGACTTGTCCAGGGGTTCCTCCTGCAGGTACTGGGAGGTGTAGCTGTCCTCAGGCACCACAAGGATGTAATCCTGCAAAGTAAGGGTGAGACACCTCAGACAGACAAGCACCATCCAAAATCACTCTGAAGTGCAAATGCACCTTTAACCTTTCATGCCTTGCTGGGACAGAATATAACACACCAAGCACTGCAAAGACCAGGAGCCACCTCTCTACTGAGGTCTGTCCATCAGGGTCCATTTAAGCTAAAGCTCCACATGAGGAACAGCACAAATTCACCAGACTAAAATCAGGCAGAATACCTCAGAGCACAGCACTGGCTGTGCCACAGCAGGGAGGCAATCTTTATAATATGAAATTTCTACACATGAAGGCACCTGGGCTCCAATTCTATCTTTCAGCCATTTATCCAAATTTTGGTCAACCTTCTAGTCCTGCTGCCTGAGAATAACAAGAGCTACCTACTCTCATGATGCCTGAACAAACAATATTATGCAGGTTTAAAATATTGCTAGAGCAGGAATAAGGCTTATTCTGGATTATCACAAACTATGTATGCAAGGTAAAGCTTCAGTTTCTGCCTGGTTTCGATACCAAAACCAGACAAGGAAGGACACTATCATATACAGAAGCTGCCCCTGTAAATTCTGGCCCCAGTTCCACACCACGAGGCTGGAGACTGCAAGTTCCAGGGTAGTTCAGAGATAAGTGATGGTGGGTAAGACTCCTGCTGTCACACAGTGACAAAAATCCAATGAAAAGCCCTCTGCTGAAGCCTGCCCAGCATGCTCTGGAGCTTCCTGGAGAGAGGCTCACCAGCCACAGCTGCTTGCCCTCTGGCACTCGAACAACCACAGTCAGGTCATTATCAGTAACATCCAGGATGATCTGGTCCTCAGAAACCACCAGGCTCCGACACCCGTAGCCATGTGGGCAGAAGTTTGCATTGGTCTGACCTGAAAAAACAACAGATGTGTTGGTCTCACCTGTCCCCTGAGTCCCCACCCCATCCTCCCACTTTGGAAGGGGTAAATCAGTCTTGCTTCATTTTCGCAATCCCTGAACAACCCACAGTCAACCTCTGGCATGGAAAAGTTCCATTTCTTCTGCCAACCAGCAGCTTCCCCAGGCTGCTGCTCCTCTCACCTTGCCAGATGCGCCCACCACTGATGAGCACCTCCACGGGGAAGGTGGGGTGGCTGGGCTGGTAGAAGTGCAGGATGAAGGCGTAGCGTCCCAGGGTCTGGATCCGGCTGTTGAACACCACTGCAGCCTGCCCCAGCACGGGAGAACACAGACAAAAATCCACGTCTGACACACACACACAGCTGGGATGTTTCTGAATTACTGCACAGATTTGGGCAGGTCGTGAGAATTCAGTGAATCAAGCCCCCCATGCCTCCATACTCTCTCCCCTCCAATGCTGCCACCTGAAAAGCTTTTCCTGGGATCCCAGAGAACCAGACAAGGTTGGATAAAGCCAAGAGTGGTGAGTCCACAGGAATTACAGGTTCAGGGAGAAGTTTAAAACTCAGATTAAATTCTGAAAATGCTAATTGATAAAGCATTAATCAACAACTACTGAAAATTTCTCCTTGCCCCACTGGTCCAGTGTCACAGCACCAGCAAACCAGCCCAGCCCATGCCTGTGCCCCTACCTGTGGGGACTGCAGGAGGATGAGCTCTGCAGTGGGGTCCATGGCTGTGGGAGGACGAGGAGCAGGCTCCACTGGCACCCCAGATGGAGCCACATGGACAGCCTGAGCCAGGGGCACCTCTGGGGCAATGGGCAGAGCCTGGGCCCCCTCCAAAATGATTGACTGAGAAAGCTTCAGGAACCTTGAGGGGACACAGGAGCTGCTGAAAAATAAGGAGCAAACAGGATGTGAGTATCTCCAGAAAGAGAGAGAGGAGGGAAGCACACCCTGTAACTCCTGGTGGATTACAAGGAGTGCCTGCTGAGGGAGAGCTCACTGCCAGCACCCCTGGGGCTCTGGGATATGGGCTCAGCAGGAAGAACAGGAGCCTGGCTCAGGCCAATTCCTCTGCAAATATTTATCTGAAGCAGTGTCAAAAATCTGGATACAGCAAGGGTCTTGCAGACCTATCAGTCTGATCCCAGTCTGTGCTCAGAGGACACAACCAAGGAGCTTCACCTCAGCTGGAGATTTATTCATCAAAAACTTTAAAAAGTCTCTGAGCCTAAGGGAAGCAGGACAAGTAAATGTTTTTGGAAACAGTCCCATTGATGCTAAAGCTGAGGGGGACCTGAGACCCTCACCTGTTGGATGAGAAGGTGCCATGGACACTGATGCAGTGCACTTTCGGCTCGATGAGCTCCATGGTGAACTGTGCAGCAGGGATCAGGTACACTTTGTGCTGCCACAAGGGAGAGACACACCTGGTTATGTGACAGCCTCTGCCCCTGGAGCCACAGCTGTCCCTGTGCCCACCAGCCAGCTGGCACTCCAGCTAATGCATGGCAGTCACGCCTCTGCTTATTCCTTGGCACAAGCATTATGGCATTTAGATGCTCCACATATTGGTGGGATTCTTCTGTTCTTAGCTAAACTAGGAATGTCTTCAAGATAAACAAAACTGCCCCACTGCAAGAGCAGCTGCTTCTCCCCATCTCCTCCCCACTCCCAGCCCCAAGATTTACTTCAAAACACCCCACTGACCACACTCTCCACTTGGACTGGTTGTGACACAGACCAACATCCAGTATCCAGTCCAAACAGGACCAGAAAACCCTTCTACAGGCTGGGTCCCATTCCACCTTTCCTCCCTGTGCCCTGCCGACAGAGCTGCCCTCAGAGGGAGCCTTACCAGGAAGAAATCAGCCAGATCAGAGGTGAAACGAACAGTGGCCTCCGAGGTGAGTTCAAAAGTTGCCATTCGACTCTGGGAATCTACCGCAATCCCTCGACAAAGGAAACTAAGAGAAACACACATTTTGAAATCAGCCTTGTACAGGGTCATGACCCATTTCTTGTCCTGCCAGCTCTATGTCCTGAGGGGATTTACACAAAGTCCCTGAAAATCTTTTGATGTTTTTTTCTGGCTGCTTGCAAGAGCAAAGTTTTCCAAGGACACCCCAAACATTTGTTTCCTACTGCAAAGGTTGCAATCTGAAGCCAGACAGGGTTTGACCTGTCTCCAATAAACCTGCCTGGAGGCCATTCCCTAAGTCAAGGTCCCTACCAACAATTCAGATGTAAACAGACACCCAAGATCATCTCCTGCAGGGGCAGGTACATACCTCCTGAGATGGGGTGGCCAGCCACTAAAATCTGTGTCCAGCTAGAATGAGTCTGGACATGCAGAGCTTAGGTGGACAACACTGAAACCTGCTTTGTTTATGTGATAAACCCAAAAAACTTCAACTGGAGGGGAGGCTGTCCCTGCCACGGCAGAGAACTGGAGCCTCTCTGCCCCGAGGTGCCCTTACCTGTAGACACAGGGGTAGAAGGTGAACGTGCCCTGCTGCGTGGCCGAGCGCGGTGAGCTCACGGCGATGCCCACGCTCTGCAGGGCGTTGGTGTTGGCATATTCCACCAGCAGCACGTACTTCCCAGGCTGGGCCACGGACAGGGACAGCTGCACTTCCACCTGGAGCACAGAGGGATCACTAGGGAGGGTGTGCAGGCTGCTACAAGCCAGCCTCCTCTGCAGCTCAGGGGACAAATCTCATCAAATCCTTGCAAGCCTTTACATGTGAGACTCTGGGTCTGGGTGCCCTGAACAGAGCTGCAGGGGTGCAAAGCCTTTCTGGTGCAGGTAAAGCCTGCCCAGGTGTAGTTAAAGCCCCAGACAGGGCGGGCAGGGTGGCCAGGAAGGGGACAAAGCAGAAGTGCCACTCACATCAGTGCCGCTGCAGCTGGCCATGCGGGGGTGGGAGGGGGTGAGCAGCTCCGTGGGACACAGCCTGGGCAGCCTGTTGTCCAGCCTGCACACTGCATCCACCCCTGGCACGGCAGGGAAGCCCTCCACGGACAGGTACTTGTACAAGAGGCAGCTGGAAACACACAGAAAATAATTGTGAAGTGCAAAAGTTACATCATGATTATAAAAGCTGAGAGCACCCACACAGCCTGGGCCCAGCCAAGTTTGTAAAAGGTTTTGGTCTACCAGGAGGGCCAAGGAGCAGCTCTGGGCAGTGTCCCCACTGCAAGGGACTGGGCATTACAGGACCAGGGAGGGCAGTAAAAACAAAAAGCTTCTCCCCTGTCAATGGGTTTTATCCTGGGGACCACCATTATAGTGGATGGGACAACCAGTGTCCAGAGCCCAGCCAGCCTTCTTGCCAACATGGTCAGAAAGGTTCTGGGGAAGCAGAAGCACTGAGATGCTCCAAACACTACCAGACTGCTCATTTTAAATAGTCCAGCAAAACCTACTCATGGCAGTCATTTCTGAGGACACACACAACCACAGACAAGCTGGCACTGGGAGCCCAGCCCAGCAGAGAGGTGGGCTATGGTGTCACTGTGTGAGCTGGCCCTCCAGGGTCTGTGAGAAAGCACAGACTGGCTGTGCCATGGATGAGGAGATCTGTGGGCTGGCTTTCTGGGCTGGTGCAGGTTCCACAAGCCTTACTGGCCACAGCCAAGTGCTCTACGAGCAGTTTTACTGCACCACTGAGTATGGACTGCGCATATTCCTTAACCCCAAGCCAAGAGGAGCTGAGCAAGCCCCACACAGCACAGAGATGTGCAGATCCTTACTTCTGGGTGGCTTGTTCAGGGGCTGGCTGGTAGACACAAGGCTCCGTGACCTTCAGCTGCAGGATTGGTGCTTCGTAGTATGAGCTGGGCAGCAAAACCAGGTAGTCCTGGGAGGAGAGATGGGAGAGGTGTTCTGCTTGTCACACCTGTCCCCAGGGAGCTGCTGAAGCCCCCACGGTGGGAGGAGCACATGCCTTACCAGCAGCACGCCCTGTGCTTCAACAACCAGAGACCAGGTGCTGGGGTTGAGCACGAAGGGCTCCCCGAAGCTGTTCTGGGGCACAGTGACAAAGGCTGGCTCCGTGCTGGGAGCAAAGACAATCTGCTTGGTCTGCTCTGTACCTGGAACGGGAGGGAGGAGAGGCTGTGAAGGGACTGGAATGGAAAACCTGGGGCTGGACATGGCTATGCTCAGGGAAGCAGCTCTGTGGTGCAGGGGGGAGTGACAGGTTCCCACTCTCTCGGGGCACCACAGTCCCACAGTGTCCTGGAACAGAGACATCCACTCTCAATCTGCTCAACAGCCTAATGGGAGAAATAAACATAAATCACTGCAATCCTCAATGCAAATCCAGAGCTGTCACAGTGTGCTCTGCATCCCCAGGCTGCAAAGCACAGAATGCTGCAAGCCAAGGAGAGTTTTGCCAGCTAGAAAAGGAAAGAACTCATCTGTGAAGAGACAGACAAAAAGAATTGCCCAGATACATTTCCTCCTCAGGGAAATTCTGACCCCAGCTCCACAGGCAAGATACCTGTCTTCTGGCAAAGTTTCAGGCCCCCAAGGTGTGCTCCTGCCTTTCTTCCTGCCAACCACAGACCCTGCACTTGAGATTCAGATGTTATTTTGAACTGACAGAACAGAATGGGGGCAAGGCCTGATCCTGCTGCTGCTGAACAGCTCCTTGGCTCATCTGACAGTCCCACAACCTCATCATTAGTGGATGCAATCACAATACAGCACCTAGAAGCAGACTGTGCCTGCCCAGCAGGTCAGGAGCTTTTGAAGAGCACAGGTGACAGGGATTCACCAGGAATGGCTGCATTTTGAGCAGGTGGGATGAAGAAGGAAGTGGGAATGTGGCACACTGACTGTCCTGGTGTGGTGCATGGACACCAAGGCACAACACACAGGGCCAGAGGCTAAAGCAAGGGCTGTGCTACTGCTGGGATGGTTAATAATAACCCCTTCCCATGTGTGGCAGCTCTGTGACACGCCTGGCATCAGCTGAGCCTGGGACTTCACTTTTCCAGATGGGAAGCAGAGGTGAGGACTCAAGCAGTGAAGAGATTTCCATGAACTGGCACGGGGGTAGATTTATTGATTGAAGTTTCAGATCCCTTTGAGGCAATACACAGCTCCAGCTGAGACATCTTTTGGAGGCAGAGTGGAAGAAACCAGGCTGAAAATCCCATACTTGGGAAAGGCTTTCCCTTTTGCAAGCCACATCTTCCAACTTTTTCCAGGCTGCTTGTTCTTTGCCTTGTGAAGCCCTTTCCATCCAGACATGAGATGGCTCAACACTCCTGAAGCCTCCCAAGGATGCTGCTGTCCTGTTGCTGGGGCACCAGTTTGGCTGCTTGCCTTCAGCACTAAAAAAATCACATTGCTTCTGCACAAGTGAAGCACTTTTTAAGGCAAATGAGCTCTGCTGCTTGGATAGGACAGGTCAAATACTTCTTGATCTTTTGTAGGATCCTAAAGCATGACCACAGCTCCAGCTCTTCTTTTCTTCTGCTGTGTAGTATGACTGGACATTACAAAATGCCATTTTTCCTCTCAAAAAAGAAAAAAAAAAAAGGTGGCAGAAAAATAGTATTTTGGCATTTCAAACCTTGCATACCACATCAAAGGCAGAACCTATGCCAACTCAGGACAGAGGAGAGAATTTCACACAGATAGTTTAGGTAGTCAGTGTTGACAGCCTTGTGCTGTGGATGTGTGGTCTGAAGGAAGAGCTTCAGCAGGACAGTGTGGCTGTGGCATCTGAAGGGGTAAAATGTGCCAGCCAACCATCCACCACGGCCTCAGGTGTGCTCCCATGTCATCCTGCTCAGACTGTTTCCCAGAAAAATTGCTGTCCAGATTTCCAGGCTTGTTCAGACATATTTTGGTGGCTCCTCTCCAGCAGCTTGTGGCTTGATGAGAGGACACTGCACCAGAGTGCAATGCCTGTGTAAGATGTGTAATTCCACGGCACTTCCAAGCCCCACACCACGTGTGAAACCAGCAGCCTGGTTTGGGAGAAGCACACGGGAAAGGCAGGACTGCCACGTCAGGGCATCTGGTAAATAAAACCACATCCAGCTGCCAAAGACTGGATCCACTTCCCAGCTCCTGGCCCATTCTGCTTTTGTGGAAAGTCAGCTCAGCTTTGCCTGGGGCACTGGGGTGATCTTTTCCTGTGCTGGAAAGGTTGCATGGAATTGTACAACAGCTTTGTCTCCCACCAGCCTGGCTGGTATCAGTCCTCACTCAGTGCAGCCCCAGGGCTGGGCCCACCTTGCTGCTGCTTTGGTAAATAAAGGGGGCTGCAAACTCAAATCAGCCTTTCAACTGGGAGAGCAGGACTAATGGGTAAAGCCATATGGAAGCGTCTTCTGGAAAGGATGATGCAGAAGGCTGCCTGGGATGGGGAGGAGGTGGCGATGGCACAGGGAAGCAGAGCAGTCTGGGATCCTTACCTCTCCTTCGTGGCTGATAAGCTGTAATTTTGCCATACACAGTGGCCCCTCCTGAATTAATATACCTCAGGATGACATGGAACAGATAGAGCTCTGCCTCCTTCACGTCTACAGTGACTCTGATTTTATTCTGCAAAAAGCAAAAGAGCACACGGGGCACACATCACTGGGGGGGCAGCTCCTGAGCGCCCACCCTCTCTGGGGAGGGCCTGACCCGCCTGCCCTACCTGCCTGCCTGCCTGCCTCTCTTCCCCCTCCCTCGCCAGCCCAGGCACGGCTCTGGGCACACCTGACACGGGCACACTCGGGACAGACACACCTCGGGCCAGGAGAAGGGGCAGAGGAGCAGTGTCGCAGCGTGGGACGCTCTGAGTTAGTCTAGAAGTGAAAAATGCACTTACAGTTGGCACAAACATTAAACTTTCCTTCCTCAAGGACCGAGACCCTCCCTTCCACACTGGCGGGCCCCCGGCTGACGTAGCGGAAGACGAGGCGGAAGAGGTCGGGGGAGGTCACATTGACAGTCACCACTACCTTGGGCTGGTGGGAGAGAGAGAGGGGAGAGAAGCAGAGCACACCTTCAGTTACCTCCACCACCCTCTCTGCCAGCCCAAGCGCAGCCCTCGGCTCACTGCTCCCAAAGCAACATGCCACAGCGCGAGGAGGAGACAAGCACGCGGACCCTACTGCTCACAGCACCTCGTGACACTGCCCCTCGCTCTGGGGACACCTGGGGACAGCCACCGAGGGAGCAGCCTGCCTGTGGAAGGGGGTGGGAAGGCTGTGACCACACCTGGAGGGTGCTGTGGCCCAGCAGGGTGTCCTGGGGCACACACAATTACATAGGAAGGTTATAGGAAGTTGTTGCTTTTGTTATCAGTGCGCTGCAACCAGCCACCAGGTACCAAACTCCTGCCCTTGTACTGATGGGGCTCTGCCCAGCTGCCTACAGCTGAGGCTGGGAATTGAGCTGGTGCCTCAGGAATGTGCAGGGCTAAGGACCAGCAGGGCCAACAGACCATGCAACTGATGGCACATCTGCTCTCCTCCTGCCTGGACACTGCTTGGCAAGACCCCAGCTAAGGAGATGCTCAGGTCTGACCCATTTCAAAGATCTTAGGCTTAAATAATCTCCTGCCCAGGGAGGCTTTATTGAGGGCTGTGCTCTCCAAAGCTCCAAAGCTCACCATCTTCCCATGGAGAGCAAACTGGAAGGGTTTTGATGATAACAAATTACAGGTGAGACCTCCCAGATGAAAGCCACGTGTCAGCCCTTCTATCAAGGTCCATTTCTAGCTCAAACACCAATGCAACACTGCAGCTATGAACCTGAGCATGAGCTCCATCCTTAAGCTTTAAGGCTGGGATTTTCTCAAGGGAGCCCTACAGGAGTTCACTGCTTAACTCCTACCTAAAATTTGGTGGGAAACAGCCCCTCTGTTATTTCACCTAAGCACAAAAATGTGAAGAAAACTCAAAGTACATGCACCAGAGTAAGGAGCATCTTACATGGAACAAGACTGCCAGAGAATCACTGCCCTGTACTCCATCCCCAAACGTGCACACACTTCGCAGAGGCCATGCAGAAGAAAACACCAAGGAGAGAAAAAGAGTCAACAGAAGAAACAGCTTCACTTCTAGGGCTTACACAACTCCAGGTTAGCATAAACCATTGTTACAGCAAACCAGCTCACAGCAAGGGCAAAGGCTGAAGGGTAACAGGAGGTCCAAGCTGAACATGGCAGCTGAGGAGGAGATACTTATTTTTGGAAAAGGGAGGAAAGGTTATGCAGAGTTAGTTGAAAGAGGACAAGGAAACCGAGAGACAGTGTTTATAGACATCCCTGTAAGTAATCACCATGCTACCACCTTTGTCTAAATAGACTAGGATGTCATGGGATTCCCAGTTTAGGATCTTTCCCCTCATCAGTCTATGCCACCCCCAGCACTACAGGAAGTATCTGCACAAACAGGCTATATATACACTGTGCTGTTTATGTTGGCCATCCTGTGACTTTGGGGGTTTCAGGAGCACTTGGGGTGGAAGATGTGTGCCAAAAGCACATCAGTCCTCCACCGGCCACATCCTCCCCGCGGGGAGCCGGGCTGGGCTGCAGCCAGCAGGCGTACCTGGATGGAGGACATCTGTGCATAGCCTCGCCAGCTGAAGCCCTCAAACTCCAAGGGGTTGTAGCCAAAGCGCACAGCCCGGCCGGACGGCGTGGTGCCTTCCTCCAGCTCGAATTTCAAGTGGTGAAGGTCAGGGAAATAATGATCCTGCGCTGGTCTGGGGAAGAGAGAACATCGTTACCTGCGGGGCTGCCCAGTGCCAGCAGGACACCTCGGCCAGGCTGATGTGACAGCAGCCCGGGCGATGAGGTCCCCATCCCCGTGGTGGCAGAGGACACGCGGGAGGTAGAGCATGCCAAGGTGCAGCTTACTGGGTGCAGGTGGGGCCGCGTGTGCTCTGCCGGCAGCGACAGGCTCCGCTCCGCGCCTCGCAGGACGGTCCCAGGGCCCCGCCGACGTCGCACCGGCAGCCTGAGCAGGAAGAGCCTGTTTACATTCCCGCCGTGCTAACGAGCTCCTGGTCGCTAATCAAAGGCTCATCCCAGCGGGCGGGGAGCCTGGGGCCACTATTTTTATTCCATTGTATCCGTTTTCATATTTGGCCCCGGCCCCACTTGGATGGACTCGTCGTCCACCTCAGCGCGGAGCTATTTCCAGGCGGCTGCTGGAACAAGGTCTGCAAACCCTCACGGCCAGCGCTGCAGCCCTGCCACCAGCCGTGCCAGCACTGCTACGGACGGCCCAGAGCAGCCCATCCCCTCCTTTACCTCTTCCCATGGGCATGGGGGAGAGTGGGATCTCCTTTATCTCTTCCCATGGGCATGGGGGAGAGTGGGATCTCCTTTACCTCTTCCCATGGGCACAGGGGAGAGTGGGATCTCCTTTACCTCCTCCCATGGGCACAGGGGAGAGTGGGATCTCCTCCTTTACCTCTTCCCATTCACAGGGTGGAGAGTGGCCAACCCCACGTATCCATGCCCACCCTCTCCCAGCAGGAGGAAGGGGCATTGCTGCAAGGATGTGGCCAGTGGTTCAAACACACCAGTTTATGGTACCCAAAAAGGGGCACCTCACCTGGCTGTTTGCTCCCCAGCCTGACAGACCTGTGTGCAATAGCAGAGAAGCACGACCTCAGGTCTGCAGAGCCACAGTAATTCCCATGCTCTGGGCTGTGTTATAGAATCATAGAGCCAAGGCTGGAAGGGACAAAAAGATCAAAAGATCTTTGAATTCTGACCATCAATCCAGCACTACCACATTTGGGGTGATGCACTTAACCGCATCACCCCAAAAATGATGACTCAAAACAGAAGGTGGGACATCTCTTGCCCCTTTTCTCCAAGGTCACCAACCAGTCAGTCTGTGCAATGGGGTCAGTTCTTGTGGCCCCCTCACTCCCCAAACACACCACAGAAGGGGCTCACCTTGGCAGCCAAAGTAATTTGCGTTCTCCATGTTGAAGTAGCCGTCCTTGCAGGCCGAGCAGAACTGCCCACACACGTTGGCTTTGCAGAAACACTGCCCATCGCCCTGGGAGAGAGGCAGGCATGGAAACTCATTCCCTCCTGCTGCTTGTCATGGCTAAGCTGTTCCTCAGTTATTTGGGATCTGGTCTGAGACACTGCAGGAGCAGCAGTCTGAGATTCATGCTCCACATGGCTTCCTGCGCGTGGGTGGGCCAGATAAGGGCCAGATAACTTAAATTACCCAACAATGCAGGCAAACAAAAATCCAGGCATCCTGGGACAGACCCAGAAATATTTAGGTGCCTAATTTATGACAGGTCTTAATCCCACATTCTCATGCAAGCCCAGATTGTGGTGCAAGCGCTGAGAGCTCAGTGTTGGGGCCTCTCCAGCAGCTGCTGGGACAGACAGAGCTGAACACTCCCAACACAGCACATCAGAGGAACCTGGGAGCAGAGAACAAACCCACCTGCCGGCACTCTGCGATTCCACTGATGGTGCCCTTGGTGTCACACTTGCAGCCTGAGGAGAGGGAGATGAACAAGAAAGCCAGAAGGTCAATCAGCCCCTGAGAAGAAGCCTGATGGGGTCAGCACCCACCACACCAGAGGACACTGGCTGGGGTAAGAGGAGCCAGGAACTGGTCAGGTAGAAGGTAGTCCTGCACAAGAGCTCAGATTTCATTTTGGTCAGCTACTGTTGAGGATGCAGCTACCAAAGACATCTGCCTTTTCTCCATATTTGGCCATGAAAAATTAGGTGTCTGTAGGGAGGGCTGAGAATGGCATAACTCATTGCATGAGCCCTATGTTTCACCCCAAGCCAAAAGCTCCAGGCTCTGGCCTTTCCCCTTTCCACATGAGGGTTACCCAGAGGACTCCAGCTCTGACACATCACTTCTGTGTCAGAGCTGGGTGAAGATGGAAGGAAGGAGGATCTGGCCTTCCCCCTTTCCATGTGAGGGTTACCCAGAGGACTCCAGAGCTCTGACACATCACTTCTGTGTCAGAGCTGGGTGAAGATGGAAGGAAGGCCATCACTTCCACTCCTCCTGGTGCTCACTGGCTTGGGTTTGGCTCCTGCACCATGGAGGGGATTTTGCAGGCTGTGCAAATGCAAATGCCATTTCCTTACTCAGGCAGCCATAGGGGTTCTCTGGAGTCAGGTTCCAGTATCCAGGCTTGCATCTGTCACAAGCTGGGCCTTCCACGTATGCCCGACATGCACAGGAGCCCTGGGGAAAGGCAGGGGGAGAAAGGAACAGGTGAGAATCTGCAGCACAGTGTTTGAACGTGGGGTCTGCTGCTCTGGCTGAGCTTAAGGACTTGGTCCAAAAGGAGACAAAGTAGATCACACAAAAGGACCTGCAGGGGTTGTGGCAGGTTCATTTCATACTCACTGGGGCCAGCGAGGGATCTGCAGTCTCCAACCCTGCTGGGTTACAGGAGCCCACTAGAAAAGAGGAGTAAAAGAACACATTTACTGCACTTGCCACCCCTTAGCTGTCCCTAACTGGGGTTATTTCTCCCCTTGCAAACATTTTGGGGGATGCTAAACGCATTTAACAGCACCCAAGAGACCAGAGTGTGCCAGGAGATGAGGGACAAGGGGCTACCTTCGCAGTGGGGGAAGCCGTAGGCGCCGGGCACGCAGCTGTCACAGCGCAGCCCCGTCACCCGCGGCCGGCAGCTGCACTGCCCCGTGTCCTGCTCGCAGGTGCCGTGCAGGGACCCCTCCCGGGAGCACTGGCAAGCTGCAAGAGAGGGGACAGAACTGCTGGAGGGGCCTCCAGGGCTTCCCAGCAACAGCCTCTTTTGTCCGCCTGACCTTCGCCAAAAGCAGCCAGGCGTGGCTGGTGTAAATAAATATGTATAAATAAAATTCTCATTCTTCGCTTTTGGTTAAAACCGCCCCATCTTTTAAGAAAAACAATAGAAGTCTCAATGCTTATCACAGCCATTCACATACACTTACGTGTACTTCAGAGGCAGGGAAAAGTTTTGGTTGAGGAGAAGGGGTGTGATTTCATTCCCTAAAAGTCAGTTGTCAGTGACACATCAGACCCTTCAAAATCCCAAATACTCCAGAGCAGCATTTGGCCATCAGGGTCTGCCCTGTGAATGCTGGATGTGGGCAGCAGGGTGAGGGCAGGGCAATGGCTCCACAGCTTCTGCAAGACCTGCTGCCCATGAATGCACAGAGATGCCACTGCCCTATCACAGGAAAGGTCAGCAAGCTGCCAGGGAGCTGCCCATGCCTTCCTTGCCCAGCCAGCACACCTCAAACCCCTGCCAAAGGAGACATTCTAGGCTGACACCCCCACACTGGCTAACAGCTAAAGACTGCTCAGGAAACAACAAATTTTAAAAAAATATAAAAATCAGGTGGTTCTTTTCT
Organism: Passer montanus; assembly: GCF_014805655.1. Classification (NCBI taxonomy): domain Eukaryota; kingdom Metazoa; phylum Chordata; class Aves; order Passeriformes; family Passeridae; genus Passer; species Passer montanus. The sequence continues at coordinate 4,742,036 of NW_024368930.1, forward strand.
TTCCTTGCTGTGGTTCTTCCACAGCTCTGCAATGTGGCTATGGCTTTATGAGCCCAAAAAAAAAAAGTGACTACTGAACTCCTGTGAGACCATTTCATCTCTGCCTCCAGCCTCTTCAAAGGCATACTGCCGGCATCAGCATTTGGGAGGAGAGTTCTGCCAGCTGGCAAGGCTCAGGAGTCCACATTTAGTACTGTGCAAGAGGGTGATGATGCTCTTTTGTTGCTTCACGGAAATTGTATCACGGATTACTTTTTAATGAGCAGTAAATTCTTGCAGGGAGACATAAGAGTACATCTGGCTTCTAGTCGGGACTGCTGACAGGGAGGGAGATGGGGACACTCTGCTCAGGGCTGGGGAGGCTGGTCAGAGCATTTGGGGCTGCCACAGGTGTTGCTCAGTCCTGGCACCAGCAGCAATAGTCCAGGAGTGATGCAGGACCCAGGGAAATGGGTGGGATCAGAGAATCATTAAGGCTGGAAAAGACCTCTAAGATCATCACCTAACTGTTCCTCCAGCACTCCCAAGCCCACCACCAAACCACGTCCCCAAGTGCCACATCTACATGATTTTTAAATCCTCCCAATGATGGAGACTCCACCACTGCCCTGGGCAGCCTGTACCAATAATTGACAATGTTTTGGTGAAGAAATATTTTCTAATACCCAACCTAAACCTCCCAGAGTGCAACCTGGGACCATCTCCTCATCTAGTTACTTGGCAGAAGAGACCAGTCTCAGTCTGGCTACACCCTCCTCTGAGTGGCTGTAGAGAGCAGTAAGGTGTTACTCACGTGTGCAGCTGGGGAATCCATAGAAGCCCAGGGCACACTGGTTGCAGGTGTGTCCTGCAAAATTCCCATGGCACCGGCACTGCCCCGCTGGGCTGCAGTTGTTGTCCACTGCACCCCGGGAATCGCAGGAGCAAGCTGTAAGAGCAGGACTCTGATGATCCCTGTGATCTGTGGCCGAGCACTGCTGGTCTGAACCACCATTCAGCCCCCCCCAGGAATCAGCCACTTCCATCAGAAAAAATAATTTCTTAATCCCTTGGCAAATCATGCAGTATTTTCATTGCCATACCAGGAAAATGCACTGAGGGGTCTTTATAGCCCATTCAATGTTCCCCAGCAGTTTAGTAGGCTAATGCACTAAAATGACACACATGAAAGGAAGGCAGAGACACCAGGTCACAGCAGGGCCGTGATGAGGAAGTGTGACTGATAAAAACTGCTTTGTCTTCCAGGCTTTGCTATGATCCATGACCCCCAAAACAAGCCTGCCAAACTCACAGTGCAAACCACACAGATTTGACATTGACAAAGACCAAAGTTTTTCAAGGACACCTATGTTCTTCAGAGCAGCAGGAGCTGGGGTTCAGGTGCTTACCGTAGCAGTGGGGGTAGGAGTGGTGGCCAGGGCTGCACTGCTCACAGCGGGGCCCAGCAAACTCGGCTCTGCAGAAACAATTCCCAGCAGAGTCACAGCCTCCTGGCAGCGTCCCGACAGCACTGCAGCCACACACTGCAACACACAGAAACCACCCCCTGAGCTGGGAGCATGGGGCAGGGCTCATGGCAAAATGCCTTTTCCCTGGGGTTCTCAGATAGGCATCAGGTGCTGCTCTAAGCGTTCACACCATCAGTCTCTGCCCACAGCACACATTCTCCAAAACCACCTTCCAGTCCTTCAGTCCCCTGCCAGAGGACTCTGGCTGTGCCCCCACCCAGGCCTGGGAAGGACAGATACTCACACTGGCACAGAGGGTAGTTGAAGTAGCCTGGAGCACACTGGTCACACGAGTGCCCTTCAAACCCTGTGCGGCACAGGCACTGCCCTGTCTCGCTGTCACAGGTGCCATCGTACTGGCCAGGGCCAGAGCACTGGCAGGCTGCAAAGCAACAAGGGCAATAGTCAATCAGCAGGTTTTTTTGTCTTTAGCCTTCTCAGGAAAGGAACCACAGCATCTGTTCCTCTGGGGTAGAAAAGCAGTTGCTGGAGAAAGCACGGGGAACAGAGCTGACAGCAAGCATGCCTGGCCCATAGCTCATGTCCATAGCCAATTCCTCCAGAGTCCCCCACAGCTTGGGAGGATGCTGGAAAGGTCAGGGCTGGGTGGAAAACAACAGCCCAAGTGCAGAAGTCATGGGAATTTATCACTTGGAAGCAGAGCTGTGGGATTCCTCCTCCCCAGCATGGGTGGAGAAGAGGGAGAAGCCCAGCAGGGCGAGCCTGGGGACGCTGCCCACGGGTACTCACGCTGGCAGCTGGGCCCGTAGTGGCCTGGGGCACACTGGTCACAGTGTGTCCCCTGGAAGTTGGGCTTGCACACACACATCCCCACGCGGGGGTCCTTCCGACAGGCGTTGCCTTCTGTCCCACCCGCGTAGCAGTCGCAGTCTGCAAGGGGACACACAACAGACACCATACACGGCTGTCAGCCCAGCTCTGAGGTCCCACAAGGACACGCAGGAGCTGCCCTGAGGCAGCTCAACTGCTCAGGAATGCTTCCACAACCTTCCTATCAGATAAGAATGCTTTAACCAACCCACGCCTGGCTCCTGGGGTGGCTGGGAGGCCTCAGCACCACGCTGCTGGGAAGGTGCAGGGTGGGCAGCAGGGCAGCACACAGGGCAGGCAAATGCTGCTTCCACAAGCCCAGGCAGAGCTGAGTCAGTGCTGTGTGGGAATAACCAGAGCCTTTGGCTCATCAGGGTGAACTCTGGGCTTTCTCCGTGGTCACTCCACGCTCAGCTGCACCCGACACCTTCCCACTTCCAGGGCAGGGTGTTCCAGGCAGGCAGTGCCAAGGCTCTGAGCCAGCCCTGCTGTCACCAACAGCAGTGTTGTGGGGTGCTGGGCTGGGAGAGGCAAGGACAAACATCATCCAAAAAGCAGAGGGAGGGGGAGGTGAGGAAATGAGAAGGGAAGTGAGAAATTCCAGCTCAGGAAAGAAAAAACCTGTCTGGAAGATACAGACTTCAAAATATCAGAAGGAAGGAAAAGGTTATCTGGAGCGTGCTGGGGAGCATGAGACAGGGGAGGATTTGGTGGGAAAAGACAGAAAAAAGCAGAAGGGAGTAGATGACCCAAGAGGAGTGAGCATGAGAGAGGAGGGAGGTGGAGGGGAGCAGGGATGAGAGCATGGATGAGCTTTCTAAACAACAGAGGAAGCAACACAGGGTGAGTGGCTGCCTGTGCACAACCCCACAGCAGAGTCCCAGCCCAGCCACAGCCCCTCCATGACCTCTGGGAGAGGTTCCTCACAGGGAGGGCAGAAGGGACATCCCCACATGGCCTGGACCCCAGAAAAAAAATCACACTGTCACTACAGGCTAGAGTTTCCACATCTGTAAAAAGGGGATCATAAAACTTCCTTTCCCCCAACTCAGCTGCTGGTTGTACTCTCTCAAACCACTCAGGGCTGCCCCAGACAATGTATGTGCCCAAGCTGGAGACCTGATCTTGCATTGGATGGGAGGTGTAACAGATATGATAGCGTTGACAAAGCATCAAAGAAAATTGCACTGCTTACTTATTATCTGTCCTGCAGGAAGCACTTGTTCTCCAGTACTGTTGTGAGAGAAAGCTGGAATGGCTGTGCAGAGAAAGAACATTGCACAAGTCAGCACACACACTCAGAGCAATCCTGATGGAATATCAGGCATTGACAGTCCCAGAGCTGGACAGGATGAATAAAAATGTGGATTGTGGAACAAAAGACAGATGTCCCACTAAACAACAAACCATTTTTAGCCTGTCTTTCATATGAAAGTGGGAGATGAAACTCCAGCCAAATGGGAAGCTCCCGTTGACTCTGTTCAGAGCAGCTCAGCTCTGGTGCAGCTCCCACCCAAGCCAAATGTGGACTTGTGCCCACCTGAAGGAACTCCTGGGACAGGAGTGCCACGTGGCACGGGGAAAGGACATCCCAAGAGCCACAGCTGGAGCTGCTGGCCCTTCCCACAGCTGCGTGGGCTCCCAGCAGTGAACCCCCACTCACGGTAGCAGTGGGGGAAGTCGAGGTAGCCCTCGGCACAGGCGTGGCAGTGCTCCCCAGTGTAGTTGGGCTTGCAGTAGCAGCGCCCGGTCAGGTCCTCGCAGGTGCCGTCGGTGAAGTCAGACTCACAGTTACAGCCTGCAGAGAGGGACAAGCCACCAGCAGTGTCACTGATTGAGGCCTCAGAGTGCCTACAGCAGGAAAACCTCCCAGGCCAACCCTCCCGAGTGCCAGCAAGGGCAGCAGGACGTCACTGCAGAGCAGTCCACACTCACGGTAGCAGATGTAAGGGGAGTCGATGGGGTGGTCGGGGGATCGATAGTAGCCAGGGATGCACCTCTCACAATTAATGCCAGTGGTGTGGTGCTGAAAGACAGTGGGTTAGAGAGCCGTCAGTTCCTCTGCCTGCAGGATTCACACTCATCTGCCAGATTTACTAACAGGTTACAGAGGAAGCAGCTCAGGAGCAGCAGCACACCAAAGACCTAAATCTGCTCAAAATTCCACATACACCGACTTGGGAACAAAGCACTTCCTGCCAACTCTATCCTCCCATAAGCACAGCGTGAGTTTCAGGTTCATATCTGACCTTGAGCCCATTTCACTTCTTTCAGGTGGTAAAATGTCCTGACCATTTTGTGCTTGAAGGATGGGAGCAATCTGTTTCCTCCCAGCAAGGAAGCACAGCCAGAAGCTTCATGACAGTGCATGAATTAACCATGTCACAGTCACCATCATCTTGGGAAGGGAAGAGCAGCTTTCCCACTTTCACAGAGACTGAAGACTGGCATTTTGGTGGGCAGAGACACATCCAGGGAGATGCCAGAGCACTGTGAACTAGGTAGGGATTACACAATGTGCTGGGTAGCAACCTGTCCCTCCCAATTCTGGTATCGCAGCAAACTAAAGCTTTAGGAGGTAGTGGTGCTACTAGGGAACACCTAGAAACCCAAGTGCTATTCTCATTACTGCTGCAAACTCCTTTAATCCACAGCAAAGAGACTAAATTTCCAGGCAGAGACCTAATTTAGATAACAGAGGGGCTTGGTGGAGAGCTCCCAAGAGGCTGAACTCCAGGCTGACAGCAGAAACAAACACCAACATTTGCAACAGCCTTTTCCAGAGAAGCTCTTCGGGCCTACCTGGCAGTCAATGCAAACACCTCCCCCTTCAAACTTGTCCTCACGAGTCCTGCTGGCTTTGTGTCGCTCCACCTCCGGGTCGTAGTAGCAGTCATAGGCATGGCCATTGCAATTGCAGGCTGGAACACAGAGAGAAGGGAGATAAACCACCCATGAGAGCTCCTTCAAGGTGCCACCTCTCCCTCCTGGGTTTGATGGGTTGCTTTTCCGTGAGGAAAGATGCTTGAGTGCATCTGGGGGATTACATGATCTACCAAGCTCTCTGAAGTCTTTTAGCTCAAAAGCACAGAAGCAGCAACTCCTTCACAAAGTCTGGTCTGCAACCAGGAGAGTGCAGCGGGCACAAAATCACAAGTAAAGTATGTGCAGGCGTGTATGGATGAGAAAAAAATCACCACACTGTGGGGCCTCGACTAGCCTGGTTTAGATAGCAGCATTCTTGCCTCTTTTATCCCACCCTGGACAGAGGTGAGCTGTAAAATCCAGCACCAGGTGAGGGGGCTTTAGAAACTCCCAGGATTTAAGATCCTTTGCCACCCTGTGTTCCTAAGACATTGTTTGGTGCAGCTCTGTGCTCTGCACTCCCAGCACAGCAGAAATTCCACTGTCGGCACTGACCATATGTTTCTCTGGACAAATAAAGATGTCCTGTATGTAAACACATCCAAACCTAATTCATCTTGCAGACAGGATTGAGCAACGAGACCTGCCTGCATGAAGTCTTGGACATGCTGGAGGAGCTGGAAGGGAAGCAGAGCCAAAGTCCCACAGGAACCTCAGAGACCTCCCTGCATGAGCCTCACCTGAACACCAGCACCTGCTGTGCACAGTGCCCCTGCTGTGCCACTGCCCCCAGCTCACCCAGTCCCACTCAGCACCAGCCCAGCAGTGCAGCAGGGCTGTGCCTGGCAGGAAGGGAAAGCCCAGCCCTGTCACCATCCTATTTCCTGAAAAATCCCTTCACCAGGATTTCTTCTCCTGGGAAGCTGAGAAGCCTCAGAGAAAAATGAAAACAATGACTATCTGATTGCTTCTCCTATGTTTTGCTGTTTTGGAATGTGGTCTGGAGACTGTTTACCCAACAGGTGGGTTGTATGATTGGTTTCATGTGGGTTGTTTTCACTTAATGAACAACCACAGCCAGCTGTGTCAGGGACTCTGGAAGAGAGTCATGAGTTTCCATTACCATTCTTGTTAAGCCTTCTGTCTGCATCCTTTCTCTATTCTTTAGTATAGTTTTAGCATAGCATTCTTTCATATCATATCATAAAATAATAAATTAGCCTTCTAAGAACATGGAGTCAGATCCACTGATGTCTCCCCTTGTCTGCAAATCCAAGGCAGCCCCACTTACGCTGGCACTCGTTGGCGCTGTCGGCGGTGGCAGGCTTCCAGGGGAACTGGTTGTAGCCGGGGCAGCAGCGGTCACAGGAGCCACCACAGGTGTTGTGCTGGCAGTCACACTGCAGCCTGCGGGGACAGGAATGGGGCACAGACAAGGTTGGGGTGATGGCAGGGATGTGTGGGATGGGGAGCTGCTGTGTGACCCCGCTGTCACTGATCTGGTACATGAACGAGTGGTATTTGCTAATCTCAGTGTTCTGGAAAAGTGGCTTTAAGGCTTTTTTTCAACTTTTTAACTGATTTATTTTTTTTCTGAGACAAACACCAAACTTCGCTATTCCAGCTGCATTCTGTCCCTTTCTTCTCCTCCACCACAATTCCTTTTTTTCTTCACAGGGAGACAAGGAAAAGAGAAAAATCAGCCATGATTTAAAAAAAAAAATATCAGCCAAAATTTTTAGAAAATCAGCCAAAATCGTGTGCCACTGCCTAGCCAGCTCTGCAGAGAATAAAATGTGAAATGGTTGGAGGTGGCAGTGGTAGAAACCGAGCTGAAGCTGATTATTTGAGAGAGTGTAGCACGGTGCAGGGACACAAAGATGTCCCCATCACTGTGCAGGGGAAGCATGAAAGGAAAAAATGATAGCCCAGAGCCTGGAGAGGGATAGTGCCACACAAGTGCAGTCTGCTCCTCCAGGTACACTGTGCTGCAGGGAGGAGGGCATGAAATTTGAATTAAGAATTTCAGTGGATGCTGGCCCCACGCTCCCTGTGCACTGCACCTCCTGCTTTGCAGGCAGGGCTGTGCTGGGTAAACAATCTCAACAGGGCAAGGAATTTCAACAGGCACCCGATGGATCCCTGCCCCACCACCAGGGTGATTCATTAACGTCAGTGACATCAGCCCCAAAGCCTCCACTTAGCACAGGGCCATTCCCATCCAACACAAATGCTTTCTGTTGTATTAGACTTATGGATAATACAGCATGTTCCAGCTTTTATCTGTGCAATTACTCATTTCCCCTCAGGGCCAGTCTGCCACTCCCATCTCTTCCCTCCTCCAATGCTTTTCCATTCAAAAGCAGTGTGTTTAAAAATAAATGTAATTCTTTTAGAACGTTAGAAACAAAAGGAGCAGTCATTCAGGGTGAAGTGTAGGAGTGCAGACACTCTGCAGTGAGATGAGTGCCACAGTTTCCACCTACATGTAATTTTAAGACCTGCAAGTCTATGTATAGTGAATTGCCAGACAGAGGCAGCAGCACAAGTGACCTCATTTTAATGAAAATAAGGGGATGATCTGAAAGTTTTGGGGAATGCAAGTAGGACTCGGACTCGGCATGTCTGCTTCAGGCAGAGGGGTTGAGAGGCAGAAGGTGCCAGGGCTGCTGCCAGCCCTTCCCTTGCAGATGCCACGGGACATTTGGCTGCAGGCAGTTCTCTAGCACTCACCATGCCCCATTCCTGCCCCCATTCACAGGCTGGGCTGTAGCTGGCAGAGTCCAGGCATGAAACCGAACCCCTGTCTGGAACTTAAGTGGCAGAAAACAGCCCTGAAATATCCACTAGGAACTTAGTTCTTCAAGGGTTTGCAGACCCAAGGGGGAGTCTCAATGAGAGGCAAACCTTGGCCATGTCCCTGGAATGCAGCCACCCACAGACCTCTCACCTGGCTGACCACCACTCAGCACTTTCAAGGAAACAAGATTTTATTGTTTTTTTCCACAGCAGCAGCTGGAATCAAGATTAAGATCCATGTACATGCGTGTGGAGAAAGATGGTCACTGAGTCAGAGAACTTATAAACCTGCTGAGCAGTGTTCATCTCCCTGACTGGAGGACGTGGCTCCAGCCACACACCCCACGCTCCTTAAGGCTCAAGATGTTTGAAGAGAACTGGTTCAGTTCCCAGAATGCAAGCAGAAGGCACTGCATGAGTAAAGATGCTCATTTCAGAGGGAGAAGGAGGTATTTATTTAGTCTCTGCTGTTCAGAGTTAGCGATGACCTCTCAGAGAGCTCATCTATTACAGCTTTACTGCACCTTGTGCCCAGTCTGTGCTGCTAATGAATTACAGACAAATGTGCATACACCACAATATTTACATGTTTCATTGACTGAGTATATACAAGGGAGAAGAGGGAGCGGCTGTGTCCACACAGCACATATTTCCTGGTCATCCTGCTGTAAGAAATGAAACCGCAGTCCTCCCGCTGGAATTGATGCTCAACAGCAGAGACTAAACAGTTTCCAGTGAGCAGCTGTGGCAGAACTGAGAGCAGCACACAAGCACTACAGCATCTGGATTTGGCTGGGACATCTGAGGAGCACAATCAAGGGGGAAAAAATAAGCCCCCTCCTCTGTTTCTGACTGTACGGAGAAAAAAACAGCTGCAGAGAGAGCCTGACAGATGGCACAAATCTGCTGGCACACACAGTGCTTTGCCTTCCAAACGGGAAGCTGGAATTCAGGATGCAGCAGTGGGAAAGCATCCTTCATCTGTGGATGTGCTTCTGACCAGCCAGGCTGCTGCTGTCTTTGTGGCTGCCTTCATCATCAGGCACAGAAGGAGCAGCTGGACTCTGCTTGTCTCCTCTCTTTGTGGCATCTGTGATGGGGCAGTGAAGCCACAGAAACAGCTGCTCTTATCAGACAGATGCAGAACCCTTGTATGGTTCTCCTTAGCTCAGTCAGCCTGCTAACACACAACTCCTGTCTGGGTTCTCCAGTTCCTGAGGATTCTGATCTCACTGCTCCAAGGGTTTGCCAAGAGAAGAGCTGTGCCTCGTCCTGCTGGTGTTCACCTTTGAGCAGGAGAACATTCCTTCCCTCTGCTTCACTCAGCCCATTCCAGCTCAGGGCAAAGAGAGAAAGCTGTGAGAAGTGCAGAGAGCCTTGAGGAGGCTGTACCTGCCCACAGGTCCCTGCAAACACTCACACAGGGCCCAGATGTGCTGCCAGCTCAACACAGCTGGATGTGCAGCCTCTGCAGCTTGGCACTCCACACAAACTTTCCAAAGTTGGCCGAATGTTATCACTGATGGCCAGGAAGTCAGCTCATGGACATGCTTCATCACGTCCTGAAATCTCTGCCAAGATTCCTAGCTCACCTCTATCAAAATTCTCATCCTGCCTTTCTGAGCAACAGGCACAAGAAACGTGGGGACGTGCAGAAGAGAGAAGTTAAAATCAACAGCAGAGATCTCCCCCTCCCAACAGGCTGAGACTGTGGGATTTTCAGTAGGTCAGGCCAATCCACATCCTTTTATCTGCATTTCCCTGCCCAGCTGCTGTCACACATCAGATTCTGAAGAGGCAGGACATGTGCAGAGGGCACACCACACAGACTGCTGAAGACATGAGTTCCTGGTAGCTGGGCCTGTGTCCCAAGGGGTCAGTGTGTCTGAGCCTCAGCTGACGTGGCATTACAGATACCCCCAAGCTGGCTCTGGGCTGTGTCAGGGCAGGGGGGCTGGGATCCTGCCCAGCAGTGCCCACTTCAATGGGAAGGCTGGACACAGCTGCTCCTGGAGAATGGCAGCATTTCATCAATTACTCATTTTCTCAACTGAAAGCATCAGATTTCTGCTGACTTGCCTGTGCTCCTGGGCTTGCTAAAGGGTACAGCAATGCCATGAGAAGATCTATTTATCCAGCACCTTTTCCTGCTGTATCCCAAAGGACTTACAGCTGTTATGTTCTGACTGTACAAAGTACACAAGCAGGAGATGTTTCCTCCCTCAGGCCAGCGTGATCTGCTCTGGGTGAAATGCAACAGCTGCTTACCAACATGTGCTGCAACATCAGACAGCAGGCTGGGGCCAAGAGTGAAGATGCCAAATGCATCCAAATGAGAGTGGAGGAGAGGAATTTCAGGAGACAGAGATGGCTGCAAGCAGAAGTGGCACTGAACAAGGATATCCAACATATCTCTCCTTGTTCAACCCTCCCTCCCTTCTTGGAGAGCCCCAAGCCACTGATACACCCAAGAAAAGTCCAGGTATTTCCATGTCAAAGAATCACTTGTCCCCATGAAGCCTTTTGCCCCACACACATGTGCACTTTGCATCCAGCAACACCAATGTCTGAAAAACAGGAACTGTACGTTCAAATATTTATGAACTTCCTTTTGTCAAAGACTTTGGCACACTCAGGCAGGCTTGCTTACCAATACATCTTTGTTTTAATACTTAACAGCTTTAACCTTGGCTGGGACTCACTGGAATTTTATTTTAGACGATCCAAAAGTTCTACATGATCCTGATGAGAAAGAAATACAAGCTCCCCTCATCCAGATGAATCTACCCACCCCTTTCCATAAAGGCAACATTCAAGCTGCAAACAGATGGCTAAAAGCAACACTTCCAAGGTCTGAAGCAGCTCTTTGGCATTCCAAGTTGCCAAGGCAGATGGGAAGCTCCATTAGCCAAAATGTAACTTCTTTACACATTCTTATTCCTTTGCAAAGAGTTGTTCAGATATGTACATAACCCATCTATGGTTCTATGAGCAGAAATGGGAAGCAGTCTCTGGTTTCAAGGGAGAATTATTTATGACAAGGGAATCTATTTATGACAGCACTGTCCCAATGCTTAGGAAGCCACATGGGAAGCAGGAGACTCCTCTGCTCAAGTTCAGAAATGATCCCAGGACTTTGATGGGAAACCTCCCTGCTCTGCATCAGTATCCCTCCTCATCATTCTCACACTGCTCCAGTGGGATGGCAAAGTTGTGGACAGGGAAACTCGACCAGGAAGCTGATCTGGCTGAAAAATACTCTGACAAAAAGTGTGATCTTTGCTACTTTGTCTGGAGCGGTTTCTGCTTCTTTCTCAAGGCAGAGACACGAACAGCAGTGATGGCACCATTACAAGCTCAGGACAGGACACAACTAACTCTGGGATCATCTTTCATTCTCAGAACAGCAGTTCAATGCTTTCCCACGGGGTGGGATTTTGCAGAAGGTACCTGTAAGGGTCGTTGGGGTCTTTGGCGTCGCAGACGTCGGCGTGGCCGTGGCACACGCAGCGCCCTCCAATGCTGATATCCTTGATGCTGTAGTAGTACTGGAAAGCAGAAGGAAAGCTGGCCATTACTATTTTCACAAACCAGATTCACAGCCATTCTAGTCAAGATTCAGCAGGACTTTAGCCAGTAAAATGATGTGTTGGGACATTTCTCTTACAAACACTGCAGGCTGCAGTGTCTGCCTGTGGTAACATCCACCACCTCAAACAGAGTCCACCAGCTATGAGTGAGGGGCTCCCAGCACAGCCAGAAAGCCACATGTGACACCAAGAAGTGTTTCCCAGTTTCACATTGTTGGTGTCTTCCCAAGCAGCCTCCAGCTCCAGCCACAGCAGCATCTGCTGCAGATGCCTTCAGCTTTAGGGGCTGCAGGACCAAGAGAAAATCCCCACGGGCAACACCCAGGGTGTCCCCTCCCCAGAGGTGGCTTGCACAGCCCTCCAACAGCTCCACCTCACCAGCACGAGGCACCACGGCCTGCCTTACCCTCCTGGTGACCGTAGGGTCCCTCAGAGCTTTGCCCATCAGGTGGCCCAGCAGAGTGTTGGTCTGCAGGAAGCGCAGGCGGATGTTGGTGGCTTTGGTGAAATTCCGCAGGAGAGGAGAGTAGGAGAAGTTCATGGCTCCTGGGCGCCCGTTCACCAGAGAGACAACAATCTGTGCATGGCAGGAGGGAAAAGGCCAGGTTGGACTGGGCACTGAGCAGCCTGCTCTAGTGGAAGCTGGATCTGCTCATGGCAGTGAGTTGGAACTGGGTGGTTCCACCCCACACCATTCTGTGAATCTGTGAGAACAAATCCGCGTAACCCTGTGGGGCAGGAGGAAATCAATCTCTCTCCAGATGACTGGAGCAGCTCTCTGTCAATCTCATTTGGTTTAACTGAACGCTTTTAATGGTATCCAAAAATCAAGAGGGAGCCCATTGACAGGTGTACCAACAGCCCCTGAGTAACCCTGGGCACTCCAGGGGATGGAAACAGGGAGCTGCTCACCTGGGCACTCCAGGGGATGGAAACAGGGAGCTGCTCACCTGGGCACTCCAGGGGATGGAAACAGGGAGCTGCTCACCTGGGCACTCCAGGGGATGGAAACAGGGAGCTGCTCACCTCCCCGTTTTCCAAAGGCACGATCCGGGAGTACTCAGTGGTGCAGATGGCGTGGTCATCCCTGGTGATACGGTCCACAGTGTGCTGGCCAAACTTCTCAATGCAGTCCCTCTTGGAAGCTGTTCATCAACCAGAGACGAGAGCAGTAAGAGAAAAGGAACAATTCCCAGCCCTCCATGGATTTTCCCACGCTGACCAAGGAGAGATGGGTGTACAATCTCTGTTAAGCATTTACCACATAGAGATTGCTTTGTGTCATTAACTCTGTCATGGCTAAGTACATGTCCTCCACTTAGGGAGGGTGTCACTCTAACAGTAATAGGCAGGAAACTCCCCAAATCACCTCCCTGCAGTAAATGAGGAAGGTCAGAATAGCCACTGTACCTACTGCCAGCACCTGCAGAGAAACCCACCCCTCAATTTTGGCATTGAGCTCACAGTTTAAGCTCCAGCCTGAGATCTTATTCTGGTCTCAATCTGCTGCCTTGCTGGCAGTGGATTTGCTACACTGCCTCCACTGAACTGCAGAAGGGCTCTTTGCTGCCAGGGCTCTGCTCCTGGGGTAGGAGCTGCACCATCATTTCATGTGGCTCCTAAACCTCCTGGGTCAGTCTCAAAGCCAGCACAGAACCCAAAAAAGGAGCAAACACAAGCCACACTGACTGCTGGGACATCTCTCCCCAGGCAGGGTGGACAAGCAGACATCCTGCAGAGGTCCCCTCCTCACACCTTACTCTGAACTCAGCGAACCAGAAATGCCAAAGCCACCAAGAGCCACTCCTTGGGGACAGCAAACGAGGGCTCCTGCCACTAAGTGGCAATGCAAGGCTGGATAAAGGCAGGGAGCAGGCATCACCAGGCAGCCACTCTGCTGGCTTGGTGACCTTCTCTGGGGACACTGAAGCCAAGGCTGTCCTTGCAGCTACAGGAATGGCCTGGCTTCCCAGTATGACTGCTCCTGCAAGTCCAGCACCCTTGTCCCCAGGTGTGTGACATCCCTGTGCTAGCAGAGCCAACCAAAGCACTGCTGGGGCAGCTCAGGGCCTGTGCAGGGTGCTGAGCACCTTCATCTACCCATGCAGAAACCTGCTACTCTCAGGGGCTGCTCCCTCAGGAAGAACCTGGACAGAGGCTGCTGCTCCTTCCCACTCCCTTTTCACCTGTGCCAGGAGCTCACAGCAGAGCCTGCTGAAGTGAATGTCACTGCAGTGCTCCTGAGGGTGCTTCCACGGGGAGAAAAAGGAAGAAAAGGCAGCCAACACAATCTCCCCTTCCTGACAGTGCTGCACAGCTCACACAGGAAACTGAAGGGGAAGCGTTAACCCAATCCATGGGAATAATCCTCCAAAATCTGCCTCAATGTGCCTCCAGAAGGGAGGTCCCCCACTCCATGTGCTGTATGGGTAGGCTGAGCCAGGCAGAAGGAACAGCAAAGAGGGAGCAGAGAATTTCTGCCTCCCTGCCTTCACCTCTGGCTTGCACCCATCCACACCTTGTCTCCAGAATGTGGCCTTGCTCTGGGAAATGCTGTTTTGGCAACAGCAAGAGCTCAGTTGCATGCACAGAAGATGTGGAAATATTTAACACCAGGTCTCTGGTGGCTTTGGTTTGCTTCACCAGGTGCTTTTTAAAGGCAATTTATTTTTAAAGCCCCAGGCAAGGAACCTGTCACCAGTGGCTGGAGATGATTGATTTCCAGAGCACTGCCACGGCTGCATGCAGACAGGATGCTCAGCCCAAGGAGCTACTCAGGAAAACCAAAGAACTCCTCCAGATATTGCAACATCTGCACAACCATGTGAGCCAGAAGCTGGGCATTCTGAGCTAAAACAGAGTAACCCATTGGCCTTAAACTCTAGCAGTGCTTTAAGGAAACAGACTCACCCAGCAGGCTCTTTCCTCCCACAGAGCAGAGCCCAAAATCACCCTGGCACCTCCAGGGACAGCACTGAGCCAGGCTGGACAGTGCCAGTGCCACCCCTGGCAAGGCTCACTGGCAGCTCTGAAGAAACTCTACATTTCTGCCAGCTGCTTTTAACCCTGGTACTGACCTGGCAGTGTTTTTATCAGACCACCTACAGATTTCCCTGTGATAAAAATAAACCTCTGCAGAGGACTTCTTGTGCTCGCTAATCTGGCAGGTTTTGGAGCAGCCACCTCTTTATTTCCATGGGAATTTTCCACTGGGCTGTGTCACTGCACCTCCCTTCTCCAGGGCCTGATGTTTTGGGAGGGAAGGGGACTCCAGATGTTGCAGCACTGCCACTACACACAGGAGCACACCAGCGGGGCAAGAGCTCCCAGTGCAGCTCCAACCATGCAGGAACATGACTGTAATGGGCCCCAAGAGGCTTCAGAGCTGGCAGAGGAATTCTCAGAGAAGGTAGAAGAAAGCAAAGCAGGAATTTGACAGCAGTAATTCTCTACTAGCATGCAGCAGAGAGAAAAACATGCACCCCAGAGAGCAGCTACCACACTAAGGCAGCACAGAAGTAATTCCTGCAGCTCCTTCTTGCACAAGAAGAGCCAGAAATCCAAAGCACAGCCTGACAGGTAAGCCAGAAATATGAGCCTTTAGGGACAGCCCAGGGCAAGGCCTCTGAGTGCTCCCAAGCGCTTTCTTGCCAGGTTTTAAGCTCTGGCTGTAGATCTTAACTCACATCTTCTCCCAATTACTGCTGTGCTTCTGGGAGGAGCTGGTGGTTAACAAGTTCCTCGGCATCCGGCTACCCCACAGACCCTCTGGGAGAAGAGTTTTGTAGAACCAGCTGTTTCTTAAGGTTTTAATCAGAGAATTGGGAAGCCAAGTGCACAGACTGGATCTCCCTTCCAGCCAGCTGTCTCTGATCCCACCTTGCACAGCAGCAGGACAGCAGCTCCCTGCCCTGCACAGCCTGGATCCAATCTCCGGTACTGATAAGCACAAGGGAATGTTTTCTGCATCCAGACTTTTCTGTGGTAGCAGCCACTTGGAAGTGAGCTGCTGCTTGGCTTCTGGAGGAGCTGAAATACAGTCTGGGATGGTGCAGGGAAGAGATTGAAAGAGGAGGGCAGGGAGGAGATTATAAGAAATCTCACCTTCAGACCTAGAGCAACAACACCCAACTGCACACACTGATGCCAACTTTGGCACTCCCTACATGTCATGATGGTATTTTTAAAAATTCATTTAGTACCAGAGAGTATAACTCTCCTCCTGTCCTGAGGAGCATTCAACCTTCAAGTCTGCAGCCTTATTGGGCAGATGAAACAGAAGACATGTGCTGCATCACAGCAATGACACAGCTCCAAACCCAACCCTGTATTTGCACAGAGTTATCTTCACCACAGCCTCACTACCTGGCACTGAGCTGCAGCCCCCTGTCATACTCACAGGCAAAATACTGCCAGGGCTCGTAGGTGAGGCCAAAATCAGTCGATCGCTCCAGCACCCAGAGGTCAGGACGAGGGGAATTGGCAAACTTGATCAGGACATACGCCACGTGGAAGAGCTGAAAGAAAGAACACGGAGTTAGCTGGCTGCTTGAGGCACCCTGAAAAGCAGGGAGAACTTCTTGGGATGAAAGTGGAATAAAGGAGCTGGCACTTTGCAGCTCGTGCAGCCTGCGGAGCGGAATCCTCCATATCTAAAGGGATGGTGATACGACAGAGAGCCAGATTAGGGAGCTCAGCTCCCACTGAATGCAAACACAGCTCAGACTTTGTGGCTACAGGCTGTGCTCAGATTGTGCTGGGCAACACCTCAGGCTTAGCATTACAAACCAGCTACAAGGCTGCCCTGGGGACTCGGCTTTTGGGCTCTTTGTGGGGTCACAGGTGACACACTGGCCTGCCAGCCAGGGAACATCCCACTGTACCTTGCAGACAGTACCACAAAATCCTTCTTTTTGTTTTTTTAAGGCATTCCACATACCAGCTTCACCAACATAATCTGTATTTGGAAGCATGTTGCAGAAAAACCCCAGCACAGCTCCTCTTCCCCAGGTGCCACAGGGAGGGGAGAGCAGGAGACCCACTTGGCTCCAGCACAGCTCCAACACGGGGCTGCTCCCATTTGTCTGGACACTGACATGTGCACACACACTCCTGCCAAGTATAAAATAAACCTAGTCTTTAAAGAGCTACAATGTCAGGGCTGGAGAGAAACAAAAGCCCCAGCAGAATT
Source organism: Passer montanus (assembly GCF_014805655.1). Classification (NCBI taxonomy): domain Eukaryota; kingdom Metazoa; phylum Chordata; class Aves; order Passeriformes; family Passeridae; genus Passer; species Passer montanus. The sequence continues at coordinate 4,758,820 of NW_024368930.1, forward strand.
TCCCTTCCCCGGCTGGCACAGGCTCGCTCCAAGAATCCCCACTCCATCATCCTGTCACAAAGTGATATTTAAAGGCAAATAAAGTTCTCTTATCAGAGGAAATTCCTGATGTCAAAAACAACCCAAAAGGGAGTTTAGTGCTTGAAAGGCTGAGATTTATAGCCCAGGAGTCCCTCCTCATGCAGAGCAGGGGCTGTATGAGCATACACCCCCCTGAAGACTGACAAGTATCCAGAGGGACATTTCTGCAAGGGGAGGAGAAGGACGGCTCCATGCCCATCTCAGCCGTGCAGGAGAGCCAGAACAGCAGCCAGAACCTCAGCCCTGCCCTGGCCACACACATCACCGAGCCAGAGGACATTCATTAATTATAACATGCCTCCAAAACAGCCTTGACAATCCAGACTGGGTGAGCAAAGGGCAGAAGAAACAAGAAAGAGGTATTTAAATCTACCAAGACATCTATAAAGCACAGATCCTGCTGGGGCCAGTCAGACAAGGGGTCTGCTGGTGTGCAGATATAGAGCAAGGGGATGTGGGCACCCCTGAGGACTGGCCCCAGCTCAGCTCCCCCCTCAGTAGGACATTCCAGCAAAAACCTCCTCAGGAGACTCCCAAATGCTCCTCTGGCTCTGGGGCAGCCTCTCCTCCACTTACCAGGGGGACTGGTGTGAATCCCACTGCAGGCTGGTGACATCTGAAAACACACCTGGGTGTAGACTGAGGGGGCTTGAGGGAGATGCTCAGGGAGGAGTGAAGCGGATCCAGCTGGGAAATCCACATGAAGATCAAGCACAGAGGGTCAGAGGCTGCTCTCCAGCTGGGAATGGGCAGCAGGGTGGGATTTGTCACCACTCTCAGGGTTTGCCATCCAGAACAAAGAAACCAAAGCAGTCCCCCAACTCAGTTCTCTGCTGCCAAAAGACTTTCAAGCCCAGCCAAGGGGGAAACAGGCATCCTTTTCAAAAGCTGAGGGAAAACAGACCTCAGTGCTGCCCTAGATCCCCTCTGCAACATACGTGCTGTCAAGGCATACAAGACGAGGCTTTTTCTGAGGAGCAGCTTGTTCTGCCTGCTTACCCTCTCAGCAGAGCTGGTATTTGATAGTGACGCCCAAGAGGTTCAGCTCAGGCAGCTGCTTTCTCTGCAGGACCAGCTCCCACAGCTCAGCATCTGCCTCTTGGCATGGGAACAGGGCTGAACACCAGCCTGTGAAGTTACACCTTCCCTCTGCTCTAAACCCTCCTCCAGCTTTATCCTGCAGGGAATAAATGAACGTTCCTGCTGGAATCTAGCGCTGCCTGTAGCTGCACAATATTCCCTGTGGCTCAAAAACACCTGCACATGTTCTGGCCCCAGGCACAGGGGGTTCTCTGCTCTGAATGAGCAGCAACCACAAACACCAATTTAGAAATGTGAGGTGCATCCCTCTCTTCTGCCTTTCTTTTTGCAAAGCCAGTAATGAATTTACTGCCAGTAAATCCTATGGAATTTCTAGGGGGTCCTCCTCTTTGCTCATCAGCTTTATGCTGGAACAGAGTGTTCCTAATTAAATGTGCTGGACTCCAACTCCTGCATGCTTCTGGCTCTCAGAAGTCCCCTCCCTCTGGAGGGCACGGATTGCCATGCGGGCAAATTGATGCAGCTTTTGCTCAAACAGTGAAATTTGACACAAAACCAAGCCTCAGGCTCAGCGATTCACGAAGTGAGAACAACAGCCAGAAAAAAACCAGTGCTGCTGCTGGTTGCAAGCTCAGGTGTAAATGGCCTGGGGCAGGGCAGGGTTGAGCAGCCACAGGCTCCAGACCCCTCTGAGTTCTCTCCTATTCCTGCTTTTCATAGCAAAGCACAAGAACCTCTGGGTTCTTGCTGGATATGTCTGGATCACCTGCAATGCCTCAGCTGAAAGACAGGGCAGATATTGGCTCTCAAAGCCAAACACAATTCCTCTCTCCATACCCAAATCCATCTCTGGTGCTGTTACTGCTGCTGAATTTTATTCCAGTTGTGACCGCAGTCTTGGGACACAAATAAACCAGCCAGTACTGCCCAGCCACTCCCCTTCCAGCATGGAAGGGTCATTCCTAATGGAGCACAGAAAATATTCAGGAGTCTGTGACCACAGTGACCCCAAACCTGGAACAAGACCCATGTCCTGGTATTCAGGGGGATTTTTGTCCAGTCTGGTGAATCTCCTGCCCCTCCATCCAACATCCTTATCTTGCAGATTATCACAGCCTGGCCAGAAAAAATAACAGCAAATTGCCTGTTTCCAGTGCATCTGCTGAGAAAACTCAGATGCAAAGATGGAGCAGTAGCTCTAAAAATAGAGCTGGCAGAAAAGCCAGACTTTTCATTCCATGTTTAGTTCCAGTACAGTTCTGCCCAACCAATATTGCAAGAGAAATGGTTGGGTTTTTTTTCAAAGCCTTTATTTAGCTCCTATTATCAGTCAGATGAATAAAAACCTCTTATACTCTCAGCCACTTCAGACATTTTCTTCCCTTCTTCATGGAGAAAAGAGGTGAAACACCAGACTTGATGCTCACACTTGTCTCCAGGCACACATATCCCTTATTTTCCCTACCTTGAAAACATGCCAGGTACAGCTCAACCTTTGACCAGCCTCTGGAATTCCATAAAACGACCTTCCAGCCAGGAAATTCTGACACTACTTTAATTAGCAACCAGATTTCTTTGAAAATAGTAACATCTCTACATGGAGTTGATGTTGCTGTTAGTGGTTTTGAAGCAAGTTTCCTTAGTAACAATCACTTGCAGCTGCCCCAGTGCCTGGAAGGATGGAGCCAGTGCTGGAGCCAGGAGGGGAAGACGGAGATGAGGGCATTTCCACGCTCCATCCATTGGTCTTTAGATGGTGGGCAGCTTTATCCAGCACCAAAATACCATTAAAATGTAATCCTGATTACTGCCCAGTGTGATAGTGTGCATACTTAAAGAATAAAAACAGATTCCAGAGAGTCAAGGGAAACTCAGCTGCTTTTGGAGCAGCACATTCTCTATTTGTTCATCCATCCTTCTGTGTAAGCAGCACATGATGGCAAAATCACACTTTTCTTCTCTATTCCTTTCCTTAAGACACTGATTTCACTTTTCCATGTGGGAATACGAAAACAGGACCAGGTCAGTGTTGCTTTGGTGAGGGAGTTCTGGGGAAGCCTCACTGATATTCCAAGGCACCTCAAAACCACAGAGAAACATTCAATAACCAAAATAGATCTTCACATTGTTGTAAAATTGACAACTACATTTCCACCAGCAGTAGGAGGGGTTGTTCTTGGTTCTGGGACTAGGAGGTCTGAGCAGGCTGTGCTGGCTGGGAGGCAGACCCAGCTCTGCTCCCAGACCCTGCAGGAGCAGTTTGCACAGCAAACCACTCGCTAATTTTCCACAGCACAGATTTATTACCTTTGGCATTGACTTATGAAAATAGCACCGTGTAAAAACAAAGCAGTTCATCTCTCCCTGACCACTGCTCCAGACCCCTGTGGAGTGAGTGTGTGGAGAGCATCACCAGCACTGCTCATCCCTGCTGGGCATCTCCTGGGAGGGTGGCAAGGACCTGCTGAGCCATGCCAGGGCACAGGCAGTAATTCCCACTTTAGGGGCACATGCAAAACCTACAAGCAGGAAAAGCAGAAAAAGAACTGCTATGGAAAGTGGGGGGAAGTGTTAATTTAATTTTCCCCACTTTGAAAAATGAAATTATTTCACTCCCTCTCAAGCCCATCCATCCCTCCAGGCACTGCCTGGTCCATCACTGCAGCCACAAGCCCACCTGGAAAACGTGGAGATGTCAGAGCCTGGTGGGGTTATCAATCCACAGAGCCAGGGAAAAGCAGCTCTCTGGGAGCACAGGTCACCTCTGTCCACAGCCTGGGCGAGTGCCTGCTCTGCTGCCAGGAATCAGCCTTGGAAACGCTCGGCAGCGCTGGCACCACAGCACTGGCAGCAGCTACAGCTAAGAAGGTGCCTTTTTGTGCACCTTTTATCCCCACAAACAAATATGCAGGAGGTGGAAAAGCCCTGGAAAGGCAGAGAGCTTCTGTCTCACTTTGAATTTCTCCAGGTCAGTGATCTGTCCCTTCTGCATCCTTTGCCTGTAATCATTTATTCTCATGGAAGCAGTGAATTTACTCATTAACAACTTGACTGTCCCCCTGCTGAGCTACTGCAGTCCTACAGCAGATTTATTTCTCCCCAGCCCATCCATCAAAATCCTTTAATAAGACCTCTCACATTTAGTGTGTGTCTACTTTTTATTTTCAATCACACAAGAACTGCTCCAACCCTCCCAGGCAGCAAACAAAGGTGCTTCTCCTCCAAGTGGGCACGGCTTTTTATCCATTTTTTTATAAAATACTCAAGTGCCTGAGAGCAAACAAACCCCACATATAAAAGCACAAAAGTCTGTGTTTGAAAGAGGGGTGTGCACTGAAATGTGCTTTGCCCTCATTTTGCTCTTTTCCCCACAGCAACTCCTGGCTTGTTCTTGTATGTCTGTGTCTCAAATCCTCACTCCTAAAAATTACATTTTTCCAAGTTATTCATGGAGGATTACAAGGTTCTGAATGAGAAGGTTCCCTATGCTTGTATCTCAAGATTTTAACAACCAGGCTTTAGAAACAACCACCCATCCCTTCCACCACAGGGGAAGGACAGAGGTGCAAAGTGGCAGCTATTAAACACCTCGGCAGGGCAAGGGAAAGAGGTGAGCACTGAGAATCCATTTTGCACCAACCTCTTTTCAAGTTTTTCTCTCAAAACTCTGGGGTTTTATTGAGAGAGATCAAAGAAAACACTCTCCATGAAGCCACAGATTCAGAGCTACCAGCCAGCATGAAACCTGCTCCGTGCCATAACAAGCAGCAGCAGCAACCCAATACTTCATGGTGTTATTTTCTAAACAGTGCCTGTTCCCTTCCTAAGCAGCTTGGCTTAGATGAACAGCTGATGGAGCGTTTTCCACAAAGGATTTTTTCTTTAAACACCACTTCTGAGAAGGATTTGGCTCGTCCACTGATTTCACACACAGCACTGCTTTATCTTCACAGCATCCTCCTGTTCAAGCTGTCCTTCCCCTGCCAGTGCCACACACACCTCCTGCCAAAGATCCTCGGGGGACTAAATCTGCAGCACTTGGCACATGGCAGGGCAGAGCAGTGCCATCCCTTGTGGCTGCACAGTGCCGAAGATCTGGATAGCCAAGTTTTAGAAACGACCTCCACCAGGGCAGCAGCAAGAGCCTGGCTGGCAGCAGGCTCAGCCAGCTGGCACTAAGGAGAGGCACAGAGGAACACCCTGCTAAATCCCTGCCCAGCTGGAGCTGCCAACAGCAAATGCCACACAGGTACAGGTGCAGCATCCAGGGATGCTGACACGCCAGCCTGGACACGGCCAAACAAGCCTGTGCTCAAACCCCAGCAGGTGGGGATCAGCCCTTTGTGGGTGCCCAAGAGAAATCACAGCAGAGCAAAACTGGTCAGGCCAGAGGGGGATGGCTGGAATTCCTTGGGATGAGGCTTCAGTCACTCCCAGAGAAGGACTTTGCCCACAGCAGCCTCTCACTGCACAGTAGGAGATTCCTGCACTTGACTGAGATGGAACTTTGCTACTTCACAGTTGAAGGGCAAAGCATTAAGTAACCCATTAAAGACAAGCCTTTGTCTTTTTTTTTTTTTTAATGTGTCCATTTGTCTTTTAGCCCAGATTTAAGCTACAACACCCTCAGGGAATGGCTCAGTGGACTCCCCTGTCCTTGGGCACCTTGTAAGGGGTACAAGCACTGCTGTGCAAGGCCAGCTCAGCCCAGGGGCTGACTGAGCCCAGAGAATGTGCAGAGGGGCAGCTGCCTCCACCAGCACTCCCACCCTCTCCAGCTGCTTTAATCCTCCTGCAAACACCACCAGAAACCCAGCAAGGGGTGGCTGTAAAGTGGCCCTTAAAACTTCCTGGTGCTGCAGAGATAAGACACTCTAACCACATTTTCAGGATTTCAGGTTCTCATACTATTTACCTTGAGGTGTCAATTGTCCTTGATGGTTAAATACTCCTAGGAAGCTTCTGGGAATGTTTGTTCTTTTTTTTTTTTTTAAACAGAGTGGTGGTTTCTGAGAAAATATGTGAATTAATAATTAGCTGGTAGGATTAGCAGCAGTTCATAATAGGGTCTTCCTCCCAGTATAATACAGTATTACATGAGAAGAGGGATAAGAAAAAAAGTGACTCAGAGGAAAAAAAATCCTCTTTTACAGAGACACAAAGCGCCCTGATGGCCCTCACTGTGAAGAGCCACATGCTTGTGCTGTGCAATGTGCAGGAGTGGAAAAGCCAAAGCTCCTGCAAGCAGCTTCAGGCAGACAGGTGAGCAATAAGCAGGTGTTCCAGGAAGACTTGGTATTCTAGAATTAACTGGAAGTCACTCAAAACCAGCCAGCTAAATAAATCCAGCCACTTACTTCATGAGAGAGAAAAAGCCCCATATAATTCTGAAGGCTGATTTTCCAAGGGTCTTGGGTTCACTCCCTTAAACTAACAGGAATTTGAGAGTAATTTTAGCAAAATGAAAACTACACCACAGCAGAAACTCTTGTAATCCCAGAACATACAGAAAAAAAAGTGCCTTCCTATAAATAGAAAAAGTGGGGAATTCCAGCTTGCTAATACTGACTGATGTGCTTGCAGCCTAAATCTGAAATTGCTATGAAAAAGGCTGACTTGAGGGATGTCATCTGACTGCAGTTATTTGAGACTGTGAGAAGCAGAGTCTCTTCAGGGAGCTGTCACTCCACACGCCAGGAGAGTGAGGTTTTTGTTACTAATAGGAAAGAACTGACTCAGCTTTTAATGCCAGGAAGACTTTGAAAGGAAATGAACAAATCTCCTTGGAGTGCCCCATTCTGCCATGGTAAATTCCACCCAAGGAGCACATCTCTGTCCTGGAAGGAGATGAGCAATCCCTGTGCCCAGGATGAAGGGCTCAGGGCTCACACTGAGCTCCAGCATGGCATTGGAAATGAGCCTTTGAAGTCCATCTGGGTCATCCTGTGGTGTTCACATGGACAACATCCCTCAAGATCCCAGTGCTGCCTCTGCTCAGGGAACAATCTCACACCTGTGTTGCAGGGACATCAGCAGGGTGCTTTGTGAAGAAGACTCAGAAACAACAGATAGGAGACATGAAGGAGAGGATGGCACTGCCACAGCTTCTCCCCATGGGGCCAAAAAACCTAATCTATCCATTAGTTCTTGGGGAGAAAATCCAGATTTAGAGATAAACCTGTCCCTGTTCTCCTCCCCAGTGACTGGCCATCACTGCACAGCAAGCACAGCTGGGAGGAGAGCCCTGCTCAGGCCCTTCCTTGCTGCCAAACTGTCCCAGCAGCTGCAGGAATTGTCTGTAAGGCCTCCCTGGGCATCTGCTGCTGGGACAGAGAGCCACGGGCTCAAAGGCAAGAGCTGCAATACTTTTAGCAGCCACAGCCCTGCCTGGTACCTCCTGTTTATCAACATGCAGTCTGACAGGGTAAAAACCATGACCTTGAGCACAAGGAAAAGAATTCCATTAAAAATCAATGTTCACTCCTCTACCTGCCAATGACATCACCCCTGTGAAAGGATTTCACCCAGAGTTCATCAGTCCCTGCTGCTCGTCCTTCTCATTTCCTCGGAGAATAACTGAACAGCTCTGGGTTAATTTGGTGTAAGTGTTCCCCCAGCTGCCTGCGTGCTGACACACAGGGAGCAGTGTCCACAGTCACGGATTGTTTGCTTTTAAAACATATAGGAGGAATCCGTGACTCTGGCAGCGAGCGTGATGAAACCGAGCCGTGAGAGCAGGGCACATTCCAGAGCCAGATGTATGGGCACAGCTGGGACACAGCCCAGCTCAGAGCTCTGCTCAGGTCCTCTCCTCCTCCCTGAAAGGAGGCAGAGTGCTCTTCTCACAAATCCCATTCTCACAAGCCCCCACAGCACAGCCTGCAAGGTGCAAGCCACTCGTGCCCTCATAAATAAAACTCTGGGCAAAGCCTCGATGGATTTGCCTCCCCCGAGCTGAAGCTCCCACTCAACCAAGCAGGAATTTCAGCCTGCAAGGGCCAAAATTCCTCAATTTCCTCCCCACAGCTACTCACTAAAAAATCTGGTCTGACCTTTCGTACCACTTCATTTCTTCTGCTCTGCAATTAAAAAGTGGCACAGCCGGGACATTGATTTTTGCACGTTTCTGTATAGAAGCAGCGTGGGCTGCAGAGGATTTGGGAGTACTGAGGCAGATTAATATTAGTATTATTATTTGTGTGACACCTACACTGTACTGCTGATTCTCAACTTATCAAAACCTGCCTGTGGGTAAATTACACCCCAATAAAGATGGGGAGCCAACAAATATGGAACTCCTGTGGGCAATTAAAGGCAAGCAAAGAAATTGGCAGATTAAGAAAGGAGTCTGCCTGGTTCTCAGTTTGGGTTCAACCTGAGAACTGAGTTCCTGAGAGATGGAATACTCAGCAATTCTCAAAACCATCTTTCAAGAAAGGATTTTTGTTTGAACATGTCTGAAACCCCCTGGAGCCAGTGTTACCCTGCAGCTCACTGTACCTCCCCATCACCACTCTGCCTTCAACACCTCCCAGTCCCAGGCATTCAGAGAGAAAAACCTGCAATGCAGACAGGCAGGAGACCTCTCTGCACAGGGTCAGCAGAACCCTAGTGATGTAACACCAACTTCCCAACAAGCTGGGTGGGAGGGTGCACAATCAAGACAAAATGCACAGTGATTAATTTCTCCTCGTTGTAGAAGTGTCAGATACCACAAGATGGATTCATGGAACAAGAATGCAGGGGAGGAAAAGCTGAGGAGGGTACATGAGAAACCTTTCCATTTAGGCCAGGTATTAAGAGCAAAATCCTTTAAATGCACCAATATTTTAAAAAAAATAGTGAAGTAATAGATACGATGTTGAACAACTCTGAACATAATGAACTTGTATCTAACAGGTGGTCCCAGTTAACCTAAAAGCTCTCTCAGGTACCTCACAAGCCAAGGCTGTGCAGAGCAGCTGGTGGGAAAAGCAATCATCCTGAGCAGCCAAAAGTTCAAATTTCCTTGAACTTTTGGCTCTGCCAGTTCACTCATACTCTCTGAAGTACATTATCTCTGCTTGCAGGGTTTACTCCAGCCTTTCATTGTTGTCTTATCTCCAGCCTCTTCCTGCCCCAGCTTCAAAAAGAACAGAGAGCATCACAGAACAATATGAATGAGCTAAAAAAATATATTAATAAACACCAGCCCAAAATCTTCACCAACCAGGCTGCCCAGCACACTTGGAGAGGCAGGAGGGGGTTTTGCAAGAACAGATGAGGAGAAATAATCTCCCCTGGCCGATACAGGGTAACTACAACATTCCCCAGACCAACCTATTTGCAGCCCATCAGTAACGTCAAGCTAGGCAGCATCCACTGGGACACAGGAGCAGGGGAAAAGGCAAACACATCTCAGTTATGTTTGTGCCAGCATCATAAACTATGGTCCATTCTTGGGTATGATGGACTAAAGCAGCTTATCTACAACTCACAGTGCAAACTTTTTGGACAACAACCCTGTAAGCAGTTGATTCCTGCAGTTGTGAGAGTGCACTGAGAAGGGTTTCCCAGGATATGGAGAAAACAACCTTCTCTGTCTGGCTGAGGAGAGCATGTCCCAGAGAAGACCTTTTCCTTGGACAACAGCCATGCATGACTAGTGGGAGAAATCCCCACGCATGTCAGACCAGCAACACATGCCAGGTGGTGGGCAGCCCTCTCCTGATAGCACAGCAGGATCCACACATCTGCACAGACCCAGAACAGCAGTCAGGCATCCAAGAGATGCCTCAAAACACACCTGAGCTGGGCCTCTCTACAATGCCCAGGACAACAGGTTCTGCAGCTGTTCTCATCTACCAGTTTAAAAAAATAATACCAAAAAGATGAAAGACAAAAACAAACCAAAAATCCCAAAAGTGGTCCAGCACCTCCCACACAGTCCAGGGCTTGTGAATCACAGCCATACCAGATCCCAGGCTGCTGCTGTGGGATTTCTGCACAACCTATCTGCCCAGGAAGAGCACAGTTATGACACCACAGCAGACTGGAGACCAGCATAATCTCCCAGATAAGGCTTGGCTGTGGTGAAAGGAAATTGGCTGCTTTGTTTCACAGCAGAGCTCCCTCCTGAGCACCTTTCTGCACAGCCTGCATCTCCCCCCAGCCCTGTGGCTCAGCTCTGGAGCCCAGCAATAACTCCCTGGGGTGGGCTCTGGGCAGCACAGGAGGCTCAGCCCTCCCTGGACCTGCTTAATTTGGCCCTTCAGACTCATTTCACATCTCCAAAAGAGGCCACTGTGCCCCACCACTATTGGCTCACTGAAGGAGCAAACCCGGGAGCCCCATCCACCAAAGGCTGATGCTAACGAAGAGCAGAAGCCAATTAGCAATCCCCCAGCTGACTCATCAGGGGTTCCTGTGTCCTGGATGTGCTGCAGGGTGTTCACCTACTCTGACTACACTGAAAGTCTCTTGAAAAGCAGCTTTGAGGTCATGCAGGCTATTCACATTTTGGGTTATTTTTAGAGGTCCAAATGATGTCGGGATATCCGGGAAGACTTCACAGATTTAGTCCCATTCCCACAGAGTTCAAGACCAAATTGTTCAGAAACTCATTTTATCCTCAAGGGTTTTTTCTAATGCTTGGCTTATACCCTCCTGCTTCTACTGGTATGTTAATTAGTTTTAAAAAAACTTACTAAACATTATTTTAAAGTAAAAATATGCTGCAGTTTTTGTGGTCAAAGCAGATATTTTAAAGCATTTCCCATATTGGGAATAAGGTCTTTAACATCTGAAAAGTCCCATGTTGCCTTTCCCATTACTTTTGAGCTGTTGCCACAGAGAATGTGAGAAGCAAAAAGAATGGAATAATTTTTGAAGTTACATAGGCAGGATAGAGCACAACAGGTGATTCAGAATCCAGGTTAGGCTTTGCAGAGATGGCAAGTCCAACACCAACAGCTGTGTTACAGGGGTAACTCGCCCAACATTCCCATTTGGATACCTGTGCCTCCTTACACTCCCCAGGGGCCACATGGGCTGCAGGTGAGCTGTCCATCCCAGGGAAAGAACAGGGATCACAGCAGAGACCTGGGAGAATTCCCAGCCTGGGAATCAACCACCTTCCCCCACCCACTGGGCAGCTCCTTCATCTCCTGTCCGAGAAATATTGCAGTTCCATTTTCCAGCTTGGCTCTTTCCCTTTTGGGGCTCATTGAATTTTGATCCGCCCACAGCATTCTTGGTATTTTTTTCCTTTCACACTACAAATTATCATCTACAGCATCAACTGCTGCTGTTCTGCTCCCAGGAGTCCTTCACGGATGCACCCTGGTTACAACACCACTCCCATGATGTGGGTCAGGGGTTGCTGTTACCATCAATGGCAGCTCCCACCTCCATCTTTCCCAAGAAAATCCCCTCAGACCTGGACACTGTCACAGCTGTCCCTGGCATCACCATCCCTTGGCACCTCCAAGCTGGATGCAGTGACCACAGACAAACTCCTGCAGTGCCCAAATTTCTGTCCTAACCCCATGCACCTTCTTGACCAAAGAGGAAAGTAAGTGCCAAATTCTGGCAACCCAGCTACCTAACATCACCTGGAATGAGTACTGGATGACACCCTGCAATTCTCTAATTTCTGGAAGTGCCCAGGCCACGTTGGCCAGGGCCACTAGAAGCAAGCTGGAGCATCCTTGCTAGGACCAAAGCCAATGCTGGCAGAGGACAGAGCAATCCACAAAGCTGGAATTCACCCCTCCTCCTCCTAATCCAAAATAGCCCCATTGCTGGCTCATCAGGCTCAGCCCAGAACTCAACTGCTTCGGGGTCAGATGAGGAGAAAGGAATTGTAGGAGGCAGCTTTAAGTGTTGGCTTTAAGTGGCAGGGCTGGAAAGTTAATGCAAAGGGGCTGCTAAGGATTGCTGCTGATTTCTGCTGTGGGGCTTGGTTCTGAAGGCAGATCAGGCACTATAATCAATAAAGTGCCTGTGCACAGCCTAGGGACAGCTGAATCCCTGCCCTGTCCATCACACCAGCGCTGGCTCCCTGCAGCCACCAGGGCTGCTGCCCAGAGAACAAGCCACACTAACTCACTTGTCCACAGCAGATTATGTTGTGGAATATTTATTGCCTTCCCGATCGGAAGAAAGAAACATTTCTCTCTTGGACATAATGAAGAACACATTTCCAGCACTTAACAGCTGGAAGCTGGAAAGGTGGCCAAAGAAAATCCCTAACTATTTTTTTCCCCTTTAAAGTAAGCATCTGGAAAGCTAATTTCTGAGGAAGAGGAACCTTCCTAAATCAATCCAAGGAAAGAGTCAAACTTGGTCACAATTTACAGGCAGGGGCTGATAAGATCACATTGTGAGTGTGGTATCAACAACATGGTTTCTGTCTGTCCCTGTCAGCTTGACTCCAAGAGGATGAGGAAAGGCTGTTTTTATTTAATGAAATAGAACAACTCACACTGGCAGAGACTTTCAGTGTGGTTTTGATCATCCACTGAAGTATCAGGGAGTTCTTCAATCTCCACCCCACATGGCTGCAGCTGATACACTCTGGGTGATGCTGACCTGTCCCCAGCCCCTGGGATGACAAGTGAGGTCCCTCCACTGCCTCAGCCTCAAACTGTCCCTGGGACCAGCTCCTCCAGCCTGTGTCAGCACGAACACAGGGAATAACAACTGGCACACGTGCCTGCAAGCAAAGCACTGCTCTGCCCAGGCCAGAGCCTCACATTAACCCTGCATAGGATGAGAGGGTCCCTATTCCTCCCCTTGCATGTTAACAGCATTAACTTCCACACCATGAGTGCACCTCGAGGGCTGGAGGCAGTCACTGATGCTAACTGCAGGGCTGCATCACCTGCCAAGGAAGCCCTGTGCCATGGCTATTCACCACCTGAAGCCGATGCCAGGCTGCCCAAATCTGCTCCAGGCCACAGAAGGAGCTGATGGGTGGGCACTCCCCAGGCCAGAGCTCCGTGCCCCCACACCTCAGCAAGCCCTGCCCTGCACACACTGAGTGCTCTTCCCAGAAACACAAGCAGCTGACGAGAGCAGAAACGCTCCGCTTTGGATGAGATGTCTGGGAAAATGCTTCTCCTCTAACTTTCATGACAGGTTCAAATTCTTTCAGAGGGAGGGCTAACGCGGGTTGTTTTTAAACAGGCGCTGTGTTATTGTAACCAATAACAGGAAATTGATGGCTTGCAGTGTGGTGGGACACAAGGCAGTCCCCCTGGGGCAGGCTGCTGACTGTCCCCAGCACGGCCAGATGCTGTGGGCTGGCTGGCTGTGGAGCAGAGCCTGCAGAAAGCACCCAGCACCCTTCACGGGCCAGCAGAGGGAAGGCAGAATCCAGAGCCAAAGCATTTCCAGATGCCCCATCCCATGTGTCCTGTAGCTGTGGGGTAACTGAAGCCTTTGTCCAGGTTTGGTGCTGAACACTTCCAAAAAGGAAACACAGGACAGGCAAAGAGATTCCCCTCCCTCCTGAATCCCTGGCTACCACACACCAGCCACTGGGAGAAAAGATGCTGCTGGCAAATTCAAGACTTATTTGAGAAGCAGGCTTAGCTCACGCTGTTCCCCAGCATTATCCACCCCAGCATGGGCCCAGGCTGTGCCAGAACAAACAGCACATCAAATAAACAACACATTAAGACAGAGCACGCTGCGGACACGTGCGGTCACTCCACTCTCCAGCCCAGTGGCCCCTGTGGCTCAGACATCCACAGCAGCTTCTCTCTGCTCCCTGTAAATGCTCCTCTGACCTGCCCCAGGGCTGCCACAGCAGGGCTTGCTGCTGAAAAAGAAGCCCAGCCCAAGGGCAGCAGCTTCACCCTGCTGGGGACTGATGCTTCCAGCACACCTCAGCAAGGGCTTGGCACACAAAGGAGCCAGAGGCCAGCTGCAAAGCACATCACTGAAGTGCTGCTGCTGCTCACTCAGCACCCAGCCAGGGCAGCACGAATCCACCTGCTCACATTTCTCACACTGAATTTCTGGCTCGGGCAGCAGCAGGGACGGGAGGAAGCGGCACAGCCCAGAACTCCATCCATCGGTGGGTTCCAGGTCACGCTCCTGACCCACTTCCAAATCCGGGTGGTTTTTATTTGCAGGGCACAGGGAGCTGCACCGCCAGCCATGCACCTGTCACCCCTCTCCCTTTCAGCAACCTGAGCCAGGGCCACCACGCCGCGGACACGCTCACATCCTGTCCCAGCCCCGGGGACACTGAGGCACGCAGGGCAGGAATGCTGAGCTGCACCAAGACTCACGGCTGGTTTGGGATGTGGGGAAATGAACCCCAAAGCCTTTCCAACACCGGCACCAAAGACAACACCCCAGCCAGCTCACATTTCCTCCTTCCTGGCAGTGTAGGGACACAACTGATCAGTCCCCCCACTGCAGAAATCCAAGTCCTTATCCCAACTCCCTGCCCAGAAAATAACACCAGCAGGGGCAATTCACTATCCCTCAACACAAGGAAAAAACAGGACCAGACTCACATAGCAGTTATGGATACAGCATGAACAGGGGGCTACAAACTCAGCATGCCTGGAACACCCAGTGCATGTCCTCACTGGACACGTGTGCAGCCATCAGCACAGCGAGTTCATCTTGATCAGGGTCTGGGATTTGCTCTGATTCAGGCAGGGACAGTGCACCCCACACTGCTGCTGAAATCTGGAATCTGTGCTGCTCCTTGGAGCAAGAATTAAGGACACCAGGCTGGTACCTGGCAGATGGCAGTAGCATTGTTGTAGCACATCATGCCACTAGAGAAGAACAAGAAGCTTTTATTGATCTTTTATTGGTGTCATTGTCCCAAAATGCCTTTAGAGCAGCAAAATAGTAATAACAATAGAATAATTCTACCCTTTGCTGAACACTCTGCAGCTCTTCTAGAGGCAGAGCCCTTTGAGTGCAACTTAGCATTGAATACAGCCCTGTGTGTCACAGTGACATGAACACCGTGGGGTCTGCAGTAAGTGGCTATTGGGAATAAGTGGGATCCCAGCAGGACACCAGCAGGACAGCAACCTGAGCAGGTCTGGCTCAGAGCAGTCAGACAGCTGTACTTCAGTCCACAGGAGGCCACTGTACTGTAAGGATCTGCTCCCAAGGGGAGCTTTGTAAATATTTTCCAGGATGAACATTTGTAAATAGTGTCTTTCAACACGTCTTGAGACCAGATTCTTGATGTCCTGTTTTCAAAAGGGAATCATCATCTTCAAAGGCAGGGAGGCAAAGCCGTTCATGCAAACAGCACAGCTACAAGCAATGCAGTTTGGCACTGGTCCCCAGAGCTGCTCAGGTGGGTGTTTGCACTAGATGTGTGTCTACCAGGCACAGCCACAGCCTCCCCTGCCACGGCTCCCAGCCCTGTTCCCAGGCACATCACCCTCAGAGCCCCCAGCAATCCGATCTGCCTGGGGAAACGTGATCACCTCCCCCTGTGCTGCTGAGGGACACGGGTCACATTCTGCCAAGATCACAGCACAGCAGACTGGCATCTGCCTGGAGCCTCACGGCTCATGAAATCAATATACAGGCCACGGGAGTCATTTTGTCTCCTCCACTCTTTGAAGAATTCCCTCCCTTCCTTCTCCCCAGCCACAAAACCCTGCTCTGGGTGGTCCCTCCCAAGACTGTAAATTGACTTGCTGAAAGCCTTAGCAAAAGAAAGGTCAGATGCCTTCCAAACACAGAGCTGACAGTGCTGTACAACTGTCCAGACATTATTCCAAGGCTGTGCACATCCCCACAGCTCCCTGCACCACAGCAGGCACTCACACCTCAGCCAGGTGCACTCACTCTGCACAGGTTTCCCCCAAAACAGCACCTGCAGATGCAGCCTGCTGTATGGCCCAAACCTGCACCTCTGGTCACGGCCCAAACCTGCACCTCTGGCTACAGACTGGAGTAGGGGTGGGGTGGGCTGTGGAGCTGCTGCCCTTCCCTGGGATGGCAAATTCCCACAGGACTTCACAATATCCTTACTCTGATGGTTGTGAATAAAACACAAGGGGACACAGAGCAGTGACAAGACCACAGCTACACCTGACAGCAACCTGCAGGACAGTTTTCAGTCTGTTACCTGCAAACCACACAAGAAACTGCAACTCTGGACCGCATCAACACATTCACTACAAATCCCACTGCCTCAGACCCTAAAACATAAAATCACCTTGCAGAACCCCTAAGTGTCCAGCAATGTGAGAAAACCCAAGTGTCCTACAGGTGCTCCCAGCCTTGCCTGTTGCTGTCAAGCCCTGCAGCATCACTGCAGGGCAAACAGGCATTTACAGCCCCTCCTGGCTCCCTGCTCCCACTGCCCAGCCCTGGGAAGGAACAGAGATAAGGGGAGTGCTACAGAAAACACAGGGGCTTAAGAAAGCTCTGATTTAGTGGAGATAAGAGGTCTGGGTGAGTAAGCACACACCACTGAAACAAAGACCGCTGCTGAAAGAAGGGCAGGCATATGGGATGGCACATGTCCAGGGTGGGGGTACAGCACAGGTGTGTCTGACTTCAGAGGTTAAAAACCAAGTTTTTAAGCATAGCTATGTTGTCATTCTCATGGCACCACATCCTGATGAAATGTGCCCAACTGGCCTTCATGGAAGTGGCTCTCTGCTGATGCCTCGTGGATGCCAGAGCTGCCCAAAGTGGGCACTCACATGTTTCAGGCAGAAAGCAGCACTGGTATAAAATACAGAGTGCAAAGCAGCATCCTCCCCCTGACCTGGCTGATGGTGTGTGAGCACAGCCTCAGCACAAGCCCCCAGCACACTCTCCTAGCAGGTGTACAGACATGATACCAAAAGTGGGGAGCTTCCAGCAATGAGACACACGAACAACAAGGCGGTGGGGGAAGAACACAAAGGATGAACTGGACAGAAAAATCCCATCTCCAAACACAGGGCTTGCTCTATCAAGAGGCAATCCCATGTCTGCAGCAAGCTCAGAGCCTGAGGGAGCCTGCTAAAAACAAAACTGCAACAACTGGGGCTCTGCAGGGTCCAAAGGAGCTCCAGTCACCTACCCAGTGACTCCAAACCAAGCTGGCAACCCCTGGGATAACACAAGCCAGGAGTAACAGCTCAGCACAGCCCTTACTCTGAGCACACAATTCCCCAGGCTCCTTAATAAGACACACTAATTTTTCACACTGTTAAGGGCAAAGCAAACAGCTGAGACATTTCTGTTCCTACACCAGGCTCTCGAGCACATTTGCTGCGTATCTTATCAGCAGCTTCAGCAGCCTTTCCAAGCCGTTTCAAGACTTTGGCCTTCAGAATTCTGGAGAGGGGGTGGAAAAACCCTCCATTCATTCTTACCACAGCACAGCACATTTTCAAGAGGACATTCCTACCATCCAGAGCAAACAAATGTTCCCAAGTGTGTGTTCTGTGGAGTTGTTTGAGTTGCAACAAGTAAGATCAATACAGGTTCACTGCACAAGGTATTTAAATATTCTTAAGAGGAGTTCCTGGGCCAGTTTAGAATTAAAAGGGAGAAGCCAGACAAAAGAATACTTGTCTGTGCTTTAGACAGCTTGCAGGCTGGTTTTTACACCCAGAGTTTTACAAGCACAGCTCCATCAGTCAGGACCACAAGCTTGTTGGGACGGGCTCTCCAGAGCATGCTAGGAGCTGTACAAATCTGGCACCTGCTCCTAGGCACTGCAGTACTAAAAATAAAATATAAAAAATACCATAAAAGAGCTATAGTAGGACCCTTTTCAGTACTGCCAAAGCCTTGCTGATTTACTAAGTTTGCTAAGGAAGCCCTTGGCTAAATCACAGACTGATAAAAGAAGCACTCAATACCCTTCCATAGGATACAAACAGGATTTTGTGCTTTGGATGAGACTTGAAACAGCATCGGCTCCTTCTGTGGCCAGCAGTGGATAAGATCTCTATGACATTCCCAGTTTCCTGCAGGTCCTGGGCAGGGATGCCAGGATCTCACCAAAACACAGCATGTGCACAGGTAAATGCCACCTGATCTGCTGTGACAAACAGGAGCCAAATCTTGTGTCCCACAGGGCACAGAGCAAGGTGTTAGAGCACAAGACCATGTGTCACCTCCTCTATACAACACCCCAGGGCCCTGGACATTCACTGTTTTTCTTGCCATTCTCAATACAGCTCTGAATTTGTGACAGAAAGGACTTATGCCTTCATGGAGCACTCAGGAATCACTAAGCAGAGCTTCCAGCTACAACACACTGAATGGTGCATGGTCAACCAGCATCTTCACCACAAATTGAATTCTAGAAAAAAAATTCTTAAAAACCCAAGCCTGCTGCATCTCAGCTCTTAATCCAACTAAAAAAACCCCAAGATTGATTTTAACCTTGACAAGGCACAACTTGTACATCTCTGACACAGCAATTTCCCATCAAAGAGAGGATTTCAGACCCAGCCTGTCCGTAACCTACCCAAGTCCTCTTTTTCCTTGTCTTTATGGGATTTTAAAAAAAAAAAAACACCAAAAAACACATGTCATACACTTCACTTCCAGAGCTGCAGGAAATCCACTCTAAGCTGCATGCCAGCGTCAGCTCCAAGGGTTTCCTTGGGCTGTTCTCTCAGCACAAGGAGAACAAAACAATCTTGGCAGCAGGCCATGCTACAAGAAAGTATTTCCCCCAGTTCCCTGGGATGCAGTGGATATCCTGTCACAAACCTGCACGCATGGGAAGGGTGAGGAGAGGAAGGAAACGGAAGAGGACGAATTAGCTAAAAATTGGCACAATGTGAGAGGTCTCGGCTTGCCACCAAAGCCCCTGAAAGGCTTTTCATTTTAAATGGCCCAGTGCCAATGATGAATGACTCGCACACGCCTCAGGTACCCCAAGCTCCCCAGCACCCAAAAGGAGTACACTGAAATCCTCCCTCCATTGGATTTGGAAGGGCACATGGATGCTCAAGCCCTGACACCTGATTTATGTCTGGCTCAGAGGTGGCAAATGCCTGTCTTTCCTTGTATTTCTTAGTTCACCATTTCCAGGGCCAAGGGGTTTTGGAAAGCCCCTCTCTGGATCACTGTCAGGCTCCAGATCCCACACGTACCAAGATGACTCATTTCCAACAAAAGTCTCCCTTGAATCTTGTGTGAGGTCTCTGCATCCAAGCCCAGTGCACCCAGCTTCCAGGCAGCACTTTCTGCCATTCTGGAATTCCTCTGTCAGCTCCTGCAAGCCTTGACAGCGCTGGCTTTAAAGCCTGGTCGTTAGCAGATTTCAACAAAGCCAAGCTTGACACGTGCCAGCAGGTTCACTCTCCTCAAAACGTGCATCCCAGGCGTGCAGCACGTTGGCATTTGTCAGCAGTTTCCCCACGGTGACACTGCCGCTCAGCCCGCCGAGCTGACCCAACTGCAGCACACAGCAGGGTCAGGGCTGGATTAACATTCCCTGCAGCACTGCTAACACCACACAGTGCTTGTGTGTGTGGGGTTCCTGCTGCTGGTCAGACCTGCAAGGCTCACAAGAACAATCTGTCCTCACAATTCCCCCAAGACCCCTTTGTACTTCCAGCCCCACTTACAGAAACTTGAAGCAAGCCTGCTCCAAGGCAGAAAACAACAACTGGAAGAGAAAGAAATAATCAAACCCCTTCCTGGAGTCCAGCCAAAATCTTTGTGCCCACTAAGTTTGGGTGGATGCAGACTTTGCCAAAGCCTGGAATAGGATTAAGGAACAGCTTTAGCAAACAGCCAGGACAACAAGAGTGAAGTCACGATGAAACCAGCAATACAGATTTCTGTTTGCAGTCATGAGCCTGTGTTTACAGTTTGCAACTATGTGCAAATACCAGAAAGCCATTCTTTTCCTCTTCCCATTGGAGCTTGGCATTATGCACATTTAATTACATCCAAGAGATGCCTACAGCAGCATGCCAGCTGGATTTTGGGCACAGGGCTCCAATCCACAGTGATGGGAACTTGCAGGAACCATAAATAGAGCTCAGCTGAGCGTGTGTGTGTGAGGGAGAGCTCTGTATCACAGCAGGCAGAGAGAGAAATGGGAAAGAGAAACTAAATTGTGGCATTCTCAGTTTGGCTGTTTGCTTGTCCCTGCATGGGTTACACAAATAACCACTGGCAAGACTCAGGATGCCAAGCAGAAGATGCAAAGTGATTCTCAGGCAGGGCACAACAACTAGGGCAACTTACAGACACAAGCCTTGCCAGGAAATCTGCTCCATCAAAGACACAGTTTACAGCACACAGCTCCATGGAAAAAGCCATCACTGATATGCAAATCTCACAGATAAAGGCAACTTCTGCTAAGGGAAACTGCTGTAAATTCCAGATAACCATGCACACCATGCAGCAGGAGCTCAGCTGGTTTAACCCTGCTGCTGAGCCCCAGCTTCTCCAGGAAGATGTGGCTGGGAACAAGAGGCACAGTGCTTTCTGCCACATCACCTCCCATGAATGTTTTGTTGTTTGACAGAGGGAAGGACAAGAATGTCAAACTACCATCCTAACACTGTTCTCCAGGAGCTCTGACTGACAAGTCCTGGCAGGACTTGGAGCAGCAGCAATCACCAGCAATGATGCCTGCTCATCCTCTCCCTGCCTCTGTCTGGCTGCCTTGCCAAAGCCCTGGGGCCAGGCTGGTGTGCCTGGAGGAAATGGGCAACGTGGCTTCCTCCACTGCACAAACAGGAGCTGGCACCCTCCAGACCCACCTTCCATTAGCAGTGACCTCATGCTAACAAAGGCGTTTTTATAGTTATGCTTGGCAAGCCCTTCTGTGGGGAACACAACGTCATTCCTCTCATTCTTGTCAGTCTCTGGTGACCAAGGCAGCCCCAAAGCACAGCTCAGTCCTTGCCTTGAGCAGAGTCATCCATGTGTCACTCCCGAGGCTTTGTGCTCTTCCTCCCTGGATGTCCCAGTATGACCCATCCCTGCTCCCAGCTCCCCTCTCTAACCTCCAGGATGCCTCCAGAAACAAAACCTCAGCTAGCAGGTCTGTGGGAATAGGCCACTTTTCCCTAATCAGATATACCACTGATCTGGAGTCTGCTCTTAGACCAACTAGGAAGATTCTTCCCCAGCACACCAGGCATGTGCCTTCCCCTTGTGTCTTCCTACTGATCTCAGTTTTCACTCCCATCAAACAGGAAGCAGTGCGCTGTTTATTGCACTGCTTGGCATTACACACAGGAGGGGAAGTCTGGAATGTGAAGAGCACTGAATCCAGAAAACAGGAAACAACTGAGGATCAAGGCTGGGCACAGCCTGAAGGCCCACGTTTATGACTATAATAAAAGGATAAGGCAGAGATGAATGCAGGGCTGAGCCAGGCTTGGTAAAGCATCAAACGAAAAGTGCAGGGGGCTAGAACAGGCTTGAAAGAGCAGGGAAGCTGACTAGGCAGATGATCAAGAGTGTATTTAGCATCCTCCCTGCCAGCCCTGTGGATCTGAGCCAGGACATAGCTGGGCTGGAGCTGTGCAGGGCAAGGACAGCTCCTGGAACAGCCCCAGGAAGCAGGAAGAGCTCACTTGAGGGGCTTCTCATCCCAACCAGGACAGGCAACGAGAACTAAACGGGCTGTGCAATGCCACAGGATGAGCCTGGCTCTCACAAGAGCAGGACTGGCAGTGACTGCAGGCTCACAGCCCTCGGGGTGTGTGCAGGACACGAGTTCATGGACAGACGAGCACTCACAGGGCTGAGGGATGCTCTCACTTGCTGAAAAAGTGACAGACAGGAAAAGGGCTGCACTGAGCCAAGCCAAGAGCTTGACTCAAGAAATCAGTCTGGTCTGAAACAGATTGGTCTGGTGCTACACAGGCTCCTGCACAGAAAATGATGGAGATAAAATGCAATATTCCCATCCTGCAGGTGGGACAAGCCCAAGCACAGAAAATGCTAAACCACTCGATGGGATGCCAGCACGCTCTGTGTCAGAGCCGTGAACTCTCTGCTTCCAGGGACATTCCCAAGCAGCTCCCTGTACCATCTCCCTGAGGGAGGAAAACAACACCAGCAGGGGCCTGACCAGGCAGTCCTGCTAGCTTCCAGGGACATTCAGCTGCTGTACCATCTCCCTGAGGGAGGAAAACAACACCAGCAGGGGCCTGACCAGGCAGTCCTGCTGTGTTTTAACTCGCCTGGCACAGCCAGGCACGGCCAGGCAGAGCTGACCCCGGAGCACGTGGAGCCACACACACACCCCAGTCAAGGCACACTCTTGTTTTCCAGCCCAGCCAAGCAGACACTTTCCAGGAGAACAGCAAGAAATTGCCAGGCTTGCCTTCCAGCTATTCATTACAAACTAAAGCCTCCCCTGCTCCAGCCTGACCTCTCCCCAGCCCACGCTCACCCCAAGGCTCTCTCCTAATCTTTGAAGAATCCCTGGGAGCTGAGAAGAAGGGACAGGCTGGAGGAAATAAGAAGCTCCACGGCAGGAGACCTCACTGTCAGCCTCTTTGTTTCTCACCACACCAACGTTATAAATAGGCAACAACACCTAGGGAGAAACTAGAGTGGAAATCTTGCATGCATTTCTCAGAACCAGCAATTATCCTTTCATCAGTCATTACCTGGAGCTGTTCTGGGGGGGGAGGCTGAGGCTTATTTTAACACCTGGTTCAGGTCTAGGCAGAGCAAGCACAGCCTCTGGGAAGATTAAGCTGTTGAAGCACAAGGGTCATTTGTATGAGATGCAAAGAACAGGCAGAAACAACCTCCTGAGGGTACAAAAGGTGGCACAACTCTGAGTGACCTGCCCAGAGCTCCTGCTGCCCTTCTCTTCCCTGTGCTCACAGCCTGGCAGACGTGAGGCAAGGCAGGTCTTCTGGGAATCAGATGTTACAAGTGAAATCCTACTCACTGCAGCCCTGGAAAATTAATTTTAAGCAGTACTGGTTTGGTTCATGACTTGAATAAACATAACAGACAATTAAAATTCATGTGTCACCAGTGATTTACCTACGCCAGTATTCTGCACATCTTTTCCTTTAACAGCAACCAACAAAGAGGAAAGAAGTTTCAGCCTTGGCTGCTCTGGAGCTTGGCATCCAATTTGGCAAGGCTGTTTGAAAAGGAGAGGATGGGCCTGCTCTTGCTGCCAGAGGAGACAGATCCCCACTTGATTAACAACCAGACACTCCCTTCCCGCTCACCTGAGCGGCTCCCACACAGCCCTTGGAGCCAGGAATCTGGTGGGAGCTGGCACATGGCCCTTCTCGACCTTTCTGTGCTAAGTGAAAGCAAAAATCAGCACCAAAAAAAGAAAAAAAAATTCAATAGCTGCCGGTCCGGGTCCAGGGAACCGCAGCTTTGAAGAAACAGAAGAGACTTCACAGCTAAGTTAATTTAAACAATAAAGTGTGAAATAAACTGGGAGAGAAGATCCACCCACTTGGGCTCAGTGCCAGCTCCCAGTGCTGCACGCTATCCAGTCACACCTTTTGTGCCTTTCCCAGAAGCACTACAAATGTACACCCTGCTTCCAGCCCACATCCATGGCCAGGACAGCAGCACTAAATGTGCTCTGCAGGTAAATGTGAGCCACAGACCATCTCAGATCAGGGAGCTACAGCTCTGAAGCCTACAAACAAAGGCCCTGACCTCCTTTTGAAGGATTTTATGGCAACTGGAGAGGACTCTACACAGGAGAAGAGACCACAGGCTCAGCTGTTGAAAGTAAAAAAGAAAAGTTCTGCTCAGCCTACTTAATGTGCTTTATTTTTAATGCTGCTTTTGCTCCAACAGCCAGAGAACAATTTGGAGAAAGAACG
The DNA here is from genome assembly GCF_014805655.1 of Passer montanus. Lineage (NCBI taxonomy): Eukaryota > Metazoa > Chordata > Aves > Passeriformes > Passeridae > Passer > Passer montanus. The sequence goes on from NW_024368930.1 coordinate 4,782,720, forward strand.
TCTTTGTTAGAGATTTTACGCCCCAGCCCTTTATTTAAGGTGCAAAAGCTCACAATAAATGTCACTAAGCTCTCCTACCCCTTTCCCACAGTGGTGCCCCAGCACAATGAGGACCAAGGAGGAGTAATTACCAAACAGCTACTCCTCAGCAGTAAGAGAACTAAAAACCATGTAAAAATAAATCTGAAATCCTGACCCATTCTTGCAATGCTCCATGGAAAACACACCAGGCAGGTAAGGCAGCCTGTGGCCCTGAGAGAAATGGACACTGTGAATTTTCCAGGGCTGAGTGCTGGGGAAAATGCTGCAGAAGACATCCCCAGTGAGGGGAAAGGAAAGAGACTTCAACTTTCCCCCTGTGAACAGCAAGAATGAACAAGAGTGCCCTTGAGGGAAATGCAAGCAGCAGCTTCATCACCCAGAGGCTGTGAGGGCTCCCACAGCTACAGAAATGAAGGTGCAAAAGCAACAAGGTGAAAAAACAGAAATTTAAAAGGTTTTCAGCTGAAAATGCTTGGATGACCATCACCCCCATCCCACATCAAGCACAGGGAAAGCAGCCTCTAGGACATCTTTATTCATTAAGAACTCTGAGTGCTCTCTTGGGATTTCATGAGTTAACTCCCTCAAGAGGGGATTTTTCAGTTAATGAAGCCAGAGAATAAACATCAGATTCATCTTCATGTTGAAAGCTTTTGCTGGGAACAGCAAGGTGAGCCTCAAGCCCATCAGTTTGCAGGATTTCCTTCCAGCTGCCTTTCACAGAGGGCTCCTGAAGACCTCCACCAGCAGCTCCCACTACTATTTCAACTAAATTAAAACAAATGGGAAGTGAGAAGCTGAGGTGAAAGAAAACTTCAGTGTTTTTACACACAAGGTACCATGCTCTGGATCAGTGGTGTTACTTTAGCATTAGGCCAGATCTGCCAAAGATGAGTAAGGATTTAATACTGATTAACAAGAATACAGCTCACACACCAAGGACTGAGCTGCTTGTGCAAGTCAGGCATTCAGCTACACCTGCACATTTGTAGGCATCCTGCACACCAGACCATTGTACAAAGCTGGTCCTGAGGGGCCACGTTTGCAGTGCAGAAGGGAAAGGAAGCAGGTTTATGTCCTGAAAATCCACCACAGGAAAAACACCCAGCTCCTTCAGAGCCAAGCTTCACACTGAAAGACCAGCAGCCTGTTGCCAAGGGCTGAAGCACCTCGCGTGCTTTGTGTATCAACACCTTTACTCTGGAGGTGGAAGAGCCTAGCAAGCACAAGTTAATCAGTCAGAGGCCAAAAAATGCAGCAGCTTTGGCAGATCTCACTGTAACTACTAGAAAACTCAAGAGGTGCTTCTCAAAGCACCTCAAAAGTTATCAATTTACTCCCTTGCTGAGACACATCCCAGTGACTACAAGATCCACCTTGGCACTGGCCCTGAAGCGTGGCTCACAATGCCTTTAATTTCCTTTCCATCTCTGTGAATGTAATACTCTTTTCCTCCTTCTAAGCCCAAAGGGAGCTGCATTTCAAGGAGTTCTGGAGATCTCCAAAGGATGAATGGATTCACTTCTCCTCAGCAGAGGTGAATGGATGTCAGCGTTTCTGTCAGGCACTGCCCCCCACTAAATACCTCTGGGTATCAACCAAAACCCCTGCAAAGCCTCAGTCAGAAATCCTGCTGCTCTCTGGTGTCACCAGGGCCAGCAGAGGGGCAGGGGAGATGGGGGCTGCTGCCCAGCCACCCTCCCACTGCAGGAATTAACCGCGAGCAGGCACTGGCACGAAGCTCCTGCTCTCGCATGACTGCGAGCATTCCTCCCCCAGAGTTTATCATACAGCACCAAATACCCATAAACATCTCAAGGAAGGGCTGGCCTGGGTTCACCTTCATGCAAGGAAGATGTCAGGCTCTGGCAGGGAGCCAGCCATTCATGTTTCCTTGAGCTCTGTCAGCTCTGACTCAAATGACCTTTTTGGGGGGTGAAAAAAAAAAAGTCTTCCATCACACCCCTTCCTCCCCCTCCACCCACTGTGGCACTTAATCACAGCAGGATCACAGGGGACAATTCCCATGGTGGCAGTGAGTCATGGTGTCCTGTCCTGCTGCAGCAGAGGCACGTTCCCATTTCCAGCTGGCCTGGAGGCTCCGGGCAGGAGAGGAAAGAGCCTGGAGCTGAGCAGCAGCACAGCAGGTTTAAGAGCCTCCACCACAACGTGGATCTTTGCCCTCCAAGCCAGGCAGGACAGACACTTTTTGAGATTTTGACAAGTCCAGATTGTCCAGGTACAGCAGTGTCCTCTCAGTTCTACTCTCCAAAACCTGAGCTGTACTTCATATGGTGCCATGATGTATTTTTACACCACATTCAGGCAGTGGCCCAGCCATTCATCCAAAATATACTAAGCACAATGCCATGATTACAAGAAAAAAAAAAATATCTCTCTCCATACTCCTCAGCATCTCCTAAAATCCATTTAACTTTCCTCCCTGGAGCTGTTTGTCATATTTCTGGCACTCAGACCTGGGTCTGACATGGAAACCTTCAAGTGACTTTTCCTCTTCTTGCAGCCTTTCTCCCCCACCAACTCTGAAAAGAAAAACCACTCCTCCCCAAGGAGGCAGAGCCAGACAAGGTACCAGCAGGAGCAATTCCCATCCAACCCCCAGCAGGTAAGTGGACACAGCCCCTTCCCAAGCCATGGTGGGAGCCCTGATCCACCTTGCTGATGAAGCCATGAAGATTAGGCTGCTGCTGGCAGTGTGATGTGAGGAGAGTGTTTAATATCCTCACACCAGCTGGGTGGCCAGCCCAAGCCATTTTGGAGCTTATTTGCTGGCTGTGAATATTCCTTCTCTCCTTCCCACAGGATTTTAACACCCCTGTGAGGAGGGCAAGCTCCCAGCCAGCAAAAAGCAAAAGGCTGCTTAATTAACTGACCCTCTCCCAATTGCCACAGCCTCACCAAAGGCTGGAGAAACCCGACTGCAACTGGTAATTAAGCACTTATGGCTGGAGAGGGATGGAGCCAGCAGGGAAGCAGAGCAGCAAAGGAAGGGGCTGACACCACAACCCCTGTGCCAGCCCTGTGTGCCCCCAGTGCCATCAGCACTCCAGGCACTCAGGAGCCCCCAGAGGGACAAAAGCTTTTAGTGGCTGTGAGTCCCTTAAATTAAACCTTAATTGGTCCAAGAGCTCTCTGGATTGATACACAGAGCAAGGAGAGGCCTGGTTTGCCAGCCAAGAAAAAGCCCTGCTGTCAGACATGCCTGGGAGGGTGTGCAGTTCTCACTGGTATCCAAGGAATTTGGGAAGCCTGGCTGCCAGGTACACTGGCCTGATCCTGCACCTGCCCTGCTGACCACACTGGGTCCCAAGAATTTCTCTCTCTTCTATCCTTTCAACCAGAGTCAACTTCAAAGGGAGGAAATTGGCGATTCTCTAACTTTTAATCTGTTTCTATTGCCCGACCTACCAAAACAAAGGAGTTAAAAGCAAAGAACTGACTCTCACCAGGAGTATAAACAGGTGATTACAGCAATTACATGCAATAAGGCCATGTATGAAGGGGAAGCCACTAAAACCAGCAGAGGCTTGTATTTAGGTACTGTATTGTATTGGTATTTAGGCTTGTGCTGCTCTTGGGACCAGCTGGGTCTGTCAGGTCTTGCAAAAGTGACAGGAAAGCAGAGGTTCTGTGAGGAAATCCACCCCAGGTGAAGCACCTGCCACCAGCACCACACATGCAAATTCTGATACCAATCCTGCAGAAATGATGGTGCAATCCCACCTGCCTGGGTACCAAGGGCAAACAGACTCAGGAGAGAGAATGTCAACGTAGACCAGCTCAGTTTTAACAGCACTGAAGTCCTCCCAAATGATTCCAAGCTCTGGCTCCCAGCACAGCAGCTCTGAAGGCTGCAAATCCCCAGGTGAGCCAAGCTCAGCAGCTTGCAGACACACAGAGCAGCTGGGTTAGCTCTGGCCTAAAGCCAGAAGGCTGCCAGGGAGAATGACAAAGAGGAGGAGAAGCTGCTCTCCAAAAAATCCCTCTGCAGAGGAGCAGTGACACAAAAGCCACATAGCAGGCTGGCCCTTGGTCACAGGGGGAGTGAGTGCAAAGCAGCACATCCCTGCCAGCTGGGATGTTTCTGAGAGACAAACACAGCAGATGCCACCTTGGCTGGGGAGGGCTCTGCTCCCGGAGGCTTTGCCCACACAGCTCTTGTGCAGATATTTCACTGCTGCTCTACAGCACAGCCTGAGACAGCCTGCACTCATGGAGAGAACAAATTTTTTAAGGGTGTTTGGCAGACTCCAAATGAGTGCTACAGCAAGGGAGGGAGCCGAGCAGAGCCAGTCCTGGGGACTGAAGTGTGTGTTACAGGCATCTAACTGAGGGGTGCATCATCAATACAGACTGGCCATCTCTGGATGTAAATTTGGAGCCAGGCACCTGCAAATTGCACTGACAAATGAGCCTTTACTATAGCAGAGAAAGATGCACCTGAAAAGATGCACACGAGTTAAAAGTTTTAGAGCCTTGAATGTCTCAGGGCTGTATTTTCCCATTTTGGGGTGAGGCCTTGCCAAGTGTCCACCTTTGAGAAGCAGGTACCCTCTAAAAGGAATGGCACCTATATAGTGACTTAACTTTTAGGGAAGATCTAAATAGTAACAACAAAGAGCACAGTGTAGTTAATATTACAAACAGGCAAGAGGTTTTCCCTTCCCTATTTTAACCAAAGCCTCCTGCCCTGTCATTAAAGAGTGGATTTTATTCCACACTTCCAGCGAGGTCCACTAAAGGATTTTAGAAGCAGAAAAGCAGTTCCTCACCAGCATGGTCTATGACATGAAGAAGAAAGGATTAGCGTTACCTGTCCGAGGTCCAGGGTGACGTTGACCTGGTTGAACTCCAGCCCCCGGGAGAGAGGGGGGCTCTGCCACCAGCGCTCTGTCCCATCAATGGCATTTGTGATGGGGTGGGCCTTGTTGCTGTTTGCAGAGGAGCAGATGTCGCAGTACTGGCCCTGGAAGAAAGTACAAAAAAAACCATTTAACTCTGGCCAGAAAAACGTGGTACAGAGCAGTCAGGTATCAAGCAATTCTGAAAATACAGGGTTTCATTCACTGCAGAAAATACAGCCTGCTAATGCAAATCAAGATAGAGAAAGTTTTGTTCACACCAATTTAAAGCGTGGGTGCAAAAAGGCTCATGAAAAGGCTCAAAACCCCCACAACCAGCCAGTGCAGAATCTGGGCTGCTCAGAGCAGCATCCCCTCTGAATTTCAGATATGCAGTGAACATGGACAAAGGATCCCAGACTCAGAGGAGTGGTTACCAGAAGCAGGAGTAGCTGAGGGAGAAGCTGCACTGCAATGGAGAGCAGAGGCTCAAACTCCATGGTCAGCAGCTCCTGTGCCGAGGCTGCCACTCACACCCAGCCCTACCATTCAGCCACTTCCATGGTCTCAGACTGGCAGCTCCTCTGCCCAGCTCCCTGCAGTCTGTTTCTTGTCCACCTATTCATTCCACAATATAGCTCTTTCAGCTACATTTTCCAGCTTAGTCTCGCAGCCAAGTTCCTTTTGCTGGTGATGCTGCAATGCAAGGCCAGGAAGGGACAGCCCCAGCTGTCAGCTGGCCAGGGACTGCCACCACTTCTCTGCCTTGCTTTTGTGGCCCCGGGTGGTTTTGTCAGCTCCATGGACACGCTGCCAGAGAAAACAACCCCACAACTTTAACAGCACCTCCTGAGCAGGATCACACAAAGACCTGAGCTGTTAGGGGCAATTCTTTCTCTCTCATTAATGGACAAATGAATCTGACCCACGCTCAAAGAAACCTGCAAAGCCCCCTGAAAACTGGCAAATTGTTATGTGGAGCCTCTGTTGTGTGGCTTGAATTGCTGCTACAAACAGAGCTGTGTGAGAGGCAGCTTTCCTTTTAAAGGCACAGTTATCCCCAGGCAGGAATGCTGCCCTTGCCTGTCCCAGCTGCAGCCAGCGTTAATATTGCACCAGGTACAAGATCTCAAGACAGGCAATCCCCTTCCTGCCCTGCCAGGGCTGAGGCAAGACAGGGCCACTGCAGAGCAGGTGATCGTCCAGATGCTCCAAACTCTGGAGGGATCTCAGTGCAAATGAAACGGATTTCACAGCATTATTCCCCACTACCACGTGCTTTGTTAGTTGCAGACAACTATGCAATACAAGTTATCCTGAACAAGAACACTTTTTAATTAATTCCTACAGAGATGTGGAAATAGAGATGGGCAAGCACACAGCCAAAGAAAAAGGGAGCTGAAACCATCCAGGTAACCCTGACATACATACAGGGAGCACTCAGTGTACAGAGGGGTCACAAGGCTGGTTTGGACATGCTTTGAGCCAGGAGGGAGAGCAGACCAGATAAAACTGACCCAACTCTTCAAGCTCAAACCTTTAATGGGAACCGGTGCAACAGGTTGTGTGGAAATTTCTGCTGCACGACACACAGCACTGAGGTGGGGGGGAAGTGAGGCAAGGTTACAAAACACGGATAAATAACAAAAAAAAAGATTACTTTCATACTTTAAATTCTTGCCACAGATGCAAAAACCATTTTGAACCCAAACTTCACATTGATGGGAGACAGTCAACTCAAGCTGGGTAGGAGGGGAGTAAAAATTAGGATCAGCTGCTCCACATTCATAATGCTGCTGTTGTCCCTCCCTGGGCAGCCTGCTGGGCTGGGAACACATCAACAGCTGAACAGGTCTGCTGTTCAAATGTGATTAGCCTCTCTGATGCACCAGTTGCTCATTAGTTGTTTCATTAGAGCCAGACCTAAACCTGACCAGAATCATTTCCAGCTATTTGTATTTTAGAGCAGCTCGGGCTCCTGCACATTGTGTCGGGTTCTCCACAGGGAAGTTCTGACATCAGCAAGAGGATTTTAATTAAAAAGCAACAGTGAGCTGCAGGCTTAGCAGAGCCTGCAGGTTGCCAGAGCAGGAGAGGCATGGACACTACAAAGGTATGGCCAAAGGAAGAACTTCAGCAATGCAAGGAGTTCAGGGCAGCTCCAAGAACATCAAACTGCCACTATCAGAGCAAACTGCAAAGAGGGAGAGATAAGGAGGGAGTTTGAATGAGGGGCAGCTTGCAGAGACCTGCAAAGCCTGATCCTGCTCAGGGCACTGGGAACTTTGAAATTTCCCCTGAGCATAAAGGCCAGCTGGGCACCCTGCTGGCACCTCTCTCAGGGGACACAGGTGGCTTTGTCCCAGTTCATCTGGCCCTGCCATGACCCAGCACCAGCTCCCCCCACCTGATTTATCAGAAAGCCACAGGGAGCATGGGGCTGCTGGGGATGAAGTAAAAAGGGCAGGAAATGGGGTGTAAAAAGTACAGTTTGAGACAAAGTGCCTGCTTGCAGGCTGCTCCCAGGGCTGTCCCTGCAGAGACAACTCACACAGAGTTAGGCAGGTACTGTCACACCACGTGTCATTCCTGTGGGCAGCAACAACTTGTTCCAAACCTGTGTTTTCATTTTCAGCCAGTTAAACCACTGAAATCCAACCCTGTCATAGCTGCAAACACAGAAGAGACACCTCCAGAGAGGTACAGCACCAATGGTCACCTGGAGCACTGAGAGCCAGATTCCTTCTGCCACACACCAGACAGGACATGGGATAAAGGGGCACCAGCACAAATGGTCACTGACACTGCAGCACATCAAAAGACAGTGCCACTTAATTCTGAGACATTCAGGGATGAAACAGCTTCAGATCCCATCTGTTATCAACACCTGGAAGAGTGAGAGGGCCAGAGCTCTGGTCAGTGCCCACACTGCCAGGCAGGGACAGCTCAGGGCTGCAGCTCAGTGTGCAGAGCAGAGCTGTGAACAAAAGGCACAAGCAGCACTGCCTTGAAATCAGTCAAATTTCCTGTACGTTCTTAAATTCTGAGGTCTGTAATTGCTTTAATTCGTGCCAGCAACCTGCCTCACTGCTACAATCCTCATCTGAAATAATCACCTACAGCCCTGCCCCACCCTCAGGAGCAGCACCATCCCTGCTGGCTCTGGAACAGCCCCCAGGCACACGGGTGGGATGGGGAACATGAGCACACAGCTGTGCCTTTGCAGACTTGTCTTGGAAGACAGCACCTCCAGTAAAGTTTAAATAAAAAAAAGAAATCTGTGATCTCTCTTCTGCCTTATCCTCGAGACATTATCATCCAGGCAGGGCTGACTCGCACTGAGGAGTGAATTTGACAAGGGAAGCAAACCTCCAAGGCAAGTCCCTTTCAGCACACCTCAGCGTTGCTGTGCCTCACATCCTTCCAGACTGAAAAGCCCCCCACAGTTGGAAATGCAGTCTTCTGCCAAAAAGCCCTGAATAAAGCAAAGGGAACTCCTTGAAAAGGTTTACAGCCTTCCCACAAGCTGTGCCAAAACCACTGCAAGTGACTTTAAGGCAGTTTTCTGAAGTAAACTTAATGATTATTGACATTTTAAGACCATCATGTTTAAAAGTTGGTGAACTCCCTTTTCTGAAGCCTCCTATAATGTCAAATTAAACTAGAAGAAAATAGAGAACTGACTCAATTAATTTATTAGACAACTGTATTAACGTTTATCCCAGGTCTTGAACCAAGCAAATGTCCCTTCACCAGCACAGCATGTGGATGTCTCTTGCAGGGTCCCAAGTGGCATTTTTCCAGTATTCCTGATGAAAACTCCTCATGCCATATCACACACAAGCAGCAATGACCAGGTGAATGAAGGAGGGCAGGGACTCCAGGCTGGTAGGACACGCAGGCAGTGAGGACATGCATGTGGAGCTCATTATTGTTGTTTCAGTCTGCTCAAATTGAACACTTCCCTCCCACCTCCCTCCTTGCTTTAGTCACCGGGTGGTGCCAAGACCCCTGAAGGGGATGAATTGGGAACTCTGACCTCTGCTCTGATGCCTCCTGTTTCCTCCCCTCCCTTTTAGGTGCTGCCTGTGGTCATGGAAAGGAGCCACTACAAAAGGAATTTTCTAAAGCTTTCAGACTGAGTGAAGCCCGCTGGCCTGGGAAGTGGTGCTCACATCAAAGCCCCCCTGTGCCAGAGCTGCACAGGGGACAGGAGGGGGTGGCTGCAGAATTCCACAGCTCAGGAGCTGTCTTTGGCAGCAGGGGGATGCTGGGGCTGCCCCCAGAGCTGGTACAGCCTGAAGGGTTTATTTCAGTCAGCAGCATCCTTAGTGCTGCGTGTCACGCTGAGCTAGCAGGGTGGCCAGAGCACAGATGGACACACGTGGAGTGATAAATGCACACCCACATTTGCCAGCTTTTCCAGGCAGCCTTATCCTCCCCGTTTTGCTTGGCACATTATTCACATATTTATTTGCAAATGCACAGAGCAGCAGTTACTTCTTCACCCTCCCTTACTCCTTTGCCTCACAAAGGCACAATTACTACATAGAGGTCCCTGTAAGCCTCCTGCTACTGGGACTCCAGGCAAAGCTTCTTTAGGTTACACTATTTTACAGTGCAGTGAAGCGAGATGTGGCTTTAAAAGGTGGCAAAGCTCTCAGGAGGACACGTCAGGTTTCTGCCATCCAGTGACATCTTCAACCATTTATACTACACAGAGAGCAAAATTCCGTGTCATAACCACACAATAGCTGGAAAATTCCTAGTGCAGGAGAATGTGGCCAGAATGAGAAAAATGCTTCAGAAATTATCTTGTAACAAAGCCACCCCCACCGAAAGGCTGAGAAAGTGACAGATTTCCTTTGCTCATCATTATTAGTACAACAGGGACAACACCACTGCTCCACCGCAACAGGTGAGTGGCACCAGGGCTCTCACAAGCAGCCAGCAAAAAACCACTGAGCAGCAGCTGGTGGCTCCATGGCTGGCTTCAGGCTGTGAGAACACTTCAAATCAGAGCTGTTCTTCCCAGCTTGGGCTGCCCTCAGGGGGGACACTGGGTCTGGAGCTCCTGCAACTCAACCTGGTGTTTTACAAGCCCGTTTACAACTGTTCTTTCCTCCCTTCGAGGGAGCCATAGCTCTTACACTGCACTGCAGCTTTTGCCGTACATTCCTGGCTGCAAGCTCCCTCTGGGCAGCTTAAAATGGGACCCCTGAGATGAATCACCTGATTGTACAATCCGCTCTTGTAACTTTCCCCTCGGCTCATCCCAACGCCCCATTGAACACACGGGGAACGGCGGAGTTAAAACACATCAATGTAAATATCATCAGCTCGAGACGCATCAAAGCGACCACTATCGCATTTACCATAACCATTCCCTGACTACCAAAGCGAATTTAGGCGCTGGCTCGCCCGGGATTTTACAAACACAAAGAACGCGCAACTTTAAAAAGAAGGAGAGCCCGGCGAGCCGCGTTCCACGCCAGCAGCTCCAAGGCTACGGGAGAGCCGGAGCACGTGTGTGCCCCCAGCCCCGCCGCTCCGGGCGATGCCCGGGCACCGCCGAGCCCCCGGCACCGACCCGCCCGCCCCAGCGCTGCGGGGGAAGCCGGGCTGGGAGCGGGGCCCTGCCCTCGGGGCCGCACAAAGCGGGCCCGGCCGTACCTGGATGGTCTGGTTGGGGTCGCCCCCGGCCACCGGGCCCCCCACCAGCTTGCAGTACAGATCCTCCACGGCGCGCCGGCTGCCGGCGCCCGCCGCCTCCTCGCCGCAGGTGGCGGTGGCGGAGATGCGGGTGCCCTCGGCCAGGTTGAAGTAGGGCGGGTGGAGGCTGTGCCCGTTCACATCGCTGGGGAAGGAGGCGGGCGGCCGGGCGGCGGCGGGCAGCAGACACAGGAGCAGGGACAGCGGCAGGAGCAGGGGCCGCGCACCGCCCCGCTCCGCCGCCTTCGCCATCTTCGCTCGGCGGGGCCGGGCACCGGCTGCGCTCCCCGGCTCCGCTCGGCTCTGCCCCTCTCCGCCGCCGCCGCGCTACTTCAGCCCCGGCGGCGGGGAGGGGCCGGCGGCCCCGCCGCCCCGGTTAACCCTTTGCCGCCCCGGGAAGCCCCGGGCCCGGCGGGGCGGGGGAAGGGATGCCGCCCCTGCCGAGGGCAGGCGGACGGGATCCCCCGGGAACAATGTGCCCATTGTGTCTGCGGGGCTGCGCTGCCCGCGGCCGCTCGCTGGGCTTTCAGCGCGTTAAACTCCATTAACCGATGGATCGGGTTATCTGCAGGAAAAACTCTATTACTAATTAACAAAACGGGGGAAGGCTTGAGCAAACCCAGTTGGCGCTCCTCGAGGTATGCTGTGGGTTCTCGGTTGATTTGGGCAGTGAAAATTTTACTTCCACTTTCCCCGGAAAGGATGGCTTTGGGGAAATGACTTTACCTTCTCACCTAAGGGGGAAGGAAGCAGCTCAGCGATAACCCAGCTTTCTCCCATCCCCTGGCTGCCCATGGACAGCCCCTCCGTGCTGTGACACATGCACTGTCAGCTCTTTATATGCTGCTGGGGGGAAGACATTTTACAGATAAAAACCTGAATATAAATACAGAGCAACACATAAATCAACCCATCAAACCACTGCTTTGATTTTCTGGCAAACACAGACTTTTTTTAAAAAACAATAATTAAATAATATACACGAAATGTTGTGCTGGAACTGGACAAGACTGGATCTTTAAACTGGGACATAGCAGGAGACCGGGTCCGGACTCCAAACAGTTGGATTGCTGCGGTATTTGAACCCCACAGGAAGCAAAACAAGCTCTAAAGTGTGCCCAGGTCTTCACAGGCTGCTGCTGGGCATTTGCTCTTTGCATCACATCATCCTCTTTCTTTCTTATTTTCTGTGGACACCCTAGGAGGTACCAGTCCTCTTGAAAAAGCTACTGTCTTAAGTATGAAAAGCTTTAAAAAGAAAAAAACAAAAACAAAACCAAACTAAAAAAAAAAACCAAAAAAAAAAAAAAAACCACCAAAAACTTGTGACGCGTGTGGCTCAAATATATAGCTCCACGAACGCCCCGTGTGTTTTTTTACATGGCTTGTACCAGCCAGGCTCTGCAATTACACTGATTTCAGCGCTTTCGGGGGCTTTTGAAAGATCCCTCTTACTGTAAGCGGAGCGCTGTAAATGGATACAAGCGTATATCTGGATTTATTGTCAGGTTTCCGCAGGGTTCCGCAGGCACTGGGGCGCTCGCAGCCCTCCAGCCAGGTGCTGCTGGGGAATGCTGGTGGGTCCGAGCATCGGGAGGTGGGGGATTTGCCATTTTTGCCGTTCCCGTAGTGCCCTAAGCCATCGGGAGCATCCAGTGCCAGCTGTTTCCCGGGATCACATTGTCATGACATCAGGAGCTGCGAGCGCAGGGCGGTGAGAGGTGCCCGGTTCCACATGGTGAGGGAGCACTGAAGCACGGCCGCCAAACCCATTCAGTCAGAAAGATTTCCTAAAGCGCTTTCAGACATCTTTTAACCCCTTCCTGCTCGCCCGTCTCTTTGGAGACCTTTCCCCTGCTTTCCCCACTTAGTGCAAGATCTTATCTCTAAGCGGATGAATGTATCCTTTAAAAGCTAAATAGAACCTTTAAAACCAAATTCTTATCAAGAGAACAGACAGTCTTTGCCCTTTAAACCGTGCTTGAAAATGAGTAGGTTCCGCTGGGAACAGCCACCTTTGAAAACACTTCTGCTCTGCAGTAATCGTTAACTAACGTGTTTATGTGGGGGAGACCAATACTCCACAGGACAGGAATTAAAACTTCCTTCAACTTTATCAAATACCATATTTAATTAGCTACTTACACCCCACGGCACCTGTAAATACATAAAAAGAGTTAACAAGGAAAGCAGGGCACAGATTAGGAAAATAACTTTCTCCCACCCCCACAAGAGTTTCAGGGCAAAACGCTTGGGCCAGTCTAATATCTGTAATCCCTCTAGTGGTAATATAATTAATCTCCCTTCCAAAATGCAATTAAGGAAAGTGAAATCACAGATAGCACGTGGGTTTTGTGGCACAGACTCAAGAGCACCACGCAGAAAAAATGACCCTTCTGCAGTCTGAACTGGCCTCCAGTTGACTGTAGAGTCAAAGACAGTTTGAAGACTGGAATCATACTTAGGCTATCTGTAACTGAGGGGATCTGCAGCTTTCCAAGAAGCAATGGAAATAGTTTAAAGACAGGGCATTCTAAGGGTCTTTTTCCAGCACAGGAAGAAAAAGACAGAGGGTTTCTAACACTGCTAAACATTCAATTTAGAGGTTAACAAAAAAGTTGAGGTTAACAACTTAAACTCCTTCCCTGATTCCATCTCTTTTCAGCCACACTCAAGAAAAAAGAGTTGTATTTACTAATTTGAATGGGACAGGAGTCCCATCTGGTCTGACATCTCACCTGAGAGCCACCAGCAGCAAACATTTCCAGTGAAAACCCCCATGGGTGGCTGAGGAAAACTCTGCTCCCCGAAAAGTTGTTGCCTGATTTATACAGCTAGAACTTAGCTTGGGTAGTGAAGCACTTCTTCCATTTAAGAGCTTTTTCTAAGCATAAATTTCAACATCCCTGGACATTTGCCATTCCTTTACTGCTCTGATCCCTCTTTGAATTTTACTGGTTTCTTGAGCCTCGCACTGGCGCTTCTTGGCTCGGCTTCACAAAGCTGGTCACAGTGACATGCTCTCAAATAAGAGGTGCTGAAGCAGAAGAGACTTTTCATTTTAAATCCAAACCACGACCAGTGAATGCAGAGAGAACTGGAAAAAAAGAATCCAGCCTGTAGCATTCCTGCTCCAATCTTCTGTGAGCCTACATGTAGTAACACGACCTCAGCCGTGCTGTTATCCATCTGCACCCATCTGCTAAAGGTGTCTGAGTTCCACTGAAGGTTTTACTTTTGCTTCCCTAAAAACTGCAGGGCCATGAGGAGCTTGCCCAAAACTGCCAGCAGAAAACACAAGCTCTTTCTTCAAGCAAGCTGTAGAGTGGCAGAAGGAGTTTGGGGCAGGGACAGGAAGAGCTTAAAAGAAATCTGAGAACAAATTCAATGTATGGGCTCCAAACAACTTATCTTGATGAGGGAACCCAGTTCCTAAATCTGAACAAAGATTCTGCAAGTTACAAGTGAGAGTTTTCCTGTCTACCCAGAGCCTTTTAACCTCCAGCAGGAGCACAGGGAAGCATCCCACAGCCAGAGGCGAGTAATTCAGCAGTGACACAGACAAATTCTGCTTCCTATGAATAAATTCTCTGGTTTTATCTTGTCTATCATGCAGAGAAATGTAAGGAGTTCTCCTCACTCCAGGAAAAGCAACATATGGCCAATGGAGAAAGAGCCATTTCCTTGCAGTATTTCCTACCAAGGCACCACCACAGCCAGAGCCATGACTGAGAGCAGGGCCTAAACCAAGAGAAATAAGTGAGCACATGGTTCTTGTAGGGTGTAGGGTCAGGAAGACATTATCTTAGGGAAGATTTAATCACTTTCCTGCTACCCTGCAGCAGGCTGTGTGAAGGAAGGTGTTTCCTGAGCTGTGCTTGGCAGAAGGAGTTTGGGGCAGGGACAGGAAGAGCTTAAAAGAAATCTGAGAACAAATTCAATGTATGGGCTCCAAACAACTTATCTTGATGAGGGAACCCAGTTCCTAAATCTGAACAAAGATTCTGCAAGTTACAAGTGAGAGTTTTCCTGTCTACCCAGAGCCTTTTAACCTCCAGCAGGAGCACAGGGAAGCATCCCACAGCCAGAGGCGAGTAATTCAGCAGTGACACAGACAAATTCTGCTTCCTATGAATAAATTCTCTGGTTTTATCTTGTCTATCACGCAGAGAAATGTAAGGAGTTCTCACTCCAGGAAAAGCAACATATGGCCAATGGAGAAAGAGCCATTTCCTTGCAGTATTTCCTACCAAGGCACCACCACAGCCAGAGCCATCACTGAGAGCAGGGCCTGAGCCAAGAGAAATAAGTGAGCACATGGTTCTTGTAGGGTGTAGGGTCAGGAAGACATTATCTTAGGGAAGATTTAATCACTTTCCTGCTACCCTGCAGCAGGCTGTGTGAAGGAAGGTGTTTCCTGAGCTGTGCTCTGTGCTGACCCCAGAACTCCACACCATTTATTAGGGTGCTGTGCCTTGACTCAATGTGTCAGGAGCAGCTAGCAGGAGCTAAGAACTAATTCTGCACGAGCTGGAGTTGGACTAACACAAGCCAGAAGTACAATCAATAACCTTCAAGCACATCCCCAGCTTTATAATTTTACATCCTCTTTTACATTCTCTACCTGAGGAGGTTGTAAAACAAACCCACAAAAGGCATCAGCAGGTCCCATGCAAGGTTTGCTGAGCTCACAGAGGCTCAGAAAGGAGCTCCCCTCCTGTTCACACAGACCCCCACACATGCACATACAGACAGTTCTGCAAACAGCCCCCAAACAGAGACCTAAAGTACATTTCCCCTGTTTGTTCTTCAAACTGACAGCTCAATTACAGCTTTTTAAACCCTTCTGCATCGGGGGAGCAAGGGCACAGCTTGAATTCAGTGGGAAAGGACTGGAGAGTTTTGTTGAAGGCATGAGGAATTTGACCAGGATCTGCCTTGGTTTCTGAGACTGGTTCTTAGGAACACATAAAGCCAAAAGCCAGAGGGGATGACCAAATTCATCACACTACCATCTGCTGTAGTCTGCTTTTATTAAAGTGTTTCTGGTGCTGGTTTTGCCATATTGACAGAAATAGTTAAGACTGGACAAACCAGACCAAACTGATAAGGTGATTCAATAGGAAGCAACTCTAGGAAAAACATAATTCTTTATATCTTTTTTAGAATTGAATTACACCATGTGAAAATACAACCCACTAAAACTGCCAAGTACCAAGGAGTGTTGGCAAGAGCCAGATTAGGACACATCTGGAATGAACAGTTATTTTTCCTCTGTCAGTAGAATTACTTTAATGTGTTTTATCTTTGTTTCCTTTATAGTGTTCCTCCTTTAACATTTATTCAAAATTGAAAAAGACTGTTTTGAGGCAGAGCTGGTCAACTTGCCATGCCCAAGCAGCACCTTTTAGTTAAAACCAAAAGGAGCAGACATCTGTGTTTTGTCTCCTGTGGACATTTTCACGAAGAGATCAAGAAGATTCATAATGCAGCAGGACATGTTACTCTACACCAGAGAATTCAATTCCCTTTAAGGTCAGCCTGTACCTTCCTGGTAATCAAATGGTTCCAAAACCCTCCCAAAGCCAGAACAGGTGTTTCATTCATACTGTCTGTCTACCTGGCAAGGACCCAAATACTTTCTTTTAAAGCCTAAACTCTGCATTATTCTGGGGCACATGGAAAACAGACCTGAGTGCTGTCTCCTAGGCACGCTTCGGGCTGGGTCATCACTGGCTACGTGTTTTTCTTTGCACAGCTCAAACAGGAACACAGCTGCTTTTATGTTAATAACTAAATCATGCTTTCAATGTGCCACACAGCCCTGCCTTCAGCCAGAAGGGCCCTGCAGATTTAACGAGCTGACATGTCAACAGAGATCAGTTCACCCACCAGAGAAGTGCAGCTACTCCTGGGGTGAGCTCTGGTACTTGTTCAGCACTGCAGGAGGACCAAGAGCTGTGTCAAGCTGAATCCACGGAGGAAGCAGGGGGACAAGTGAATGTGCTTGGAGTGAAAACCAGAGCAATGCTGGGGTTACACACTCCCTCAAGTGTGACAGAGCACTGGGGGCAAACTGGAGACACACAGACAGAATATGCTTTTTCTCCTTGTCTGAAAGGTGGGACACATCCAGCACTGCAAATGGGAAACTGACTCAAGCCTGACTCAGAGAATAGGACTGCTCCTACTATGTCATTGTAACTTCTTTGAATGCCTGGAAGTTCATCCTCCCACAGATTACTTCACCGGGGTTGTTTCTGTGTCCTGTGGGTATGTGCACATAAATACTCTTCAGGCATGGGGTCATGACATACCCTTGTTGGCTTCCATCAACATATCTCCAGTTTTCCAAAACTTAGATGGAAATTACTGGTAGCAGATAAAAACCCAGTAGCATTTCTAATCTCTGTCATACAGGATAGTTGTATTGCCATTTTCCTATAAAATCCTGTTTCATTAACGAGAAATAATACACAGCTAATGACAAGTGTAATTAGGAACAAGAAACAGACCCCACCAGAGGAAAGAACATCTCAAGCAATGTCCCACACCAGCAGATGCCCTTTTCTTTTCACGTGTTTTCCCAGAGGAAGAGGATGCCCAGTCCAACACAGGGTGGCTGTGGCTCCCCAAGGGAATCAGCAAGAGCTCTTGTGTCAGTGACAAGGATCACAGTTGGGGGAAGGTGCACAGAGCCAGCAAACACAGCAGTGACAGCCACAGCCCTGAGGTGTGAGGGTGGCACTGCCCCAGTTTGAGGGCACCAGCCTGTACTGGTGCAGGTTGTGCCATTCTCCGAATGGGACCTGGCACAGCTCTGCTGCTCTGCATCTCCACACGCATGAGGATGAGCTCATACCTGCATTTTCCACCTATTTCAGAGCTGGAAAGAGGGAGATTATTTGCTTCCAGGACTCTCCTCAAGGCACAAGACAGTGCTGGGTGACAGAGTTTACCTCCAGCCGCGCATTGTGGCTCTGCCTATGGGAAATGCTTTCCCCCTTTTTTTTTTTCCCCTCTGGGATACATTCAATCCAAGCACAATATTGACAATCAACTCTTCTTTCTGAGATTCCCAGTCCTAATCCATGGGACTTGCAGAGGGCAGAAGCATTGTAATGAAATATTAGCAAGAGTTGCCTTGGTAACTGCCCCGATGAAGCCCTCTTATATTCACTGAAGTCCTCCCAGCGTGACTAATACCTCCAGGGCTGTAGTTACACCAGTCTGAACGTCCTGAATGCATGACCAAGTCAGCAGAGCAAACACACTCAAGCCCCATTTATACAGTTATGGCTTAATCTGATTATTTGTAGTTTGACCAAGTGCAAGAGAAATTTGTGGAGCTTCACTCTGCAGCTCCTCTCTTTCATCTCACCCCTCTCGATAACACAGGTTAGGCTTTCCCATTCTGCAATTTCTAAGACAGAAAAGCCAGCAGCTTAACAGCTGAGTGCAAATTGCAGTCATCTGTTAGAATGCATTTGTTAACATTTTCTTTATCCTGTTAACCTTATCAGAGAGCAGAACACAAGGGGAATGCTGAGGGCCTTCATGCAGTGCAAAGTAAGAAATGCTCCACGCACACATCCCAGCGGCCCTTCTGCCACAAAATCCAGATCTGACCAAGCCTCTCCCAGGCCCCCTGGCACTGCAGGCACACTGCTCCCCATTTGCTGTCTGAGGTGCTCAGGTACGTGCTGCTGACCATGTACAGCTCCAGGCTTGCACAAACCAGAAAGTCTCTGTTTGAGCAGATGCCTGTGAAGAAAGCCCTGGATTACAGCTCTGCTGTCCCCAGGAAGGCTGGCACCATCCCACCCACAGGGCATTGACAGCAGGAGAAACTTCAGCTTCAGTTCCCTCATAAACTGCACCTGACAGCCTGGAGTGCCATCACTGCCCCAGACCTGGGCTTGCTCCTTGTGCTGGCTCCCTCCATCCCTGCTTCCACCCCAGGCCTTAATTTTAATTTTGTCAAGCTCCTTTCACAGCCAGCATTGAGGATTTACAGGTCCCAGAGAGAACAAGTCAGTGAGTGCCCTGATCCTCCCTGCCTCTCACTCTTGCTCTTATTCCTGGGAAAACGATTCATTTCCCTGAGCAGGATCAGGGCAGAGTGCCTGCAAGAGAGGAAGGTTTGCAAGAGCAAGAGTTGTCATCATTCACCAGCCCCAGCTGATTCACACACTAAATACACACCACAGGCTGGGAGCTCTGCATAAAAAGGATATTTGTGCCTTTCTTTAGTGTGTGCTCCCCATGTGCAGCACAAGACAGATTTCACACCTGTGTCCACCACTGATAAGAACAACCCATAGCTTGGGCTCCATATCAGGAAAAGATTTAATTTATTTCCATTGTCACAGCCATTAATCTGAAATCTAAATGACTTCCTATTTGGGAAAGCATCTGAGGCTTTTTTTTCCATGCAGATTATTCCTACAGTAGCTTAATAGGAACAGCCAGCTGTTTTGTGCTTAAAAATAATTCCCTTCTGTAGGAAGAGGTTACAAATAGGAAAATAGGTGCTTTCTCCACAATAGAAGAGCTACGAGCCTGTTTCAGACATCACAGGGACAGATGGTGCCACAGCCAAGAACTTAAATTATTTCTGAGGCTCAAGTCCCTTCACTGCTGCTTCCCTGCATGACCTTGGACACATCACTTAACTTTTTCTTTCCCTCTTCACATCAACTCAAAATGAAAAGGAGCAGCAGTCATAGGGGAATTATAAGAATAAAAGCTGTAAGATGCTCAACCATGCAATGTAGGTGCATTTTGAAATTTGTAAAAAATGGATTTAACAGCTAAGCTCTGCTTGGACCCCATAGGTCCGATAGCCTTCAGTGAAAATCCCACATATTCTGCCCAGCCTCTTCCCCTTCCAGGAGATCAAACAGCAAGCACAAGAGCTGCTGGTCTGTCAGGGCTTACACAGATCAGAAGCACAATGAGCTCTAAACTCAGCTCCAAGGGCTGGTGAATGGCCAAGCCATGGCCAGCTCTCATCCCAGGGCAGCTGAGGGGCTCTCCAGGCTGGGAGTTCAGGAGGTTGCAGAGGGATGTTTCCCTACAAACAGCCCAGACATGCTGGAGAACCTTGGATCATCCCAGAGGACGAGCTGAAGTGCAGAGTGGCTGCAGGCCTGGAGGTCAGGAACCCTTTTTCATTCCAGGGGGAAGCACTTTGGGGTCCTTCAGTGCAGAGCTTTGAGTGCAGTTTTGCAGCCCTAACACTTCAAATAAGGCAGCTGGAAACATAACAGAGAGTAGCCCTGGGCTTGTTCTTTGGCCACTGGTTTTCCCTTGCCATAAACTCCAATTTCCTCAGCACTTTAGGGAAGGTTTATATTGTGCATTACCTTTGTACAGCCCAAGTAACCCAAGAAATCTCAAACTCAAATGCCTGGTTGCTAGGATAGATCCTATTACTGCTTTTAAATGCTTTGCATTCATATAGAGGATGATATTTTAAATAACGAAAAAAGAAACCCCATAATCACAGCCAGGCTATTTGTGGGAGGTTTCTTCTCAGTTTTCAAAGATCCTTGAAAAGCTGGCAAGGAAACCAAAAGCTATTTCACTTTCTTTAGGAGCACTAAAGGGAAAAAGGTACTTTGCGGATTAGGAGATTAAAATTACAAATACACTGCCTGATAATTTTATAGTAATTAAAGTAATTAACTTGATTGTGTGCTACCATTTCAGCTGGCTTGGGCTTTTAGAACCTTATTTAAAGGAGCCACATCATTAGAGAACTTCAGATGTGGAATTACTGCTGAACGGTATCCACCCTGGATCGATCCATAGCTCTGAACTCATAAGGACTCCCAAGATGAAAGCCATTTGGAAACTCCTTATGTGATTTATGCACATAGTGCTACACCTGACATCCTCATCTTCATGGCAGGGGATTTATTCCTTGCCTAATGAGGTGAAGGTCAGGCGTGCCACGCTCCTTGTGGAAGCAGA
Source organism: Passer montanus (assembly GCF_014805655.1). NCBI lineage: Eukaryota > Metazoa > Chordata > Aves > Passeriformes > Passeridae > Passer > Passer montanus. The sequence goes on from NW_024368930.1 coordinate 4,803,314, forward strand.
GAGGGTAGGGGCGTGTGCCCCTTGGCATTCCTGCCTTGGGCTCTGCACTCCAGGAGTGAATAAAGCAATTTAATTAGCTCTTGCCTGCTTCTACTAAACAGCTCTGGAGGGAGGGATGCAGAGACAGTGTAATAAGGAGGATATGTGATTTGCATGCTAATGAAGGCATGCACACTTTCTCTGGGCAAGCCTTGACTTGACACCAAGATTAGGAGTTGCCCCAAACCCAACTGTCTTCCAAAGTGAGCTGCCACACACAGCAGCAGGAGTTTCACAGGGGTTTAAAGTTAATTACAGTCTATTCTGCTTCTGCTCTTTAATGTCTCTCTGGCTGTTCCCTGGCCTGCAGCTCCCTGAAAAAGCAAAGTGCTTTGGGATGTTTATCAAATCCTTATTATTGCAGGCCCTGGCTGGCTTTGGGAGAGGAAGTGTCAGAGTCCCTGTGCTGTTTGTGGCTGGTGTTTGGGGCTGCAGGGAGTGGAGGGGACGTGCTCCCCACACAGGAGGGAGCGAGGCTGTGGCTTCACAGCGTGTTGTGTTTGGCAGCAGCACTGACACCATCAGTGCTCACCCTGCTTCCCCTCTGCCCGTGCCAGCAGAAGCGTTTGTGGAACCAGGTTGTGAACTGACCCAGCTATAAAAAGGGGTGTAAACAATTCTTTTAGAGTTTGTTTTTGTAAGCTCTCCTAACCCATTTAAGGAATAGCCCTCCCTGTGAGGCTGCACAAGGCAGGCAAGTGGAAGCACAGCTATTTCTGTGTGAGGCTGCTAGCACAGGTAAGCACTGCAGGCTGCTGAAAGGCACATCCAGCTCTTGCTGACTTCAGACAGGAGTTCCTAATATCAGGAGTAATGATGTATAGCCAAGTGGAGTGTCATTAGGCCAGAACTGAAAGTGATCCATCTGTTTTGCAGGAGAGAAAGACAGGTCAATGCACTTAAAGCAGGGTTTTTAATTCTTAGAGCATGCATAAGCTGTGCTGTTTCAACCAGCCTTACAGATCTTGTCAGGGCAAAATCCCAAATGTTTTGCTGGAGTAGTCTCCAGCCAAATCCAGATTTTCAATGGGGATGGCTGAGTTTGTCAGGAAAGATAAATGAGCTGCAGTAATCAGCAGCAAAAAAGAAAAAAACCCAAAATATTTTAAGTGCTTATCTGGAGTCTGGATTAAGTCCTTGATTTTCATGAGTTTCCTACGTGGTCTTGGAAGGATTGCTTGCCTGCACCCCAGTTTCCCAGCTGGAAAGCAAATACAATCAGACTGCAAACATATTGAAGTGAAATACTCCTAGGAGAACAGGAAAAAGACTCACCAACAGCCCATGGCACCAGCTTGTACCCACAGCAGGGACAAGATGGCAACAGAATCTCACAGGAGTTTCAAAGCCATGTTCTCAGGGAAGATCCTGGGTGGTCTCTGATGCAGCTTACATTGATAATTTGCAATAAAACACCATCTTGGCAGCATACCTCAAACACCTTCCTACTAAATGAAAGCCTGACTTTGTCCCTGGAGCTGTTCAACCTGACACAGCTGCTCTGAACACGGTCCAAGGGCCCTGCAGAGGTGGGAGGAACGTGGGAAAACCCTGCACAAGTGTAGGTGAAACAACCTCCTCATTTCCCCCAGATCCCTCAGCTCACAGCCCAGGCATGGCTTCTGCTCTGCTGGTTCAGCCACCCCACAAGTGCCTGCTGGTTTTGTTCCCTGTAGATATTCCCTGTCCCACCAAACCACCTGCACCAGCTGGACTTGGGACCTTCACCCAAGACCCCATCCCATCCCAAAGGATGGGACCATCTCTTGTTGGGTCCATTTTCACCTTCCCCAAACTGCCTTGCTGTCACCAGCCAGCAGAAACTTAATTTCAAATCCAGCAAATATTCCTCATATGCTGTGGGCTGGATTCTTCAAAGGCTGTCATAACCCAGTTCCCATCTATCCCATTTTTGGGAAGATCCACCTTCACACTTTTTAACTCCAGAGTATTTCACAAATTGTACTGAAGGATTGAGCTTGGGGGGTTTTTTTGAGAGAGATGTGACTTACAATCTGCATTTGTACACTGCAAAATGGTTACATTTTGAGGTAAACTATGAACTCCTGAAAATCAGACGTGCAGCACGAGCCACAAGATCAATAGCTGTGTGTGCCAAATTCTGCCTGGTGTGCAAAAGATTGGGGAAAAAGTATTCCACATGGGTGCTCTGAAATGTATAGCGTGACAGAGAATTGCTGTTCTGCCAGAGAGCAATGGTGCTCTGGAGTCAGAACTCCTTCCCTGAGAGCACCACAGCACGACCTGAGCCAGCAGAAAAGCCCCAAATTCTTTGACAAGTACACACATCCTGTTGCCCTGCTTCACAAGGGCTGAGCAGCAGCCATTTACACGAGGTTACACTGAATCCGTGCCAGACTCCTTCAGAAATACTTGAAAATCCTCCATGAGCATCTCCAGACAGCAAGTTTGAGAGGAGATGAGCTGGGGAACAGCACAAGCCCCACCAAGGAGAAGGAATCCCTGCAGAATTCCTCAGGAATGCAGGAAAACCTCACAACTCTTCCCAATATTTTCTCTACTCTTCTGGTGGTTACTAATCTTTATGGAGTTTACATTCCATCTATCATTTTTATAACCAGAGATCAGAGAGGGATTATGGCTGGGGGTTGCAAGCTATTCACACAGAGACCCTGTTTGTCTAAGCAAAGAGAGCAGCTCTCCTACTTTAACCATTTATAAGGTGGCAGAAACATCATCTGGGACATGTTCAGAGCTAATTTCTTGTCCTACGCCAGAAATTTAGGTGGTGCCGTTTATATTTTGTCAGAAGCATCTCTCATACACAGCAGTCAAAACGAGGACATGCCCCAGCAGATTGTCGTTTTTACATTCGGTTCACATCCAGCTTTTCTTCTTCTTTATTTTTTTTTAAATCAACATCAATAATTGCATCCCTTCTCCCACACTGGGAGTGTGCTGGGAGCTGGAAGTGCTCTGATGATGGAGAGCTGTGACCCCAGGACCTCTGGCAGTCATAATTTAGAGAAGTCACAGTGCAGATCTAAATTCGTACTAAAGGTCAGATCATCCCCCGGGGGCTCGCTGCGGCCAGAGCTCGGCTACAAGAGAGCTGGGCTGCCCAAATTGGCCAGAAAGGAGCTGAAATCCAGCCCCCTGCGCTGGGTTTGGTGTGTCTCAATCACCCGTGCCTCGGATGAAAAGGTTGGTTGCTTAAAATGCGGCTGCCACCTCTCCTCGGTAACAATGATGTTTGAAAAGGTTCCTTTGATCTTCAGCAAACACCACAGCCCTGATACCAGAAATGCCTGAGCCACCCAGATCCCACTTCCCGTGAAGCTGAGAGGTTAAAAGAAAAAAAGAAAAAAATTAAAAGAAAACAAACACCAACAAGCAAAACAAAACAACAACAAAAAGAGGAGCAAGAATTTTTAAAAAAAATAAAATATTTGTAAATATTCAGTGGCTAAGGAATGAAACTGATTCCCTGATGCACAACAGCATCCTCTTAAATATCAGGGAGAGCTTTAATCCATAAATTTACATGTAATGAGAATAAAGCAACTGATGAAGGGAAGGAAAAGGGACCTCAGGAGACTTTTTGGAAGAGAAGGGGGGTCCAGGTTACAGCAGAAAGGGAGAGTTGGGGATTTAATGCTGGTAAGGTCATAGTGCAGACTTTCTGATGAGTGGTTTTCCCCCAGTATTTTCTTGCCCTGATACCTTTGAAGTGCCATATAAATTATCCAATAACCATGAGGAGTGGGCCTTACTGGCCTGATAGTGAGTCCTTTCAGTGAGTACTTTACCCTAATTTAGAGACCACTCCCTCTGTACAGATACTCGCAGTTACTTCAAAGGAAGCTGGCACCCACTCGTTTCTCCTGCCAGGTGTGTTTTTCATCTCCTGCCCAGCTATTGTTTCAGCTCAGACCCTCAGCGGGCACCAAGCCTGCCCAGCCCACCTCCAGCCACTCCAGCAGGGTGGCATTGCAGCTTTCCTGCCTGGGCACGGCCAGGAGTGGGCATGAGGCTCTTCTGCTGTGCCCTGCTCTAGGATAAACCACGAGACCGAGCTGCTATGGCATCTGGAAACCAGCTTTAAATGGAAGATCTTCTGTTAAATAGATCTGAACGTCTTGAGTTGATGGGGAGAGGAAGAGTCACTTCAGAACAGAACTTGAGCCCCAGCATTTAGGAAGGAGATGCCTGCTGGCAGGTCTGGGGGTGCTCTGCATCCCACAAAGGTGGGCAGAAATCTTCTGAAGCTGCTCTTAAGCACCCTCAGCATGAGCAAATCCAGCACTGGGGGTCCCTCCCAAAAACCAGACCTTCTGTGGGTTTGGGGGCAGTGTCAGGACTGGTTATAAAAGTGATAGATGGAATGTAAACTCCATAAAGATTAGTAACCACCAGAAGAGTAGAGAAAATATTGGGAAGAGTTGTGAGGTTTTCCTGCATTCCTGAGGAATTCTGCAGGGATTCCTTCTCCTTGGTGGGGCTTGTGCTGTTCCCCAGCTCATCTCCTCTCAAACTTGCTGTCTGGAGATGCTCTGGAGGATTTTCAGGTATTTTCAAGGGGCAGAGAGGAGCTGTGCTGCTGCTCCCTGGAAGGGGAGAAGTGTCCCCAGGCTGCAGCTCACCCCTACGAGGCAGAGCTGAGGCTTTCCAGGGCACCCTGCACACACTCCCCACTGCCAGCCCTGCAGGGATGAGCAGCCCCAGCCCCTGCCCACCTCCCCCACAGCCCACTGGTGCCTTTGCAGCCAGAAACAGCCCTGGGGACAGCCCCGGGCAGCTCCGGAGGCAAAGGTTACAGGTGTGCCCCACGCTGCCTCCCGGTGCACCCGGGGTGACAGCTTGATGGATGACATGCCACATGAAGGCTGGCAGCCTCTCTGCCTGGGAGGAGCAGGGAGGTTCAGGAGCATTTTTCTCCTCTGAAATCATCTCCCTGCCTGCCTGCCATTTCTAGCCCCTGCAGCTCTGTTTTTTTCCCCCTTAATAAAATGTTTTCAAGACAAAATGTACCAGGAGAAGATCCCCTCCTTGAGGTGAAGACAATCAGCATTCCAGGGATTTCCATACTTCATGGCTGGCTGTTTTCACAGTCACCTCCTGGCACAGCAACGCAGCTGTGGCACAGGGGACAAGTGGCACTGGTGACCTGGCACTTCTTGCACCTTTCTTTGGGAGAAATAGGAGAGAGGGGACAGACCCTCGTCCCACAGGTCACTTCTGGTTATTCAGAGCACTATAACCTGTGCATATCTCCTTTATCTTCTTCCCAGTTTGGATACTGGGAAGAGTTTGGCTCTTTCTAGCTCTGAAAAGGACCCAGTGATTGCCCTTCACTTCCAGAACAGCTGGGAGCAGAAATCACAGCAGCACAGGCATTAACGCCAGTCCCATTCCTACTCCAGGCAAAGCAGAGAGATGCTGCCTTGTGAAAACCTGAGTTTCACTTCAGACTCCTTTCCTGCTGGAGAGAAGAGGCATTCTGACAGCAAGAGACTCCCCAGGCAGCTTTGGATCAAACCCAGGGATGTGCACAGCCCCACTGTGCAGCCTCAGTTCCTCACCTCAGCTCAGTAAAAAATGTACAGAAAAAGCCAAGTCCACACAGAAAACCACAATTTCTTCTTTTAAATTCATGATGTGAAAGGAGCAAGACTACAGAATTATTTTTACCAATGGAAAAAAGCCAATGCAAGGAACAGCAAGGGAAAGCCTAGCACCTGGGGCTGCAGGCATCACTCAGAGAGCTGTGCTGTAGCAGGGACACCAATGCATGGGAAAGGACAGACTGCAGCTCTCCTCCATTTCCAGAAGGCCCAGTGCCCACCCCCCTCTGTTCTGGCAGTTTCAAGTGACATATCCGACCGTGGCTCATAAATCTCAGCTAAGCAGGGCATTTCCTTAGGCCCTGTATCTTTGTTTAATCTCTGTCTCTAGACCAGGCTGACTTCCCAGGTCGTGCATGCAATAGCTCAGCAGTTCCAGCAAGTGACAGGAATGAATGATGACCCCATGAACCACCCCAGGGCCCCATGCACCAGTCCAGAGCCTCGTGTGCCACACCATGAAACACCCCAGGGCCCCACATAGCACCCCATGAACCACCCCAGGGCCCCATGCACCAGTCCAGAGCCTCGTGTGCCACACCATGAAACACCCCAGGGCCCCACATAGCACCCCATGATCCACACCAGGGCCCTGTGTACCACCCCAGGGCCCCATGTATCACACCATGAACCACCCCAGGGCCCTATGTACCACTCCAGAGCCCCATGAACCACCCCAAAAACCACCCCATGGCCCCATGTACCATGCCAGGGCCCCACATATCACCCTATGACCCACCCCATGGTCCCATGTACCAGTCCAGGGCCCAATGAACCACCCCAGGACCCCATGTACCACCTCAAGAACCACCCTAGGACCCCATGATCCACCCCAGGATCCCATGTACCACCCCCAGGCCCCACATATCACCCTATGAACCATCCCATGGCCTCATGATCCACTCCAGGACCCCACATATCACCCCATGATCCACCTCAGGACCCCATGAACCACCCCATAGTCCCACATATCACCCTACAAACTACCCCATGACCCCATGTACCAGTCCAGGGCTCCATGTTCCACCCCAAGAGCCACCCCATGGCCCCATGAACCACCCCAGGGCCCCATGAACCACCCCATGGTGCCATGTCCCACCCCAAGAGCCACCCCGTGGCCATGATCCACCCCACAGCTCGGGCTGCTGCTGCCTCTGCTCCCACAGCAGAACATCTGCAGCCACCCTGTGCTCCTGCTCAGGGCTCACAGCAGTGCCCCAGTGCCTGGACAAAGCTTTGCTGTTCCACACAGGCTCTCGTGTGGTTCACCATGCACCATCTCCCCTGATGACAAAGATTAAATGAGTCATTCCTTAGCAAGTGTTTAGCTGGCCCAACACAACCTCATGGGGCTCTCTGATTGTAGCTACTTCAATCTGTTCCACATTAGATTCCCCTAAGCCAAAGAGGGTTAATTTAAAACTTATGTTGGGGTGTTATCACAGCTTTCACTGCAGATTTGATAAAGCCCCAAGTGCTCCAAGACCCACTGTGATAAAAATGAGTTTTCAGGAAGGTGCCTGAGTCAGCCAAGCAGTGTGCTCTTCTGAGAGAGAGGGAATCTGACTCAAAATGCACCTCACTTAGATCATGTCTGATACCAATCCATGGGAAAAAGTTGGTATTAGCAAAGCCCAGTAGCAAAGAGTTTAACTTGTCCAAGTCTGGGGACTGTTCTTTGGGTTTTCAGTGAGTGCCTGCTATTAAAATCCTTGTGCTGTAAATAGTCCAAAATCAACTATAATTTTAGCCTGTGACTCAAGCAGAATTTAAAAAAAAATCAAAACAAAACCACCACAAAAAACATTTAAAAAGTAAAACAAAAGACACTTCACTTTCATTTCTGAGTTACAAAGCAGCTGAGAGTGGACTGGGGGAGAGGACATTAATTCACCTACAGAAGGAATGAATTGAGGCAGTGGCTTATATTTAATGAGTTTTCAACATACTGGCCATGAAACTCCAGTGTCCCATGCATCCTGGCATTTTCCATCATTGGAAGGCTCCAGCCTAACATTTAAAAATTAGAGATTGGTGTTTGCATGGGATAACAAGTTTAATCTTTTTAGCAATGGAACTGCCTGCCTGGCAGTGGTGGGGAGGATTAGGTATTAAGATGCAGTTTTATGAATGGGGACAATCAGCCAGAGCTGTCAAGCTGGTTTTGTTGGGATTATCAAGGTAATATCCAGAAGTGAAGGTGTTCATAGGAAACAAGATGCCAAATGCAGCAGGGCTTTGCCTTGCAGCAATTAGCAAACAGGTGAAGAGTCATTACAAAAGAAACTCACCGTGGGCAGACACAGACAGGAAAATATTTGCAAACAGAAATCAAACAGGGCAAAATAGACTGTCCTGATGTCACTTTCAAAAAGCATCTAGTACAGATCTCCCACTTGTCCCAGTCCCAGTGGCTGCCCTAACCCATGCTGACTATTTACCTCAATACAGAGCCATGAGAAGTGGTGTCCTGTGTGCCAATGAACACCACACCACGTGCTGAGCTGCTGCTACATGCACAGGATCCTGTTGGGGCAGTAAAATGCTCAGTTGTCTCACATTTGCCTCCACAGCTGCTCCTCCTTGAGTGAATTTGCTGGGAAGGAGCTGTGCAGTCTCAGCCAGGACACAGCCATACCAGGGTGACTCTAATATTAATTTCTGACTTCTGTCCCCTGGACCAGTTCCTGAAGGGAACATCTCTCCAATCTGCTCGAAGAATCACACTTAATTGAGTACAAGCTGATTTTTCAGAACACCTGGGGGAAAAAAACACACCACAGATGGTACAGAAAGGATATTCTCAGCTGCCTCCATTCCCAGCACTCAGCAAAACATGAAACACGTGAGCAGGTGAAGTCAGAGCACACAGGCAGACACTGTCTGTCATCAGCACAGCACAAATGGCCCCTGCAATTAAAAGCACAGGCTCTGTCTGGTTCTGGCATCATTCATTTCTGATAGCTGCTGCCATGCAAGATGCTGTAGGTGAAACTAAACCTGGAAAGCCATCATAATATATCACTTTTATCCCAATATCTGAAGTGAAAAGTATGCTTATGCTGGAATGTGACAATTTAAGTGTTGTTCCTGTCAATCTCCAAAGGCATTTGCAGTCACACTGAGCTGCCCAAACTTCTTTGCTCCATTTGAAAATTTATGAGTAATAAAAGCAGTGTTAGGTGATGAGCAGAGGGGACAGGTGATGCTGAAATGAATTAGCAGATGAAATCTTGGGGACTTCTCTGTTCCTCCTCACCCTGCAAGCACCTGTCCCTTGGAATATTCTGATATATGTGGTCTTGGTTCAGGAGAGCAGAGGCAAGTGGGAACAGCAGGGAAAATGAGCATGCCTGTGTCTGAAGAGTGTGGAACACTGGGGTGGAGGCAGGGAAGAGAATAGGTTCAGAGCCCTGGGGATCCCCTGATGGGCAGCCTGCAGAGCCTCTCCTGGGTGATGGTAACCACACAATCCCCCTTAGACAGGGAATGGCTTCTCCTCCCTCCCAGCGCCTCCATGGAGAGCACACTGTGTTCCCAGCCTGTGCACTCCCATCCCCACACACCCTTTTTCCACGTGGGAAGCCTGAGGGCGGCCAAACAAAGGGATTTTTCAAATTTCATGTACTGTAAGTGCCACGGCTACAAACAAGATGAAAAGAGGACCCAGCCCCACTCCTGCAGGGGCACTGCCTGTGCCAGTGCAGTTGCATGTCCTTTATCTGTGCAGACAGGGTCCTCAGCTCCCCTTTCAGCCTGGTACATCCAGCACAGGATTTAGTTAATCATCCACAGAAAGAACACAGCCCTCTTTGTCAGAGCCCCGCGGGTGTCAAAGGCTCTCCAGGGAAGGGGTGGGCATCACTTGAAATTATGACACTAACGAGGGTCAAACACTCCTTGTTTCCCTTCCATCAACCCCACTGAGCCTGTGAACCACTGTGGAGAGCCTGAATCTGGAGCAGGGTGCCCACAGAGGGGCCCTGCCCACCGTGCCAGGGCTGGGCTCTGGCATGGACAGGCTGGAAGAGGTGGCATGTGGCCAAGGACAGGGTGGCTCTGGCTCCCTTCCCCAGCAGGGGAGACCTGTGCATGGCACAGAAAACTGGGAGAGGCTGCTGGCCCACCAGTGACTCCCAGAACTCTGGTCTTGGAGGAAATGCATGTCAGCAATGCTGCAAGACTGGCTGTCACTGGAGCTCTGGCTGCCACTGTTGCTTTGGGTGCATTAAAATCTGCATCCACTTCTGCCTGGCAGCACCTCTCCAGCTCAGAGGGGATGGAGCAATTTGGATTTTCCAAATTTTTGGATTGCTGTCTTGAAAATGGCAGTGTTCTTTCATCCCTTGCCTTCCCACTGCATACATGGCCTCCCTTGTTTTGGGATGAGGCACAAATCCTTCATGAACAGAATGGGGTTTGATGGAAACCCCGTCAGCCTCTCCTCAACCAACTACACCACGGCAGCTCCTTAGCTCAGTATCTTCTTGAAAACTTAATTATTTTGCCTGCTAAAGTGCAGCAACTCAAGCAACAATTTCTAAACATGTCTCCTTTGGGACTGAACCTCAGAACAGCCCAAACCACTCCACAAACGCCCCCCACATTTCTTGTGTTCAATCACAAATCTTAAGGAAAGCCCAAGTTATGGTGGCCTGAGGTGAAGCCACAGTGGGCATGGTGACCCCAGAGTTGTGTCCACTCCCAGAACGGTGTTTTCAGTCTCAGGAAAGAGGACTGAGGTCATGTTGGTGATGTTGGTGTGGGCTGGTGACTGAGCACAGGCTGCCCTGTGTGGGCTGACCCACTGTCATCCCAGGACCTACAGCAGCCAGAAGAAATGTGCGTGGGCAGAATTCCTGCATCCACAACTGGCCTCAAAAATCAGATAATACCATGGGAAAACGCAGGGATGACCCTTGGGGAAGCAATCCTGTATCCCCAATAGCCATTTGAGAGTGGCTCTAAAGCTGTCACCACTGCACGTAATGCCCCTGGGTTTCAGCAAATGCTGAATTGTTTGAGAGCCGAATCCCAAACAAACTGCCTGGATCTGAGCAATTAGAGAGAAAAATAAGTATGTTCTGCCAGCCAACTGCTGAATTATCGAGGGTATTAAGCACAGCATGCAGCTAATAGCAAAGCTTTGGATTTTCAGGACAAGCCTTTCTCCCTGCTCTGTTTGTTGGAAAGAATCTGAGAAATAACAGGATCAGGACTCATTCCCAGCACTACCACCCCTACTGTGGGATGAGATGGAAATGCCACTGTTCTGGGTACAAACTCTTTGCTGTGCTCCCAAGGGAAAGGGTGGACTTTTAAGAATTGGGCAAGATTCCCATGATGGAGAGAATTCCCTTGGTAGGTTTGTACTGCCCTGTGACCATAGTTGGCTTTCTGTCGTTCCCTGAGCCCTGGGATGGGCAGAGCAGAGGATTTGGTGGTGTGGAAGAGGGCAGAGCCCTGTGGGCTCTGGGGGATCCCACACTCCTCTGGCACTGGAAGCCCTGCAGGGGGATAATGCTGTCCTGAGGATGAGCCCACTGGCACTGCTGACACAGCACTTCTTTTCAAATGTAAACACTGGTTCCTGGCCCAGGAAAGCATTTCACACTGCCCAGCCCAAACATTTTAATAAAAACCCTCCTCTCCCTGAGTCTTGCTTAAGAAGCTCCATTTAATTTCCATTAAGTTAATGAGCTTTAGTGTTTGCTATCTTCACTTTGCTTTCTAGACTGTCTTCAGAGTGGTTCTGAGTTTTTCCCTACAGATTTCATGAGAAGAAATATAGCTTTTTAAAAAACTGCAAGAGGAAAAGGAAGCTAGTGGTAAAACATCTGATACTGCAAGACATGATAAAATCAGGGGAGCTGGCAGAGCTGGCAGGCTGCCCTGTCCTCCTCCAGCCCTGGCCTATGTCCCTTTGTGAATTGGCCTTTGTTCACTACAGATTCACTCTAGCGGTTTCTCACACCAGAAATTAAGCCCTATTTTATCCAAACCTGGCCCAGAGGGCCTCTGGCTCCCAGCCAGAACATACAGAGCATTTCTTTTTATTTGCTCTTCTTTTCTCAGTCTCTCTCCCTGCAGGGTACTGCTATTATTATTATTATTATTTTTTTCAATCTTCCATTTTACTGATTAAAGTGCTTACATTCATGTTGATACATTTGTTTTGTGGTGCCTTTGGGGTCATGAGGAAGCACAAATTATTCTGGATTGGATGGGAGCTGGGAAAAGCTGAGGAGAAAACCAGGATATTATCGGGCATTCCTTTGGTACTGACACACTGCTATCAGCCTGGTGATGATCCAGGGCTGGGGGGGAGGGAAATGGCATTCGGATAAAATGAGATGGGCTGTGATGTGCCTGAGGAGGGCTGGGGAGCAGGCTGTTATCAGCAGGGCCGTGCTGTGTGTGGTGGCACAGGGCTCCTGTCACAGCCCCGGGGCGCAGCCAGGCTGTCCCTGAGCACAGCACTGCCACTTCCCTCAGTGCCACACCTCAAACCACAGGAGCACAGCACCAGGGGGCTGCTCTCAGCACACACCCTGCATCCCAGCAGGGAGACACATGCCTGACAGCAGGAGCAGTCCCCCCAGAGCTCTGCCAGATGTGGCCCCTGCAGCATCTGCACCAGGAGCAGCCAGCAGGGCAGAGCTCTGTGCTGCCTGCAGCTGCCTGTGCTGCTCCCCACGGGCTGCTCCTCTCCTGCTGCACATCCTGGGCTCTTGGCTCTGCTCCCAGGGCTCCCAGGCTGCTGCTGCACACCAGCACCTTGCCCAGGGCAGGCAGGAGCCCTGGGGTGTGTTGCTGGTGCCCTGAGAAGGAAGGAAACATCAGGTGAGGGATCTCTAAGTGGAGGCTGGCTGAGCAAAGCTAAACATGCCCTCTCAGCTGTGTGTAAAAGTGGCTTCAAAAAGGGGTGAAAATGTGCATCTGAGACAGTGAATTCTGACAATGAATCCAAGCATGGGGGTTTGAGAGCAGAGACCTTTCAGCAGCTCACAGATGCTGCCACCTTCCTAATTCACAGGGTTGGGGAAAGCAGTGCCCACAGGGTCAGGAGCATCTCAGAAGTCACTGACTGTCCCCTGCTAGCTCCTGTGCCCCTCAGGGATGCCAGCACCTTGCTCTGCCTCTGGCCTCTCTGGCTCTGCTTGGTCTCAGACAACAAGATGTAGGGTGAGATCTCTAATGGGGGAGAACGAACAGAATCAAATAGGGAAATGTTAGAGGACTGTAGGACAAAAAAGGTTTTCTTGGCATCTTACAGATTTTCTTTGCCATCCTCCTGTTATCTCAGTTCCTTCTTCATATCTGGTTTCCATTTCCACCTTCAAATTCTCTTTCCTGATCCTAGAGATCTGACTGTGTGCAGGCTGTTTCCAACAGATAACTGGCTCCCCCCAACACTAACTGAGCCCTTTCCCTTCCCTCTGTCCCAGCTTGAGATGAGACCTTGTGCAATTGTCTGGGTTTTACCCCCAAGGGCTGTCTGCCTTCGTCTGATAAGACCTGGACCCTGTAAATATTTGCTGAAAAAAAAATATCTGCATCTACCACGACCTCAAGCAGGTCAGAGAACAGAGTCTTTATCCAAATCTGGAGTCGACTGTCTCCTTAAATCAATTTAAACTGAAATGAGATCCATTCCTCCCTCGTTCCCTATGCAAAAGTCAGCTGTAATCACAGGACCCTGAGTCTTGCAGAGGCTGGAGAGCAGAATGTGCCTCTGACAGGAGTGCTGGGCAATTTATCACAGCAGATTACACTCGAGGGTGCTCATGTGACTGGGATTTAACAGTCAATTAAATAACACCAACACTTCTAACAAAGGAGCTGGGGTTAAGGAAGGACTCCAAAATGACTCCTTTTCCTTCCTGGCTCTGATGCCAGCGCTGGGAATCTCCCTGTTATTAACCCAGATGTTCAATTAAAGCTGACCAGAACAAATGAAATTGTTCTGAAATGTCCCTGCAGTGGGAGTCAGACAGCAGAGCTGCCCCTGAGGCACTTTGTAGGGAGCTGTCCCATGTCTTGGACTTTATCAAAAGGACTCCAGCCATGTGTTTAGTGCAAGTGATTACGCTGCTGCTGCTGCTCAGGCCATTTCCAAGGAGCAGACAGGGAAGTGCTGCTTCTTGTCAGGGTGAGCCAGTGCCAGACAGGGCAGATGAACACGGTGCTGCTGGTTCAGAAGGACACATCCAGCTGCCCACACATTGACCAGAGCACGTGGGAGTGCAGTGCTTGCACAGTGAGCTCAATGCCTGGGCCCCAAAGAGCACATAAATACACAAAACTCTCCCTTCCCCATCTCTTCCAGCAGGCAGCAGTGCCTCCCTCCAGATCTCTTATGGCTTTCCTTGAAATTCCCCCCAAGTCCTGAGCACCTCAGTCTTGCCAGCTGTTCCCTCCCTCCTCTCCCACTGCTCCTGAACGTGCCCATTGCTCCTGCAGTTATCCTGCTTATCCCTCCTTACAAGCAGACTCACTCCCAAGGCTCGGGCATCTCCTGCTCTGCTGGCACCAACTCCAGCCCCACATTTCTCTGCTCTTTATCTAACTACCAAGCCACTCTGTCTCTCCTCACACAGCTGTGGAGCGTCCCCTGCACCTTCCAAAACTGCAGCAGGACACACACAGGCTCATGGTCTCAGCATTCAAGTGAGCAGCTCCTTTCAGGACAGCAAGAAAAGCTTGCTGCTGTATTCACCTTTCACTAACCAACATTTGCATCTGTTCTTATATTCCAGTGGCTTTTTACAAGAGTAAAGAAAAAAATATTTGTGGTACTTTTTGCTCATTTTATCCATTTTCTTCCCCTAAATGCTGCTTCCCAGGGCTGTTCTTTGGGAATCCCTCTTTGCAGTTGCTTATCCCTCCTTACAAGCAGACTCACTCCCAAGGCTTGGGCATCTCCTGCTCTGCTGGCACCAACTCCAGCCCCACATTTCTCTGCTCTTTATCTAACTACCAAGCCACTCTGTCTCTCCTCACACAGCTGTGGAGCGTCCCCTGCACCTTCCAAAACTGCAGCAGGACACACACAGGCTCATGGTCTCAGCATTCACATGAGCTTTCAGGACAGCAAGAAAAGCTTGCTGCTGTATTCACCTTTCACTAACCAACATTTGCATCTGTTCTTATATTCCAGTGGCTTTTTACAAGAGTAAAGAAAAAAATATTTGTGGTACTTTTTGCTCATTTTATCCATTTTCTTCCCCTAAATGCTGCTTCCCAGGGCTGTTCTTTGGGAATCCCTCTTTGCAGTGGGTCACCCCTGGAGCCAGAGCTGTGGCAGCACTGGGCCTTAGCACACAACAGACCTTCTGCCTGGGCACAAATGGCATATTTAGAGGTTACCTGATAAATAGAAGGACACAGCTTGTGTGACACAGGTTTCCTCACCACACAAGTCAGGAACGGGTTGTTACACTCTTGTGAGGCTGGCCAAGATGCTGAATTTTTTTCCCACCCCATGGCAAAAGAAACAACCTTCCCCATTCCATACTCTATCTCTCTCATTGGGTGAATCCAGAGTTTTGTTTTATAGGTTCCTCTAAAGCATCAGAATTGTTCCCAGTGTCCTGTTCTGGACAATTCGTCCCAGCAGTGTAGGACATGGTGCTTTCCTAAAAGACTGTTTTATAAGGTCACTTCATCATCTGGTCCCTGTTCCACGAGGTCATTCAAAAGTCACAACACTGGAGTCAAAATCCCCTTATGCTCATTTTGGTGGATTGGAAACTACCAGAATGTTTGCTGGAAGAGACAAAATGTGGCTGAAATAAATCCACAGATTTTCCCCTAATAGACTTGCTAGAATAGTATTGAGGTCATGACTCCCCCTCACTCCTCATAATTGCTGCAGCATAGCCCTAAAAATACAATTTTTTTTTCCATGTATCAGGAAGGAGTTGTTGAGAAATCTCTTGGAGCACATCAATGTCAGCCTGATATTTTACTTGGGAACTCTTTGACAGGATGCTCATTTTCTCACATCTACACCATTCTTTAACACCAAATCCACACCTTTCCATGAAGAAGCTGTTGGTTTTTTTCCAAACAGTAAATGTATATTTTCTACCTTGTTTGTATTAGGATGTAGTACCTAAAAAAACCAAATTAATGCTTGAGGTAAAACTAGAATTAAGAGACAAGACCATGGTGTGGTCTTGTGTCCTTCTCCTCAAATAATCTCCATCTGCAGTGGCAGGGATGACACAGAGGGTGACAGTGACAGAGAAGGTGCTGCTGTCCATGTGTTTGTGCTTCAGAAAGGCCATCAGGTGTTTATTTACAGCTCCCGGGAGAGACACTGACATTGTGTCTTAACAAAGACTTCATATTCCACCAGGCACTTGAAGCTCAGACCCAAAAGCCAACACTTAAACAAGTTCCCTACTTCTGGCATGTTGCTTTTGCCAATATTTGCTGCTTGAATCACAAGTGACAGCCAAACAGTAATTTGGGCTGTTCATTAGAACAGCACCATGTTCTGCTCCTTCTGAGGCCACACAGATATGCAGAATTAGTTTTCCAGGGAGTGGTGGCTTCTGGGAAGCTGAAGGATAGAATGGAAATTGCTGATCGGAACAAGAAGCTGTGGATCCCTTGAGGGGACACACAAAGCAGCACGGGATGCTGCTGACACTCTGTTTAAATTGGGTGGATTTATGAGCTTTTCTGATAAGAACTGCTATCTGGGGCTGGGATCAGACCCCACCCCCCTGTGCTGGAATTTCTCTTGGTTTGTTCTGTTCCCAGCTCCGAGCACTTCTGGAGAGTGTCCACGTTGTCTCGTGCAAATTCATGAAGATGGGAATCTAAGGCTAGTGGTGTCCTGTGGATTGCATTAAAGGCTGCTCTGACCTTAGAGATGCAGGAGGTCTTTAGGCTGGGCAGCAGCAGCAGGAGCAGCCCTGGAGCTCCAGCTTTGTGCCTTGGGCTGGGCTGACAGTGACCAGTCCTTGGTGGGATTTGCACTCCTGGGTGCCAGCTACTGATACCAGCAAGGGGTGACTGAGAGCAGGCTCCCCACGAGCACTGCATTTTGCATTTCAGAGTCTCCAAATGCCAGAGGCATTATCTCAGGCTGCAGAACATTGTAAATCAGAGTTAATTCTTTCCAGCAGTCAGCTTTGATATGGCCCTCCCTCTCATTACCCACTCCCTAAAGGAAGAAAGAACACTCAAAGGGTCCCAGCCCCATAAATGTTCCTGGATTCAAAAAGACAAAAATGACACTATTTTATTTACATGCCCAGAAAATTGGTGGTGTAAAATTCCCCTGCAGGATAGAGGATAAAACCAGAGGTTAAAAAGTAAATTAACACACCTTCCTCTGGCTCAACTCTACTGAGTTCATTGCAGATCTTTAAAGTTTATCCTACTTGTGTAAGTTATTTAGAAAACTATGTCACCTCCTTGTATAAGTTATTTAGAGAACAATTTTTGAGCACTCTTTATATTGATTTAAAGCTTCCTACTTTGTAAAATAACATTCATTTGGGAGATGGGTAAATTCTGGTATAGGATGTAGCAGTTGACAGGTCTTGCTGAAAACCAGCATCACTGCTGGAAGCAGAAATGAGTCTCCTGAACCTTGGTCCCAGTGCTGCAGTTTTATGGAATGCCTGGGATGCACACTTGGTGGGAAGCACACCAGAACAGTTCCCTGCTCTGCAGAAACAAACAGAACTTTTTTTTTTCTTTTTAAAGGCACTGAAAGTAGTGAAGGCTGAGTAACAGAGCAGGCATGAGCCACGAGGTGTCTGATGAAATGACATAATTTGAGATTTTTACGTAACCACATGGAAAGCTGTGATATGTGCATGAGACTTTCCTGGATATTCAAAGTTTTCAGGGAATTTTGACTTGCAGCAGTGAGTCAGCACTGTTTCAAGCGAGGCAAGCATTAACCTTCCTGTCAGGACATTCTTAAACAAGCTTGAAAAAGCAAAACCACAGAGATAGGTGACAAATAATACATTTTGGGAAACAAAAGATCAGCACCTGGGGCCTTAAGACCAAAGCAGATCCGTATCAACCATTCAGCCAAGATCAGAAGTGAGCAGTGGCCACAGTGTCACTGGCAGGCAGGCACTTCCACCTGTCCCACACCTGCAAAGCCTCCTGTTTCCTAGAAAACTTCAGCATTTGGGAGAAGGTCAGAAAAAAAACCTGTAAAATTGTCCCCCTTTAACCTAAAAAGGGTTTATCCCTACTGTGGTCACACTTGTACCCCTCTCCAAGAAGGCTGCTGAGATGTTGATTCCCTATGCAATGAAAAGAGCCAAAGTTTGGCTGTGTTACCCCTGCAGGAGGATGCAGGCTCTCCAAAGGCAGTGCAGTGTCCCCATGTGCTGGCTTCCCAGCCAGATGAGCTCTGTGCCGTGATCAAGCTCCCTCTCAGGTAATATACATTATAATATACATCCCAGCCTGAAAGCTGCTTCCTCCACCTCCCTTTGTAGTCCGTGTTTTAATCAGCACCATCTGGGATTAGCTTCCTTTTATTTGCTTATTTTTGGGTACAGGCAGTCTTAGATCCTCAGATTTTGGTCAGCCTGCCTGGAAACTCTTCAAAGTTTGGGATTACCAGCTCATGTGCTGGAGACTGGGGCAGGGATTCCAGGCACTTGGGAGCAGACACGAGACAGGAGCAAAAGTGACCCATCAGCAGACACTGAATTCAGCTGCAGCATCAACTTTTTAAGGTTAATTTCTCAGCACAGCTGGCTTGGGGGCAGTTCTGTCACACATCCACGCTTGGCTGAGTGATCCAGCACAAATGACCCCATTTTCCCAGGAATGCTGAGGGAGTTTGCTGCGAGCATGGCTCCACTGGCCACAACAGCAATCAGGCGTGTAAATCCCTTTCTTTTAGCCTCAAACTGCTCAAAAGGAGAATTAAATTCCCAGCCTTTCTAGCCCTTGTAGGAGAAAGAACTGAATGAAGCAGGGACAAGCAGCAAGTAATGATCTCTGCCACCTCCCCTGTGCACTACCCAATTTATTTTGAAGTGCTATTTTTGTTCAGCCTCAGACATTTGAAACATTTTGCCTGGAGCAGGAAATATCACATTTCCCAGCTCTGTGAGCAACCTGCACAGAGTGGTGCTAAACACTTTATGAAAATGCTGTTCTGTGAAAGAAAACAGGTGGTATTTCAGCATTTTTGCTCAACCTGACTTACCTGACAGGCACTGCAGGTCATGAGAGGGACTGAGTGACTTCAGGGCACCAGTGCATTGTATTTTGGTATTGATGGATGGATGGATCAAGGTGCTTGTCTGGGCTCTGATGCCCCATGAAAACAGCAAAAAGATTATTGTGCTTAGAGCCAGATAAGCAGCACCTTAATTTGGATGGATGTGTTGTGTCCCAGCACACAGCTTACAGCTCACCAAAATGCAAGTGTGACTCTCACTTCCATCCCTGCAGGAACCCCCAGTCAATGCCCCACAAGCCTTGTCTCCCTGCACAAGGATTGTCCTCCACCCTCTTGGAAGAGCACCTGAATGAACAGAAAATGAATGTACAGCTCTGGGGCTCCCACGATCTGCAGCCTAATCCTGGTGCTATCAATCCAGGTCTGTTTTAATAAGGAATAAATGGATTTTCCTGTTTTGCTCATGATGGTAGTTGGTAAGTGACCTCCCTGCTGTCACCCATGTGTTTTTCCACCCTGTGGAAGGGGAGAGGGGAGCAGCTGGGTGGGCACTGGCAGCTGGCCATGGTCAGCCCAGGACTGCAAACAGCAGCCAAAGGGGCCCCAATCCTCAGCAGAACAGGCACAACCTGCTCTGCTCCATGGCCCCAGTCCTGTAGAAACAAGCCATGGAAGAGGATTTGTTAGCAAATTTGTGAAGTTTGCTCATTTGTTAACATGCTCAGGTGTGTACATTGCAAAATACTCTTGGTTCAGCCTGGTCCCAGTAGTTTTACTCATTATCAGCTATCAGAATAGATGTTAAAATAATACATTTTCATAATAATTTATTTTAAAAAATAAACCCCATATTGACCTTATTAATTGTCCTTAATTCTTAAAATCTCAGTACCTGCAGTTCCTGTTGAGGATTTAGCCAAGCAGAACTTCTGTCTGATGTTAAACAAAAGTGTGTTTCCTAGCAGGAAAAAAAAAAAAAGCCTAATTAATTCTCTTTGGTTTTTTTCCATGGTTGATTAGTCCAACATACATACAGGGAAGCTGCCTCCCTAGGGATGCCTCAACACAAACAGCCATAAATGAATTAACTAAAATCAAAACCTCCCCTAACCTGCTCAAAGTAACACTTGCAGCAGAGGTGTATTTATCTCTGTGTTTGACTCAGAGTGACAGCAATTGAACAAAACAGGAGCTGGGAATAGACAGCTCTCCACAACAGCCAACTGGAAAACAGAACTGCTGCCAAATCCAGTGGAACTAGATTATCTCAGTGCTCTAGGTGGGCTTTCAGCAGCCTCCAGCACCAGCACGTGCTTTGGGAAAATAAACAACATCCCACAGAGCTGTCCCAGGTGCCCTTCTGCAGGGAGCACTGCTGAGACAGCTCTGCTCCAAAAGCTCTTTGGGTGCTTGGACACACATGGAGCAAAAGCAGAGCCTTTTTGTTGTCCTTTTTTCACTGCTCCCCTGAGTCTGTCTCCTCTGTGCAGAGACCCACGAGCAGTGCCAGGGGAGCACTTTGGGCAGGGCTGTGCCTGTTTGGCACCTGGAGCAGGGCTGATGCTCTCAGAGCTGTCACCTCTGTGCCAGGGTGACAGGAGCAGCTCCTAACCCAGGCTCTGATCACAGCAGGCTCACAGCTGAGACACACTGCAACAGCTTTTTAGCACTGTGGAGTTCATTAGAAGAATGCCAAGGCTTAAAAAGAAAAATCAGTATTATGAGACTTCTACAAGCTCCTACCAAGCCCCCAGGTGCTTTCAGGAGTTTCAGGCTCTTGTTTGAGCAGCAGAATTTTGGCTGAAGACACTAAAATAGCCCCAGTGAAATCAGATGTCTTTAGGATGCCACTGCCAAGTCCTCGTAAGTAGCAGCAAAGAATTTCACGACTTGGTGCAATGTAACCATGTAAGGGCAACTCTGTCCATCTTGTACAGTAGAGTATAGTTCATTCCCTTTCATGGCCCTCAAACATCTGAACTATTCCTGTTCCGGGAAAACAAAGAACATTTTACATCACAATACTAGAAAATGCAACTGAAAGTGGATTTTTAAAGGGACACATGTCCCCCCTTGACAAGATTCTGCAGGAATTTTGGTAGGACTCGCGTGCAGTCGTGCTGGTGAGGATGGTGTGAACTTCAGGAAGCCTTTAGCACAGCACTAATCCATTCCCAAGTGAATTGTTTCAGCATATGGCACCATTAACATTTCATATTTTGACAAGAAATTAACGACAGAATAATTTACTTCACTTTTTTTTAACATTCCAAAAACCAAATGGCAACAATCAGTGTTACAAAGCACAGAACATTTTAAATTACAACATAATCCTTAAATACTCAAACCAGAAGTGTAAATTTGGGTCAGCTCTATACTAATGGGGTTGTACTGCTTAAAAAGACATCTGAGAGACCTCAAGTTCATCTTGAACTTTTAAGCTGTCAGTTTGCTCTGCCTTATGGAGGAATTCCACTGAAATCCACATGGATGAACAGAGTCTCAGGGGATTAGGAACAAGCCAACAATATTTAAACTCTTTGGTAAACCAGGCATTTATCAGCAGCAAACAGTTAAGGGTTTTATTTAAAGTTCTACCCTAATGCCAAGGCAGAAGCAGCTAATTTAAGATATGTCAGAAAAAAATATCAAGTCCAATTCAAACTTATCTCCTCTTACTGTGTGCAAAAGAAAATAAGGATTGGACATAAGCCAAGCTGAAATCTCTCCAGTTTGAAGACTGTATTTTTCTTTCCAGAAAATGTTTTCACAGATTTATCTCCTGGAAAAATGAATTATTTCTAGGAGAATCACAACATTGTCATCCCTCCTCCCCCTTTTTTTCAGTGCATCTTTCATGGTTAACTTAGATGTCAGAAGAAAATAGCTCAAAAATAAAGCATGGATGAACTTCCCCCCTTGCTTTGGTATTTAAAAGGTTTCTCTCTTGTGCTTTGTGTATTAAGTTCAACATGAACGAAATTTTTTGGCTTTTTTAGCCAAGTTCCTCCCTACTTGTAACACCCAGGAGTTCACATTTTAAAAGTTCTATCAGCTCAGAGTAGTAGTAAATTCAAGTTTTATCAGTGGGGAGACTGTGCAGCCAAAGATGTTTCAGGTTATGGGTCTGCTAATAAGGGCTCTCAGCCTGCTGAGTTTTGATTCTCTGCTGCAACTCTCCTGGAATAAATGTTTAATTAGGGACTTCATTGTATCTATACAGTAGCTTACACTCTAAATCCTAATTAATGATTTGCAAAAGAAACTTATTAAAATTACAAAAAAAATCTCACACCACACTGTAACTCCACTTTAACATGGCCTGATTTGCTCTGCCAATATTCAGTAGGTATCCATGGTGCCAAAACAGGACCTTCCAAACAAATATGCTGCACTTTGTCACATCTGAGAAGAAAAATACAGGTAAGATAGCACACATGGGTAGTCCAGCCACTCTCCTTAGTCCAGAGGTAACAGCATCCCTGTTCCTGGCTGTGCTGAGGCTGAGCCTCGTTTCCCACGTGCACCCACAGGAATGGCAAACAAGTCAGAAATAAAGCACATGGTGACCCCTCTCAACGTGACAGCTTGCAGCATAAACAGGAAAGCATCACCAAACAGCCTCTGCCACTTGGAAGAGCTCTGGGAGGGCCTGTGCAGAGATCAGAGGATGGACAACTGCAGATGTTAACCCAGAGATGACCACAAGCAGGGAAGTGTAATCTGGATGAACCTCTGAGAATGTGCAGATCAGGATGCACCACCAGGACAGGCCCTGTGTAGTTGTGGGTATTGTGGAACTGGTAAAATGCAGCTGACAGGGGAAATTTCACATACAAGTCATACCCTATTACCCCATTTTATAAGCCAAACCCATATAGGACATTTATTTAAGTGATAATTACAAAGTGACAAATAAATCTGCTGTGTGCAAACAAAATCTACCAACACAAAAGCAGCACCTGGAAGAAAGGACAGACCCTTTCTTGAATCCTAACAAAAAGAATTCCCTCAGTTTTTCCAGTGAAAAAGCAGCAAGCTCAGTTAAGATTGCTACATTGCAAGTGTTCCATTACAGATGCAAAACTTATTAAATCTGGCAAAGAACAATGACAGTGAAGCCAAGAACAAAGTGGAAATCCTTGACTCTGGCACTGCTTTACAAGCTGATTTGTTTTTAAGAACTCACAGTGAGAATCTGTATATTTTTAAGACACATTTCCAAGTCTTTCAAGACTAACTATAATAAACCCACTTGTGTTTATGACTTGAACAAAAGACACAGCACAATGTAGTTTTGAACTGTTTATTTCACATGTCCCATACCGGAGTTTCTTCAGTTAAAAGTTCCTACAAGAAAATGAAACAAACATTGTTACAAATCAGTTTGCTTCAACAGCTCAAGTAAATATCTTTGACCAACTGTGTAATCATCCTATAAATGCAATGTACAGATTGTCATCCTCAAAGCTGGATTTGGGAATGGAAGTTCCCCCTGCAGGAGTTAGAGGGTAAGATAAACATACGTACTTGGACACAATTCCATCATTTTTTGCCAGACGCAAAATGGAGTCATCTGATTCACCCTGTAAAGAGAAAAGGAAATATTCTCAAGTGTCCAAATAATTGCTGACATATGTGGAAGAGAGGCAGCTGCAGCAGTTAGTGCAGATTAGTGTATTCAAAATAAACTGTTACTTTTTTGTCATCCTTAAGGGCAATTCCTTACCTTTAAGGATGACAAAAAAGTAATAAAAATATAAATGCATATATAAAACAAAATATAAATGCATATATAATGCATACTTAATATTAAAAATATGCATTTGCATGAACAACATATATATATGGATAAGTGGATTTGTGATACACTCCTCATTTTAAAGTCAAGGTTGTATCACCTCCAGTAATTATAAACAACAGATAAAAGCCAGAATTAGTACCTTGATACACATTCTTTAAAGAAAATAATTTGTGTATTTTATTTTGAAAAAACAACAAACATCTCCAGAAGAAATTGATTATTCCAAGCAATCCAAGGCCCTGGCACAGGGAAGCTGTGGCTGCCCCATCCCTGGCGTGTCCAAGGCCAGGCTGGGACAGTGCAAGGTGTCCCTGCCCACGGGAGGGATGGAACGAGATGATCTTTAATGTCCCTCCAAACCAAACCTTTCTGTGAGTCTGTGAATCTGCTTACACACTTCACAGAGTGTTCTCAGGGCCAGACACACAGCTCCTCAATGACTGGAGATCAGAAGCAGCAGCACAGCAAAGCTGCAGCTCAGGAAGGTGCTCACCATTCTCCGGATGGGGCCGCAGATGGCGTAAGTCTTGAACTGGCCGTTCACCCTGCCTGTCACCTTGTCCACCTGCAATCACAGCCCAGCTTTACCAAGTTTTACACTCTCACAGCACAATTGCCAAGTTAAAAACTGCACAAAGATACTTGCAGTGTTCAGAAAATAAATCCCAGAATCTCAAGGCAAACACTGGAGTTAGAAAGTCAACTACAATGATCTTTGCACAGCAGCTTTGTAGCTACACAGTGCAGGCATAAAATGCAGTGGATTACACACTGACAAGAACTGGTTGCTAAAAGAAAAAAAATATTTGAGTTCTGAACAAATGGAAAAGCTCTGTGTAAAGTAGATTTTCCTGCCTTTACTCTTTTTTTGCTTCTTTTAACTGAGGTCATATAATGGAAAATTGAACTGAAGGGGGAAAGGGACAGACTTGGTACATGGGTAGGAAAACGTCCAAGCTGAGAGACAAATTGTCTCACTTTCTCCAGCTGCTGAGAAATTTAACAGGAAAAACACCAAAAGACATAAATTATGGATTTAAACAGGGTAGTGGACCCTGTCATACCAGGTGGGCTCATTTCCATGTTCTGCTAATCTCTGATCCTTTGAAAACAAGGAATAGGGATCACTGGAGGAATTAAACATGCTGAAGAGGAAAGTACTTCCCTTAACAATTACAGGAATTACAGGGTGGTTTTTTAAAGGTTTCTCTTTTTTTTGGTGAGATAACTCAGGAGCCTCAGATTTTTAGTGGGGATGTGGTCTCCCATTCAAGAACCAAATCAAGCTCTGTAGCTCATAAGCGACAGGAACATTCTGTCCACAAAATTCCTGAAAGCTGAATTTAATAAACAATTGGGAAAAAAAAAATCCATGCTACAAGGAGCTTAAATTAATTAGAACCCACATGTATTCACTGGGAGACTGCAGGAGTCAATGCCTATTGTGACTTTCTTTATTGAATTACTGAAGATACATCACAAGCTGTTTGATTCTGTAACTTTTATCAAAGTTTAAAGGTTTAGCTCTCTCATCACATATTCTGTTGATAAACTTACCTCAGAAATGTTTATCTGGATGGAAGCATGATCCTTAGCACCAATGATTCGGTTGCTAGCAGAGCTAAGGAACAAAGCAGGACAGATTTAAACAAAAGGAAACAGCAGTGACAATGGCAAAGAAAGCCACTAGAGCCAATCCTACAGGCAAATTAAAACTGCACAAGGAATTCGGACAGCAACAGTTTAAGCTTTCATTACTTAGAAGATTAAAATGCAGTTTTAAGTACATTTAAAGGATATTTTCACTTATTAGCCAGTTTTCCCTTCACTTTGGTTTCTATGTGCCCAGTTCACCTTCATGCAGTGTACAGGGCAGTACAGGCCCCCAAAACACACAGAATGTTGTTTTCTTCTCTAAAATGCAAAAATACAGTCAAGATAATTAATAAAATTAGTTCCTATGCCTTTTTTTGCTGAGAGCCACTACAGCTGTCAAAGACACTCAGGTTGGGATACTCAGGAATTACAGACTGTAAAACATATTTAACTTAATCTAATAAAATTCATACAAGTGGCTTATTTTTACTGACTTTTTAAACTGATAGAAAACTGACGTTTTTTTTCTCCTCCTACAGATATTTGCTGCTACAAAAAGCCCTTTTGCACAGGCTGCACAGGTGATGGCTCCAGGGATGTTTCTGGGATGGATTTTGGGGTATTTTGGGCACCCCTCCTGCCCTGGCTGGCCCCTCAGTCCCTGCTCACCATTTCCGAGGGACATAAAGGTCCACGAACTCCCCGGCGTCGTTCTGCATCTCGTCCTGCTGCTGCTGGGGCACTGAGCACACACACCTGCAGGAATCACGGAATGTCGCCATTGGGGAGGGACCCACAAGGACCACCGAGTGCAGGTGCTGGCCCGGCACAGGCACCCCAGCATCCCCGGCAGCGCAGTCCCATTCCCCGGGGAGCCTGGGCAGTGCCTGCTTCTGGGGGAAAAACCTTCTCCCAAAATCCACCCTCACCCTCCCCGACTCAGCCCCAGCCTTTCCTTTGGGGCTCGTCGCTGCCCACAGTGCCCAGAGCCGTGAGGCGATGCCGGAGCCCGACAGGACCCACACAGCCGAGCCTCGCGGGCAGAACCGTCCGCGGCCTCAGCATTGCTGCCGCGGCTCCGCCACCGCTCCCGGCCCCGCTGCCCTGGCCCCCACGGCCCCCATGGCTCCCGCAGCCCCCACGGCTCCCGCAGCCCCCACGGGTCCCGCTCCCATCGCTCCCGCAGTCCCCACGGGTCCCGCCGCCCCTCCCGGCGCCGCCGCCATCGCTCCCACCTCACGCGCGGCCGGGCGGAAAGGAAAGGGCGGGCCCGGACGCGGAATTACGTCACAGCCCCGCGAGCGCTTCCCGCGCGGCCGCGTGACGTCACGGCGGGCTGAGGCATGGCGCCCGGCCCGGCCCGGCCCTGCGGGGCGTGCGGGGCCCGCCCTCGTCCCCCCGGGCAGGGGCCGCACACCCGAGCGGGCCTCTCGGTGCCGCTCCGGACGGCAGGTGCCGCTCCCTCGGCAGGGGGGTGCGTCCAGGGGTGCCCGCTGTCCTGAGCGCTCTGGGATTGTGAGCAGAGCAGCCCGAGCCCTCACGGAAACCGAGAGAGCGTTCCGAGCTCCTCCCAGCGAGCACCAGGGCTCTGGAGGAGCTGGGTCTGAGAGGGGAGCCCCTCAATCTGTACAGATATCTCCAAGGGCTGGCAGAAAATGTTGCCTTTGTAGCGGTGCCAAGGAGAAATGGCCATAAACAAAAACCACAGAAAATCCCACCTGAACTTGAATAATTTTCCATTAGGGGTGGCAGATCACTGTTACAGCTGCCCAGGACATGGGCAGTCTGTCTCTGGTGACATTTCAATCCCACCTGCACACTCCTGTGTCACCTGCTCCAGGTGACCTGCCTCAGCAGCGGGGTCACAGGGGATGATCTCCAGACAGCCCTTCCAACACCCCCCATTCTCTTACTCCAAAACGAGACGTTTGGTTACAAACCAGGTACCAAAACAGGTTTTATTTCACAGCATCTTAATTTCACAGAAGAAAAAACAAACAAACAAAAAAAATACCTCAAACCAAAACCAACAGGCTACAACTGAGACTTTTAAATAATGGAATATGACAAAACTAGAAGAGTTTTTGTTTACAGGAAAATGTACAGGCTCTTCTCAAGAGAGTTCTCCGTGCTGAGCCACCCCAGCAGCACCTTCACAAAGCACCAGACCCTGCTTTGGTGTAAACCTTCAGAGCAAGAGGAGTTCGGCTGTGCAGACGTGAACAGCTCTGGCTCCGGCTCCGGGTCCCGCGCTGAGTTTGAGCACACACGGTACTGAGAGTGCTTTGCCACATGGTGGCAGCTTTTAGGTGAAAAGAGAGAGATTCCCGCACAGGAGGGCGAGCTGGGAAGGGCAAACCCGGCGGGGAGAGCAGGGGGAGCTGCGGGAGGATCCTGCAGGAGGGCTGGGCTGGCTGTCCCCTACAGCAGGGCTGGGCTGGCTGTCCCTGCATCATCCCTGGCTGTCCCTGCACCATCCCTGGCTGTCCCCGCACCATCCCTGGCTGTCCCTGCACCCATCCCTGGCTGTCCCTGCACCCATCCCTGGCTGTCCCTGCACCCATCCCTGGCTGTCCCCTGCATCATCCCTGGCTGTCCCTGCACCATCCCTGGCTGTCCCCTGCACACACACATGCTCCTGCACAAGCCCCAGGCTCTGGCAGCACCACCCCAAGCCCAAGCTCTGCCACACAAGGCTGGCACTGCCCTGCATCACCCCTGGCTTCCCAACTCGAGTGTGTGCCCAAGCCAAGGGCTACAATAACTATCAGACAACATTCAGCTTCCTGTAATTTAATGCTCCTTTATCCCAATTTGTTCTCCTGGAAGGAAACAAAAGCTTGCCGGTTTTATGACGTAAACCCACAGATTCTGGGAGTGTAATTACAGCCCAAATGGCCACCTGAACTAGACAAACTTCCACTGAATACAGACTGCAAAGTGTTGCAAACCAAAGTGCATTTTGTCCCTTGGATGGTGAGAAAGGAAAGTTAACTTTGTTACACAAAACTCTTTATACACTAAATAAAGAAGTTCCCAGAGAAAGACACGTTCAGATTTCATTCATACTAATCAAGCTGTTCTGTGAGAAATTTCATTGCTCTGTTGTACCTCTGGCCCCTCCACAATGCCTTGGGAAGTGGTGGACCACCTGAGCTGTCTGCACCACTGTTTGCTAATTGGAGGCTCATTACACACTAGATGTTTAGTACATCACTATTTCTGCATGCAAGGACAGTTATATTCAGTAGAAAGTTTAACTAGTAGGCAATTTTTTAAAACATTTTGGAAGATATCTGGCAAGCTTACTGTCTAAACTATTAGCTACATCTCACTTCTGGAGACTGCAAAGTCCTTCTGTGTTAAGAGAAATCACAAGCATATTAAATTTCACACAAATAATTTGAAGCTACATACAGCTGAACACAGTTACAAAAAGTTTGATAGTCACTGTAATTATTATATATGAAAAATACACTTTGAGCCCCACTCTGAGAGGAAGGGGCTCCAGTAAAGGTTGCTGCAATTCTAATGAAGCCAAATTAGCTTCAGACAAAACACAGCTGAAGAGCAAGGATTCAGCTTTGGTTTTGGCTACCACCAATATTTAATACAAGGAACAGGAATTTACATTACTTACATATTGGATAGCAAGTCCCTGACCTCAGCATGAGGTCTGGCAGTTTATGAGTCAAACCTCAATTACAACTTCCTCAGCTGGAATAACCAAGTATCAGTTTTGTTCCTTGCAAAGGGACCCAGTAACTTGTATCATAATATTGCTTCAGAAAATGAACCCATGAGCCAATACCACAGAAGGTTCCACGGATAATCAAGAATTCATTCCCAACCTGGATACTGTAAAAATAAAGGAAGGAATGAGCCAACAGGAAGAGAAGTTATTTGAGCTCTGTGTATGCACTAGAGAGCTGCTGGGCACCAGCCAGTAGTGGCTGCTCAGATGTGCAAGAAATGCCAGTTTTATGAGGACCATCACAGTGATGCAACGCTTGGAAGAACAGAGAGTAAAAAAAGTAGCATTTTAAATACCGAGCATGCTTTGTTTCATTGGCCTCAGTTGGCAGCAGTAACTCTACTGGCTTCATATTTGCTCAGATAAGACCATCTAAAATACAGTCAATCCTAAAAAAGGTGCTTATTTCAGGCTACAGAACAGAGAAACAAATAAAACCCCTAAATTACACATTTGACAGCAAATTGCTCTTAGTCAAGTGCTCATCTTCCACTCAAGAGTGAATCAGGACGGCAATCACTTCCCAGCTACCTCACTCAATGTGTGGTACTTCATGACAGGTTTTCAAACCAATTTTCCTTCTAAAGCAAAATGTATATTTTAAAGTTATTTATAGTAAATAAATTGAAATGGAGTAATTTCAGTCTTGCTACTTATAGATCATAGAATAGATGCCCTGTATATTATTAGTGCAGATATACTGGAATTGTTTTCCTTGTATGCAAGGCCAA
This sequence comes from Passer montanus, assembly GCF_014805655.1. NCBI lineage: Eukaryota > Metazoa > Chordata > Aves > Passeriformes > Passeridae > Passer > Passer montanus. The sequence goes on from NW_024368930.1 coordinate 4,833,024, forward strand.
TGCAGGTAAAGAATAAATGGCTATACAAATTCAGGATTCCCCACTAAATAACAGAACTAACTTAAAAAGCACTGGTACCAGACCAGCCAGTTTTAGGCACATCTTTAAAAAAATAAAGTATGCATTTCATTAATGTAAAAATGTGAGAAGGTTCTTAGAAACATCTGAATTTTATGGTGCACTGGAATGGAAGTGATGTTCCTTCAGTTTCAAGGAATACAATAAAGGCTTAAAACAAAACAAAACAAAAGAACCAATACCATAGTATTCTTCATAGGGAAGAACAGTTTTAGTAAAACCAGGAAGATAAATAAGAATAATAAGCAGCCATGACAGCTGACTGGTGAATATTTGTGCTTTAAATGTCCAAAAGAAAACAAAAGTTCAGTAACTCTTCTCGTACCATGCCCCAGATTTGGCATCTGTGTCACAGACCTCGACAGTTCCCATCACCCTGCAGCCTTCCCAACGAGCTGGAGCCAGTGGCACCTCCACAGGCAGCATCCTGGGGTGGGATCCCAGCACAGCTGGATGCCAGCTGGGATGGAGCTTTGGTTAAGACTGTTGTGTGAGCCGTCTGTAGTGAGGTAAAACTTGGTTTTCAGGGAGATACAGAGCCAGTTCCAAAGCCACGAGGACAGTGAATTCGAAACCAATGAGATCCCTTCTGTTGAATCTGAATCTCTCTTCTAGTTTCTGTCACAGTGGTAACAAAACAAAACAAAGGAGGGGAGAAAGAATCAGTTAATCCAGGTGATTTCAAGGCATTGTTAGATTAAGTCTTTGATGCACAGCCTGAGCTTATTTTCAGAATCAAAACCAGCTTATCAGCTCAGCTGTGACACCCACACAACTGTTACTGCTTCTCTGGCAAACATATACAAGTGCAAAAATAACTTTACTGGAGGATCAGTAAGACACTAGCCTGCACCAGGCAGATAGTTTTAATGAATTAAAAAACAAAGCAAGGAAGAGCCCTAATGAGACATAAAACTGCCTGGAAGAGCTGATCTTCCATGCTAGCACGTGCCACTGAAAACCTTGCATTTAATCTCTGCCTGTGAGCTGGGGAGGAGGCTCTGACAGCAGCTGGAACAAGGCTCATAGCACTTACATCTATTAGGTGTTTCACTTCATGTTTCCTGAGGTCACTGCTGATCTTGGCTGCGAGCAGAACACAAGCACCAGCGCACAGTTTGCGGTTCTGTTTGTTGAGTTTGCCTTGGAGGACGAGCTTCTCAAAGTAAACGTAAGCCATGGAGACAGTCACGGGCTCCAGACTGCATTCCTCACTCAGGTTTCTCATCTCTCTCTTTAAACTGGGAATAGGAGAAAAGACACCCCCCCAGACATGACAGATTTTATTAAATGCTGTAGAAATACTGCAGCACAGCAGCTCAGAGGAGCATATGGGCAAGATTCCTATTTGGAAAACCACGACAAGTTCTGCTAGAGTGGAAAAGCCCAGCTGGTGCTGATGCACAAACTGATTTCACTCTTCCAAAACACTAATTCACCTGGCTGACAACATCCACTCTGGTAGAACAATTCCTCATGTGCCCATAACGACCAGAGCTTAGCTGCCTCACTGGCACACAGGCTATTGCTGTAGGATTTCTGGATTTCTTCTGGGCTCCCAAACTGCTTTGTGATTCATGTTGTAAGAGTGAAGCACTCTGACCTACAGAAAACCACAGCAGAGCCCTGCAATAACAGCAGCTGCTGCACAGAGACCTGTCGAGTAGACACCTTGTGTAAGAGCCAGGTGAGGGGAAGGCAGCCTGCTTGCCACACTCCCCACACAGCCAGCCCTTCAGCTCAGCATCCAGCAGGCTTGGAGGTGGATGGCTCCTCCCAGAGCTGCCATCCATACTGCAGCTGCATGTTCCCTGCAGGAACACACTGCTCTGAACTGCTGCAGAGGAGCATGCAGGACTCAGGCAGAACAGACTGCCCAAGCAAACCTTCCCCTGCAGCTGAGCTACACGTGGCCCTGGTGACTCAGCAGAATCAAGAAGTGTTCAAGCTGGCTATTTCAACAGGCTCTGATTGCATTAATCTCCCTGTAACACCAGCAAGATTACAGCTCTCTGAAGGTGCAACAATGCATCTTGGTGAGGAGCAACCAGATGCATTTACTCAAGGATGAGAAATTCTGTGTGGCCTCCACAAAAAGCTTTTTTTACCAAGTCTTTCCAGATCTAACACTCTTTATCCTACAATCTTGTTCAAGTCTGTGGTCATCACTGAGTCTGGTAATTGAAAGGCAAAAATAGCCAGCAGGCCCAGAAAGCCAATCCAGTTGGAGTGGGACTGCACTGCAGCCAAGCAATCAGGTTACAAGTGTTTGTTTCAAAGCTAATGCTACTCCACTGTTAATTGGCTCCTAGTGTTAGTACACCACAGTTGGTGAAACAAAACCCTTGAGGTGGAACTTTGAAAACCAACTGTTACCCTTTCTCAGCATCCTGAAGATTCCAGCACAGGGCTGTCATCCTACAAGTCAGCTCAACTGACAACAGGAGATTAGTGTTTAATCATATATGCTATTAATAGATTTAGTATTTGCTGCATACAAGTGCAGCCTCAGACAGTGTGGATGATGTCCTTGTTATTCAAGGCTTATTTCTTACCTCCTAATTTTGCTCAGTGTCAACTTGATATGAGGAAACTTCTCTCTAAAGGTTTCATTCATATCCTTTTTAAGGTCTGAGGGTTTCACATACTCTATGACTGTAGTCTGAAATGCAAGAAGCAAAATTTATCATTTGTCTTGTGAACAGGACTGACAGCCAACAACTCTTCCAAAAACACTAATGCAAACTTGAGTTTTATTATTCGCAATGTAACATTTCTGAAATATCCCAGAGTTGAATCCCAACTATAGACAAGACCTTTAAAAGAACAGTAAACAAATGGTTACAAGAAATAAATGACAACATGAAGACAGGTGTCAGGTTGGCTTTTGACAAACTCACTGTACAAACTCAACTGTTTGTATTTTTCCTAATCAATTATCAGAAAAACCACTTTTTCTTCCTAGAGGAATTTTTCTTCCTCAAAAAAACTTTTTACAGGAGGATCTGTCAAGGAATCTCTCCTCCTTCAGGTATGCCAGTCACTCACCATGTAGGAGGCAAAGATGAGAACACGTTTATGTTTTCCACAGGGCCACTGAGGATCATCCAGAAGATTTGGATCATACTCTGCAGCTTCTCCAGCTTCACTTCCTGAGGGAATGAGGAAAGCACATTGGGTCACCAGAAAAAGTGCTTTAAATTCCCTGTTTCCTCCTTAAGAAAAAGTTTTCAAATAGCAAACATTAAGTGTTGGCAGATCTCACAGTACAGGCAAATTGCAGCTACAGGCACATGCTTGCATTTCATAAATGCACCAGTCACAAATTAGAACAATTAAATAAACCACAACACATTAAACAAACTCTTTCTCCACCACACACACACCATGCCTGACACACCATTTTAGATTTAGTACAAACTGAGTTTGCATGTACAAATATACCCAGACAACAACTGCCAAAGACTGAATTATTTTGCCTGTACTCTAACAGACAGCAGAGTTGTTGTCAGGTTTGCTCTTTTACACAAGAGAAGGGATTCTTGGCACAAACTCTGGCTTGTTACTGTGCTAGAAGGCAAGAAGAACCACCTGGGTCTATGTACACCAGATGTTTCTTGGTGATAAATATAAAACTTTACATTCCCAAGGAAAAGCTTTGTGCATCTTGAATGGCATAAACAGAACTAGGCCAGATATATGGAGGATGTAAGGAGTTTGTGGAAGCCTCAGTGCTAAGGCTCATTATTTGCACTGCACTAACGAGCTGCAGCACCTCCATCCCAACAACACACCGAGCACCTGCAGTTGTCTCAGACAAATCTCTGCCTTTTCTGCTGCGTGCACCAGTGATGACAGAGCTGGCTGCTGTCCTTACCAATGTCTGTCCCTGCTGGTATTGTTTTTGCTGTCACAGGTTTGTATCTTGATCCAGGAAGACTCCGGGGAGCACTGGCTCGACAGGGGGGAGCAGCACCGTAGGCGTCGGCTTTGCGAACAACCAGAGCGTTGGTCGGGTACAAGAATTTTGCATAGGACACAACCTGAAAGAAGAGAAAGTTGTAGTGGTTATGGGGGGAAATTTATTGAAAAGCTTACTTCCAGACACCTAGGATTTTCCAAATGAGAGTCCCCTAGAGTCTAGATTTGGGAGTGGGGAGCTTGGAACTCTTAGACAGGAGGAAGGGAAAAGTTGGATGAGGAGTGCCTTGTTTCCACAATTTTAAAATGAAGTGGTGTAGAAGATTTGGTGGGATGGCAAGGAAAAGGCAAGAATCACGACTAAAATTCTGGCATTATAAATTTAACTAAAACAGCATGAATTTCATCCATATTTCTATCAAACTTCACTCACATGTTGCCTCAGAGAGCAAAGCCAACTCAATTCTCCAGAAACAGAGGCAGAAGTGATCACAAGCTTCATCAGCCTCTTCAGAAGAAGCATTGTTGCAAGCCACAATTTCAAACTATGGGTCTAAAGCTTCCACTGCTCTGAAAAGCCACAGCTCTCACATAATGGACAGCAAAGCACTTCATAAATTGATTTGTCCCAGCATGAAATGGTCCTGGGATGAAAAAATAAATGTCCTTACCTTGCCATCAGCACCCAGCTCTACTCCTTCCAGTCCAAGCACCATCTCAGTAGATACTGAAACTCCCCCAGAAGGATGTCGCTGTTTCTGTCCCTCCATTTTCAGATCACTAAATGCAGGTAAGAAAGAGCACTATTACACAAAATGCAAGCCCAGCTTCCCACGGTAAACACCAGCCAACACCACCAGGTCAGAGCTCTCCTGCGTGGAAACAAGCCAACCCCTCAATGCCACCTCCAGGAGAGCATTAGTTTTTAATTACTCTTTTCAAAAAGTGGAGATGTTCATTAACCAAAGAATCAGATTTCATTTCAGTATAACACAAATCTACCAATCTACCTATTAAAGGTAAATTGTTTTTAATATGATCTTTCTGCACAAGACCATTCCCAACCCTCTAATGCTCAAACACATAACAGCAAACTTGATTTACATTACTTGTTTCCCAGGATCAGAAACCTGCCTTTCAAGAGCAAATTTGCAACCCCTGTGCACACAAGCTCAAGTTCAGAATGAAGCTGCAGATCTCTGTGTCAGCGATGGCAGCACGTGGCTTTGTCACCAATATTCCAATACAAAATCCAGTTTTCAAGTGAAGAACTGCCTTGCCAGCTTGCAAGCAGAACAGCACAGTGCTCAGAACTGCTCTGAAATAGCTCCAGTGACCTTGCTGCTTTTCTATTATGTGGGAGAATATTTTCCCATCAACTATTTTTATGGCATGTATTTGCATACAATACAATTCCCACCACTAAGCATCCGTTTCCTTTGTCCATAAGTTACGGACAGGACAGAAGTGACAACACAATTGCTTTGCCAGAACAGAATTAGTGTTTTGTATGGTATATTTGTGGATAACAAACCTTCACAGAATGGACTTAAACTTCACAAGGGACTGAAGAAAGACGCAGGGAAATCCAGTTTGCGAGTTTTGTTTCTCATAAATGAAAACAAAAGCTGTAAACAAAAATGTAGCCCAAACAGTTTGTAAAAGCAGTGTGAATCAGTCCAAGCTGTTTCTGCTGTTCTTAGGTTGCAAATAGTGATATTCATGGTTTAAAACAGAAACAAAAGAGTGTCTGTAACTTATTTAGGTGTAAATTCACTATAAAACCTTAAGAATTTCCACTGAAGGCAACAGCACCCTTCCCTGACACTCCCTGTGCTGTTTTGCTGATATCAATGTTTGTGGCTCTAAAGACAGTTGATTTCTGACCACTTTAGGAGTATAGAAAACCTACACAGCAGCAATCACATTATCTGTTCAAAGCTGATTTCAGAGATTTCACAGGACTGGAGCTCTTTAAAATGTGAATAAACACTGGAAGAAAAGTCTGCTTTTTCCAGTATTTTTCTCTTGGAATTGGAATGAACACTGTTACTGTGGCAGTATCTGGTTTTACTGCTCTGACAGCAAGCTCTTGTCCTTACACATGAATGGCAGGTTAAATAGGCTCACTCGCTTCAGGACAGGAGACCTACACCAAGCACACTCATTCCAGGAGATCTTTTGAAACAGCAGAGCAGACATCTCACAGAGCAGAGGCTCACCTGATCCGCAGCCCCTCGCCGTAAGGCAGGATAGAAAACGCCACACACAGGGTTCGTTTAGCACAGATCAACACTATCCTGCAAGCAGATGGGGAAAGATCAGGATATGAAGTAAGATCCAGAAGTTACAAAGCAGCTTTTTGTGGGATATTAACACAAGGCTCTTATCTTGCTCTGCAAGTCATAGGTACTGCTATGGATTAAACATTTTCAGAAAGCAGCAGAAGAGCAGAGGTTTAACACTGACCCTGCAGGTCCTTGGGGCTCTCTATCAAACCTCAGTGTTCAGGACCTGCCATCACCTTGGGAGCTCCTCAAAGGAGATCCCAGTCCTTACACATATATCTATATTTATGTAATTTTTACATAAACATTGTGAAAAGATGTAGATAATATTCTACATTTAGATGAAACCTCACACTTCTATTAATAATAAACATAAATGCAGCCTCCCTTTGTCTTCTGTTCAGCAACCATGAGCCAAGAATTTGGCTAAAGCAAGCCATTCTCCTTAATGGCTTCTCCATTTCTCCTCCATTCTCAGCTCTGACCTGTGCCAGAGATAAGGAAAGTGAGAGAAATAAGAAAAGTGAGAGAAGAGAGAATGATTTAACCTCCTCAGAGTAGGCTGGCAGAATCATCAGTGTATTGCTGCAAATGTAGCAGATATGAGCACCTACCACCTTTGACAGAAGTCTGGATAAAGCTAACAAGGCCCCAGGGGCATCCTCTAATTCTCACTGATATTAAATGTCTTTCTGCATGGAACTGGAGGCTGCTTCCTACTGCACACAAGTACAGGGGGAACCTCAAACTCCACATGTTACCTGCTGTTCTTGGTGTCATACTGCCTCATGTTCTTGATGAAGTGCATCTTCTTCAAGCTTTTGTGTCTTGGAGACCCAGATATGTGCTTGGTTCTGCAATGATAAAAAGAAAAACAAACAAAAAAGCCAAATCTGTTAAGCGTTCTGAGAAAAATTCATGCCAGTTGTATGATCAGATGGCAGCAGTAGCATGCAGGACCTCAGATATTGGCGTGGAAGAGGGTGGAGGGAGGAGAGGACTGCATGCAACGAGCTGAGGTTAATGCTGCTTTTGAAAACAAGTACCTTCGTACACTGGCATATTCCACTATGTCTTCTAAAAAGTCTAGAGAGCAGCGCTGGGAGATAAAACGCCTTCTGCAAAATGCACAACACCACGAAGAGTGAACAGCATTAGTTCATGGCCTCTGAGTTTATGAACTGCAACAGATCTATGAGCTCTTAGGATGCATGGCAGGTTTTCTGGATTTTTGTTTTGTTGCAAGAGTGCTTAACTAAGAGTTTAAAATTCCTTAAAAGGCCAAGAACTTGTCTCCCCCTCTAGGACTCCTGAAATACATATTTATACCAACTTCATCAACAAGACCATTCATCATCTGCCACACAGAAGAATGCCTACCTCTAAGTTAAACACCTAAAAAGCTTCCAAATACTCATTTAAAGTCTGGCAAGAATGTTACAAAAAGACCCCACCATCAAGGGAGGGGAATAAATAATTTTCTATCAATTTAAGCTCAGATCCAGCTACATCTGTATGATGACCAAACATCTGTGTGCATTCTCCATTCAGAACAGCTGTCTCCAGCTCCAGGAGTCAGCAGACTGAGAGTCTGTGACTGCAGCTCAATAAAACTGACAGATCTCTCTGAGAAACAATAGAGAGGGTTATTAGAGGAAGCAAAAAGTATTTGGCATCCATGTGAAGTCCCAGAATGGAAGATGCAAGAATAATAGTAGGGCTCACGTGAGTTAGTGTAACAGCAATAGGATATTACGTTCAAGCAAAAAAAAATAGACTTTGCCAAAGTAAGACGAATTACTATTGTCCAAGTCAAGTCTTTCTTTGCTGCTAGAGATTTACAAATGAATTGTGCAACTTTGACTGCCATTTCTACAGGAACAATGCACTCCACCAGCAAAAGCTGACACTACAACTATCAGAGTCCATATTTTCTGCCTTTGTTTGAGCATGCATTATGCTACACTTTTAGCACAAGCCATGTGTGTTCAGCTCCAAGGTTTTCTTCCCAAGTGAGACAGAAACTCAAGTAATGGGCAGCACTGCCATGGAAGTCAGTGTAGAAGCAGCACACAAGACAGAAGTTGGAGGACTCTGGTTTGACAAGACCAGCTTCTGGCAAAAAAAAAATAAAAAAAATCAAAGCTGCAGCAGAGCAGACTCTCAGCTGCACTGTTCAGGCACTCTCATAAGGAAGTAAAGATCAGAACTCAACCAGGTAGGAGGATGAAAAATTAGTGTCCTTTCTGCAAACACAAGGGAGGCAAACACTCCCACAGGACTAACACCTTCAGTATTGCTAGAGACTGCCTCCTACAAATCCACTGCCATTAAGGTGCAACTGGAGAACATTCCTGGCACAACTTCAACACCCTCCACCAGCACTTCAATTTTAAAATTATTACTGGTTTGCTGCTTTTCAGACAGAATGGCACAGGAATGTTTAACACTTTCACATTTACATGGCTCTCCAGTCTAATCTAGCATCTAAAATTCAATAAAAAACCCTTCATGAAATGAGGAAGTTACTGCAAACCTCCTGGCTCTGATGCAGTTGGTAACATTCACAATCTTCCTTCCCTCCCAGGGGAGACCTGGCTGGATGGAGACAGAAAGACGCCGTGTATGGCAAGCAGAGGGAAAACACAGCTAATGCCAGTGGGCACGGGTACAAAAAAAGCACATAGTTCTGTTAAAGGATGCTTGGTGTGAGCAACAGGATGGACTGGGAGAGCCATGGCTACATCCTCACTCCTAACTCCACGGTGGAGACTCAGCCAGGGTGTTACACCTTCTGAATACCCCCTTGTTTTCTCAGTAACAGGGACAAGAGTGCAAACACCTGAACCGAGAGCAGATCTGGAAGTAAAACCCTGCTGCAGCGAAGGGAAGATCCCACCCCTTGACTCAGAACCACAATGACTCATCCCCACTCTGCCAACAGGAAACTTCATTTTTAGCTACACTTGTAAATAATTTCTGCCCTCAGCGAAGCTGTCACCTTGGAGGAATCCCTGATGCTGAGCCAGACACTCTCCCTCAAATCCCAAAAGGGGGTGTATGTAAAGAATTCTCAGTAACCCAAAGTACTTGAAACAATTTCTAGGCCCAATCCAAAACTTTCCAGCAACACAGCACCCTCAATATGTTCTGAGAATCACTAGTGCAGTACTTGGAGAATGCACCAAAATTTGACAGTTTTTGAGCAGTCTGCACTTATAAATATGCACACACAGAGATATTTGCTTTAGTTTGCGTGCTCTTCTCATGCAGCCAACTCACACTTGCACAACAGGCTGCACTGGGTCACTCCAGTGACTGCTAACTTGGATGACAAAAAAATGTCAAGTCACCTATGCTGTGCTAAGCAGCTTCACCCAGGATAACACTTCTTGCTTGGGTCCGTGGAATTCAAAGGATTTTAAATGGTTTCCATAGTGTGTTTGTTGCTGAAAGCAACCTAAATACTAAGAATACCAACACCTCTACATGTGCTATGTTATGCAGCCTTACCCACGTGTGACTTGGCAATTTGAAACTGAAATACCCAATATTAAAATGTTCATGGGTTCCATGGAGCAGGCTGTAATTCCAACAGAAAATCCAAACATGGCTGCTTGCCAGCACCAGCCATTGCTGTGACAAGCTATAGAGGGTTTGGGTGCTTGCATGTCCCTGACCAGGAGCTCATTTTTGGGTGCTTCCCAGCCTTTTATTTCAGGAGCCAATAAAGCCAAAGCAGTACACTTCCAAACCATTAAAAACAGCAACTGTGTTTACAGAACCAGAACCTCGAGGGGACTGATCAAGAGCAAAAACACACAGAGCCCATGCCCAGAGATAAGGGGCTATCAAGTAGAGGAATTCTGGATTACGCCGTGGCTCCTTATCTCCCTGTGCACACCCAGGCTCACACAATCCAACACTGCTGCCAAATCCCTGACCAGCTGAACACGCACTTTAAAAAGCCCAGAAAAACCCAACAAATTATCTTCAGAGCTACATTTTGACTCCTGCCCAGCAAAGCAGCATTTTATTCTTCCTGATGGATCTCCCACTGAGGAAACTCAATGTTTAAGTGCTTCCAGCTTCAGAGCTGTCCTGGTCCTGCCAGGGTCCCACACTGGACACTGGGGAAGCAGCAGGGGGATCCCCAGCCCCGAGGGTGACACAGCTCTTCAGTGTGGCCAGCAGGACAGGACACAGCTAAGAGCAATCTATGAATAGCAAGGGTAATCCCTACATGTCCTGTCTTATGAATGCAAAGAAGAAAGCTTGCTAAGTCACAGCTCCAGATTAGACAACACTGACCTTTCTGCTGCCTTGCCAAGAGTTTTCTCCCTCCTCCCACCTGCACTGGGCTACCTGCAGACACCCAGGAGGACAAGGACAAAGCTTTGGGATGTTGCTGCAGTTGGAAGTGTGCAGTTGTTTAGCAGGTACTGAATGCAAGAGATGGTGGCCCTGTGCTGTCAGATGTGGCTTCAGGCACAGACCAGCCTTGTCCACCCCTGTTCCTGGGCCACTGACAGTCCTCTAAGGCACTCCCTTGGGCACCCATGGCCCCACTCTGCACTCTCAGATTCTGCAACAAACAGCACAAATCTCATTTTAACCCCATAAAGCTAGGCCTTATCACCCAGTACTGGGCCTGACAGTGGACAGTGGTGCTGCTGACATTTGGCCACTTGGAAGCTCCTCTGTTTTGCTCTTCTGGTTCCTGCATTTCTGCCACAGCAGGTGAACTGACCAGCTGGCCTCCTGAAGGGTGAAACTGAAAGCTTCTAAAATCTCAAGTGTTTCTCCCATTTTCTGATTAATCCCCATCCCTCTCAGGTACAGGGCGGCACTCTGAGCCCACCACACAGCCAGAGTTCAACCAACATTCAGATGTTTCCACCCAAGTTCATCTTATGCTGTGATCTCTTGTTCTCAGCACCTCCAGGATCACCAAGCCCAGCAATAGGAGCATTCAAAGATGCTGCCAAGGCTCTCCCTCCTCCAAGAGGCCCAGCAGTGTGGATTTGTTTCTATTGGAGCTGCATCCATGGCCCTGCAGATGCTGCATGCACACACAGGCACACACCCCAGGCACTGGGCTAAAATTAGCAGCAGGGCTGATACCCTCTGCTGCTCTTTAGCCATCCGTACTGCCAATAGATGAGTGCAATGGGGGAGGTCAGGGATTTTTAATTACTGTGTAAAATTAGGGCCTAATAGAATTTGGTTTCCTATTTCTCACTTGAGTTTTATTTTAATATGATGTCCCTTTCTAATGTCCTTTACAGGCCTCAGTAGGATCACATTTGTCAAGAGGCTGAGTCATTAATACAACAAGGACAAAAAATCATTTACTGGTTTTTGGAAGCACTAGCTTAAAAACAACTGTCAAAGGTAATTTGCACAAGAAATCCAGATCCCAAATCCTGTTTACAACAGGAATACATACCTGTCAGCTTTGTTTTGCCAAGACATATTTTAAACATTAAGCTGTATTGTTTTCATTCCTTAAGGCAAGACAACAAACAGATATGAACTGTGCTTGGGCTTCACTAGGTAAAATACAGGCATTGGAGGATTAAGAAAGCTACTTCCTGTATTTAAGCTCACTTTTTAGCAGCTGCCATTTCTCCTGCAGCCCAGGAGATATTCAGAGATTTCAGAGTGTGTGAGTGGGAGCATCCCTGCTCTGCTATCAGTGCCCTGTGCCTCACCACCCTCGGCGCTCACACTAATGAGTTTCCTGCTCAAAAGCAGATTGAGTACAGCTCACTGGTAGCAACAAGTTATCAGTAATTAAAGCCAAAAGAAGCCCGAGACTGCATTTACACTGAATCACATCAAAACCATGTCTTTGGTAAAACAAATGACTTCACAAAGGATCTGTGTCATGAAGAGCCCAGCACCGAGCAGGCCATTTTCATGGGTGGATGATTTCAGCTCAGATGTTCCTTGAGAGGCAGAGAAGAAAGACACTTTGCATCACCAACAGTAAGAGTACAGCTCAGTGCTCCTCCTTCACAAAGTCGGCTCTCACTGTTTTATGGCACCACAAACATGCATTTGGATTGCAGGCCCCATCCCAGGAGCATTCTGACATTTAAGTACCAGCCTGCCAGAGGATAAATATGAGTCTCACAGCAGGGCTAGTTTAGCTTATTCATCAAGTAATCTTCATTTTAAAGGGTAAACTGAAATCAGCCACATGAGTATGAAAGATACTTTTAGGCTACAGAGCAGGTCCCTCTGTGAGAGCCCAGGATGAAGGAGGAGGCCTAATTCCTTCAGCTTTGTGCTCCTACTCAAGGTTTGCCTGCAAAATTGAAAGGGCACCAGGGGCTTTCCTGCTGGTCCCAAACAGCCAGGAGAAAATCCTGCACTCCTCCACCAGCACAGCCACGTGCAAGGGAAGAATGTGTCACACAGCGTGTGGAACAGATGAGAAGGAAGAGAAATGAAGTATAATTTGAATGAAGGTGGAGGCCGAGTAAGTGGGAAGCTCACTAAGCCTGGAGAGTTTTAAATACTAACAAGGAAAGAAATTAGATAATCTTCACAGCAGCTGCTACTTCATTGCTGATTCACAACCACATATGATTAAGGCCTAATAGAGAATGAGCTTTATATTCATTGAGTTTCATAAATCACATTGTTTTGGTGCTCAGAGTGTTTAGACAATGCAAGGAGAAAATAATGCCTTCCAGTAAGTATTGTGAAAGCCCAGCTGTTGCAACAGAACCACCAAACCAGATGTGAAGTTTGCTGTGCCCACGGCCCTCTCCTAAAGCTCACTCCTAAAAATCCCTTCTACTTCTCACAAGGCAGGCTAGATGTGCTGGCCAGAATACCACCAGCATTTCTCCAATTTTCTCCCAGTTTCTGGAAGTGTTCATAGCTCACCAACCTGGCTGCCCCCTGGGCTTTGTGCTCTGCTTACTCAGCACTGAACTGCTGACCAAAACAGGCACGTGAAATGCAAAGTGTGTCCTTGATGACACTGTGGGCATTATGCTAGAAATATTCATGCACTTCACTGAGAGATGATGCTGTCATTTCATCATGTGCCTTGCTAAATAAAAGCCTTCAGCACAATAAACTCCCAAGCTGAAAAAAAAAAAGGAAGATTAAAAAAAAGAGAAAGAGATGCTCTTAACTGGGAAGGAGAAAATTAAAATTGGTGACTGGAGGAAACCAAATCAAAGCAAGCTCAGAGAGGTCCCACAGTGTTTATATGGGCACCTGTTTTTTCCCATTTCATCAGCCATCCCCTTCAATGCACAGTCAAGAGGTTGCAGCTTTACTAGGGCAAAATTTTATGCTTAAATTGCAGCAGCCACAACAGAGCAAGTGCAAATCTGTCCCTGCTGCTGAGCAAGAAGCCCTGACCTGCAGCAGTTCAGCCCATGCTGTGGGGACTCCAAAATGAACCAGCTAGGCAGCTCTGAGGCAGGTGTGCACTTGGGTACCACCACCTGAGCAAGAGCTGGCACAGGAGGAGCATTCCCTGGAGAAGAGCTCCAGGATCACAGCCTCAGCAGCAGGGTCAGCCGGCAGCAAGCTTTGAGTTCTAAGGGCTTGGTATGTCTTGTGAAACAGAGAGCCAGCTGAAGGTTCTTCCTTTAACACCTTTCCAGGGAATAGGTAAATTCCTCTTACAGCAGGTTACAGCAATTCCAGGTGAATTCCAATCACAGTTGGTTAAATACACAACAGCTGTAAACCAAAGGTCAGGAGTCTGGGGCTCTGTCTGAAGAACTGGGTTGACTGAGTGGCTTTAGCTGAGCACCCTCCAACTGCAGTCATCTGCTTTATCAACAGTACCTTGTGCTCATTAAAGAGCCTAAATTTCATTGTGCATTTTTAAAACTCCAACTACAGAGCCAGACACCTTCAGAACAACCTTCAAAAGAAGGCTCAAAAATATCTTCAAGCTCGCTCAGCCTGACAGCCGCAGAGCTTTAACTGGTTGACAGATGGAAAACAGGAGAACACAGTATTTAATATACTATATATCTAATATACTATATATAACTAAATAATTACTTTTAATATACTATACTGTAACACTCCTACAGGACTTCCTCACTGGAGGTCTGAATGGGATTCCCAAAATTAAGCTATTCTGGTTTTTATATTTAATTTGGTAGTTTTCATTCTCTGATGATGAGTCCTTGAAGCAAGACAACATCATACTGACCACCCTCATCACCTCCTGCAGAAAGGAGCTTTGAGCTGGAATCCCAAAACCTGCAGCATCCCAAAACCCACTGCCAGGCCTCCTGCATCACTCTGAAAAGCTGCAGAATCCATCCACAAGTAAAATCAGCTGCAAGTGCAGTTAATTGTGCACAGACTACTCCTGCCTGGAGAGCAAAGATACTTTAAAGCCTCTGGACTGTCTAAATTGAAGAGGTCAAATAACCTCGGTGTTGGAAGTGTCACAGATTGCCTGACCCAGACCCATTCACAGGAGTGCACAGGATACAAGGACTTGCATGTTCTGATCTCCAAGCTTCCTGCTAGGCATACAACTCCCTTCTGCTTAATAAACCTGGCTGGGAATGTCCACAGGCAGCTATAAAACACTCAATACTGGACACATGTAATTCACCTGCAGTCAAGAATATGAGAGAAATCTGCTGAAGCAACCTGGGGAGGAGACTGCAGCCTTAACTTTTCAGCTGACTTTTAAATGAAGTTCAGGCTTAGAATATGCTCATTTTCAGCCTCGAGCAGCATATCCCAGTCTGCTGTTCACCTCTGAAAGGTCAAAGCTTGTCATCTTTGACAGAGCTCACTGCTTCCTGAAAAGCACCATGTGCCCAGCTTATTCCAAATTAGGTTCAAAATTTAGACTACAACTTTTTATTTCATCCATCTCAACAACATCTGTTTATTAGCAAAAGGGTTTTTATAAAAATATTTATATTCCTTTAAGTGACAACAGCAGCTAAGCTGACAGTAGGATAAAACAACATATTAACCACCATAAGTAAAAAATCCTGACAAAGCATTTCTGCTGTTCCACCCACAGAACTAATCTGATCACACCTATGTCAGCAATCTGGCATCCAATTAACACTCAAAAGCAGAGTAGGTCCAGAGTGTTGCTGTTATCAACTACTGTTTAAACTCCCACTTTCAAAATGACCTAAATTTGCTGATAAATCAGAAATGACTGAGCTATCACAAACACTCAGTTCAGCTCCCTGACCACTGAACTCCAAGGACATTAAAGCATCAGTCACAAATAATTTAGTCTCTGTGTTTATTCTTAGGCCCAGAAAAATGCAGCAAATTATGGCAAAACCAGCTGCTTTTACATTACACTATAATGAAACCTCAGAAGCACAACAAGCATTGACATCCAGGGCTGTTGTTTCCATTTTTCATGCTTTCATAACCTGGCTATTTCCAGGGCTCTCTGCTATCTGTGTTTCCTCAGAAAGCTCTGCCAGTTTCAGACCCAGCTGCAGAAATTCATTAAAAATCTGTGAATGCCGATTTGTTCCCTGTTTGCTGCCTCCCTGCACTGCCTTCTGTGAGGCTCGTTCTTTGAAAGAACAAAAGAACAGAGCAAGATGGAAAAGGAGAAGGGAAGAGGGATGGCAAGCAGATCAGGCAAGCTGGTATAACACAGCATTGTAACTTAAGATCCTGTAAACAGAAGATTCCTTAGGAAAATGCAAGTGGAAGGTTAAAGTCATTCCGTTTGTAACGCTCAGCCAGCAGCACAATGAAACCGAGCACCCAGGTTTGAATGGTGCCTCCTCTGCTGAGTTTCCATCCTAAAGGACCTGAGAGCTATGGAGGAACTCCAGGCTAGTCTGAAGGTGTCTCCTTCCCTGGGCTGTACTGCAGATCCTGCTGTACCAATAACCAACCCCCAACTGGAGCAGAGGTGCTGGCACACCCTGCCCTGAGCCACGCTGGCCGCTCTCATCAGCTTCTTGCAACCTCTCAATCAAGTCAAACAAGGTCAAGTTTTGTAATAAAGCTCTGCCCAATGATACTGTCAGTAGATAGAGATGCTGATAGGAGATGGAGATCTCCATGGATCGGGGCAAGCCCCAGCAGGATGAAATTCCCAGATATGGCACAAGACTGGTCACTGAACACAGGCAGAGCGAGTCTGGAGACCCTGCAGACAGTGATCCTCATGCATCTGAGGAAAATTCAAAGCAGCTCTTGACAGGGACTCAAAAAGGACTTGGAAGAGAACAGCTGCCCAAAGTGGATACCAAGGATGAAAAGTCCAGGATGGCAGTGCACATTCCACTTTCCCCTTCCCTCCAGCAATTTCACTTGCCTGTACCTCTGTATGATGCATTCATGATCTGGAATAGCAACATCGCTGTATGGCAAAACAATTCTCAGATTCCCAAGTCTTAATAAAAGAAGATCCATTTTGTAATTGCTGACTTTGGAATCTTAGTTTGCAAACAGCTCACCCAACATGAAGGGGACGGAGTAAAAGCAGCACTGTCCTAAAGGACATTCCTCCTGCAATTCCCTGAATTATTCCTCATGTATTTACAACAACAAGAGATGCCTCTGCTCAGTGGGGATGGGAGATATTCTGTCACAGACATGAAACTGCCCAGTGAAACATAAGGTGGTAAGTCACTCACCCTGTGAGTTGACAGTGAAATTGTCATTACAGAGGGATGGTCCATTTCAGCCACTCCTGTGCCCAGTGTGACTGGGATGAGGCACACTGGCTCTAACACATCTCCATAGGCAGCACAAAACTTCCTTTTGTCAGAAGACGTGTGTGTCCATGTGAAGATGTAAATCTCCCTTTTGATGGTTTCAGCAGATGCCCTTTTTCTTTCAAGATGAAAACCAGATGAACTCCCACTCCAAATCACCCTCAAAAGTAGTATGCAAACTGATCAATACAATATATCCAGCCAGATCTTCCATTCTTTATTTTGTCATTACTCAGACAGAAGCCTTTTGATTCCCTTGATTGCCTCTTGCACTTCTCTCTACCTTTTCTTTCTGATTCATCATTCTTTTCAGCCAGATTGATTAGAATTACTCTAGTGGAACAGCTCAAACCTGATGCCAAAGAAAGAGGCAGGAATGATATCAAATGGGAAGATCTTAGGAATATTTTCTTAGTGACTTGTCATGGGAAGGGGAAGGATCATCTCTCCAGAACTCTGCATGCACAGGCACAACGAAAGCCACATCCACAAAGGCAACTATGCTTTGAAACTCTTGATACAAAACTTGCCCTCAAGAGCTTCGCCTACAATATAAAAGCAATGAAATTAAACCACACAGCACCTCCTGTGCTGGCTTTTGTGGACCAGGAGTGCCGGGTAGGAACTGTTCCACAGCAACACCCTCACTCCAGGCTTTCCTGCTCAACAAGCGGCACACAACTGCACAATACAGGGCACCCAGCTGGCAGCCACAGCTCCCATTTCTCCAACAAACAAGGAGGGAAAGGGCCCTTCCATGACAAGAAAAGCAATAACATTTCAAGAGGAAAACACCCCAGGAGGGACAGTGCATGAGGATCCCCTCACATTACTGACAAACAGCTACTTCTCTTCAAATTCATCTGAACCCCCAAGCTGGGATACACAGGACATCTCCACTGCGAGATGCACACTGAAAAGGGATACCCATCAACTGCATTAGCAAACTCTCCAGCTTTAAAGCACCGACAACATCTCTATTTCAGCTCACTGACAAAGCTCTTGAAGCTACTGTAAAGACCACAGAGACTTAAAGCCTTTGATACTGCTGCCTATCTGCAGGCTCAGAGGGCCAGCTCACTTTACAGAGCTGTTTATGCAAGAAACGGCCTGAAAAGAGTTCTTTCAGAGCTCAAATCCCCAAGATCTGAGCAAGAGCCTGCCTTCCAGTCGATTGGAAAAGCAACATTTTCAGCCTGACAGAAGTCCCTTGGAAATGCAATGGTAATCCTGCTCTGAAGGCCAGAGCATCCTCCCCCGAGGCTGACTCCAAGTCCCCTGTGCACAAGCATTCATTAATACACAGTTGCAGAGACAAGCAGCACAAGAGCAGGAGAAGGCACGACACCAGCAGCGGAGGAAGCGCTCTGCCTAACAGAGACCCTGCCAGCTCCATCTGGAAACAGAGAAACGCAGAAACCGGGCTGGGGAAAAGCAGAAGGCAGGGTTCAGGGTACCGCAGACCTGCAGCCAGAGCCTCAGCGAGAGATCCCCTCCGCAGATCCCCCTCATCCGCCGCTGCGCCGCGCGGGGCATCCTCCGCGTCCCCGGGCCCGAGCGGCGTTGCCGAGGCGGCGGCAGGGCGGGCCGGCAGCGCTCCCGGGCCGGGCCGCCGGGGCAGGTGCTTCCTCCCGGGGCTACAGCGGGGCCGGCGCCGCCTCCCGCGGCCGCTGTCCCCGGGGGCGCCCGTTTCCCATGGCCCGCTCCCCTCCCGGAGCCGCCGGCCGGCCGAGGGCCCTGGGAAAGTCCGGCTCTTCCCAGGCCCGCGGGGGGTCCCGGCGCTTCCCACGGCCCGCGGGTCAGCGCGGCGGGGGCGGCGGGTGTGGGCTGGCCCGGCGAGCCCCGGCCCCTCACTCACCTCTGCCGCTGCGCCTCCAGAGCGAAGCCGCCGCCCGCCGCGCTCTGCGTGGGGCTCAGCAGCCCCGGGGCGCCCGGCTTGGGGGCCGCCAGCATCCCCGGCAGGGCGGGCGGCGCCGGGGGCGGCGGGCACAGCGGGCCGCCCAGCAGCAGCTGCGGCAGGAAGATGCCCCCGCGGGCGGGGTCCGCATCCCCCTTGGCTCCGGCGGCGGCGAGCGCGGGCACGCCGGGCAGGAGCAGGGCGGGCGGCGGCTGGCATACGGGCTGCGGGGGCAGCAGGCGCGGGGGGGCTCCGGCCGGCTCCGCCGCCGCCTCTTCCCCGTCGCCCGGGCCGGCGGGCAGCGGCGGCTTCTCGGCGGGCGGGCAGGGCGGCCGCCCGTCCAGGGAGATGTTGTTGAGGAAGAAGAGGGCGGCCTGCCGCCGCCGGGAGTCGCCCCGCTTGCGCGGCGGCGGCTGCTCGCGGGGCGGGCGGGGAGGCGGGGAGCCGCACGCCGTGGCCGCAGCCATTCTCCGAATGAGCCGCGGCCGCCCGGGCGGGGCGGCTGGAACGCAGCGCGGCCGGCGGCTCGCGCGCCCATTGGCTGCGTCGCGCCGGAATGCAAATGAGCCCGGCGGCGGCCCCGCGGCCACCCGGCCCGGCGCCCCCGACCCTGCCCGGCCTCTCCCTTTCCTCGCTCCGCGGCTTCCCTGCCGCAGCCACGAGCCCACCGTGCCCCCATGCAATCCCCCCTTGTGTCCCCGCACGGCCACCCACCGTGTCCCTTTGTGCTACTTTCAAAAAACTTCTGCGCTCGTGTCCCCACCCAGGCATCAGCAGCGCCGCTGGCCGCCTGTTCCCAGGAGGTCCTGACCTTCCTGCAGGACACATCTGCTGGACCCATCGCGGGCGCTGAGCGCGCCAAGCGCTGCTGTCGGAGCGGGTGAAGATGCTCTTGCTCGGTCCCAGCGGGCTCGGAGCCCAGCCCCAGGCTGGCCGGGCTGAGGCGGACCCCAGCCCGCCGGCCCCGGGCGCAGACCCCGACTCACCCCCAGGCAGCCCCCAGGGCCGGGCGGAGCGATGGATCCGCGCTCTTCCAGCTCCTGAGGCAAAGCCAAGGCAGTGCTGATGCTGGGCCGTATATGGGCAAGGCAGAGCCGGGGCTGGGAGGACATAAACTCGGTATTTATCTCCGCAAAGTGACTCAAGGCATCTCTGCGCCACACGTTGCTTCCCGGACTGGTGTGTTTGTGCTGCGCGGGATAAACATTCCCCTCCGGCACTCGAACCACGTCTGTCACATCCCGGGATGATGCTCTGCCCTTGCCTTTCCTCGGGGGACGGTGATGTGCGCTGGCAATGTCCGTGCCGCTGGAAGGGGATGTTTGGGAGCTGTGCTGGGCGCGATGGAGCCTCCGGAGCTGAGAACAGCAGTGTGTGGGTGCTGGTGGCCTCTGTGTTCCTCCGAAACCGAAATGAAGTCTTCCCATGCTTCCCACCTCTCATGCCCTGAAGCAGCTTGTGCTCCCAAGCAGGATTTTGCCCACACAGTACATATTTTAAAGTACAGACCAAACCTGCCGTTTGAGATGTTTACCACTGAAAGTTGCAGTTACTGTATTTGCAATGCTGGACCCTTAGAGTGGTGAATGCTTTTGCCAAATAGGCTTAAAGAAGCCACGTGGCAGCTCTTAATATCGCCTGCAGGCTACACCAACAATCCAACTGATGTCTGATGACATGGCCTGAAACATGGGCACTGAGTAAAAGATAGGTTTTGAAACTGTCCTATAAAACACATAAGGGTTCTATGTCTTTTCATATGCCTGTTTCATAAGATCGTTTTTTGTACGTTGTTGCAAGTGGGCCATCAACACCTCTTATAGTATTAGTAACATATAATAATAATAATAATAATAATAATAATAATAATAATAATAATAATAATAATAATAATAATAGGATTAAGATAGGAGATGTAAGACAGTGTTTTCTTGTAGGATTCCATTAAAAATCCTACAGTGAAATACAAACTCTGCCCTTAAAATCCCAAGAACGCATTCAGCATCTTATACTATTCAATATAGGTCAGATTTTGAGCCTAAATTATTTGGCAGGACCATTTCATATCACAGCTGTGGAAAAAAATAGTTTGGGATAAAGAGGAATTAAAATCCTTCCTGCTGGCAAGATCATCAAATAAGCCAGGGGATGAATAGGCATGGAAACCTATCTAGGCTTGCTGCAAACAATTCCTTAGAACCCAAGACTGGATTTTGAAAAATAAATGTGTGGCTTTTTTCTCATTCTTTGCCTGTAAAAATAGCTGTGGGATGTAAATCGTCCCACTGAGTCAGCGCAGAAAGGAGCAGCCTCCATGGCTTAGTGGGTTGCTAACTTCAAAGCTGAATTTAGCGGTTGGAGTGTTGCTGCTGTAAATGTTGGGGAGCTTTTATCTGTGTCTGACAACTCCCAGTGTTTGAGTACAGTGAGCACAGTGCTGTGTTTCAGAGAATGTGATGCTGAAACAGACGAGTGGCACATCAGCATCACTCCCACAAAAGGCAGAGCCTGGGTACAGCCCTGAACCACCTTTTCTCCCTGTCTGCTGCAGGGAGGGAATCCCTGGAGAGGGGAATGAAGGAAGCCCAAGCCCGTGTGTGTTCTCTCCTCCACACACAGGGATGCTGCTTTGGAGACAGGCTGGACTCTCCACCCTGCTGCTTCAAGTTCTGGCTGAAGCCTTTCCCAACCTTAACCGCCATGAAATCACATGGAAGTGGACAAAGGCAGGCAGTTCTGCATTTACAACGACGTTATTGCACAGATGTAAAATGTTCTCTGAATCACCAATACTCAGCTCACACTCATTTTGCTCCTGGAGCTCCTGCTCTGCCTTAAAGGAAGCCCTGGGCTGTTTGGATACATGTCTGAACAGTCAGGGGCTGCTGGGATAAGGAGCTGGTGTGAAACAGGACAAGCCTGCACATCCTTATTCCATACTATTTGGGGAGTAGAATCACCAAGGTCACAAGGATTTTTCTCCATGCAAGAACTGCAGGATCTGGTCTGAGCATCTGATATGAGACAGCATTTTAAAGTACTTATGTGGGCTGGCTGTTATATTTTTTGCAAAATCATGGCCCTGAATCAAGCAAAGATAAACAGGTCACAAGTATATTTAGGCTGGGAACCAGAAGTGCAGCTTCCAGTTGGAGGAACTACTGGTATTAAGATAAGGCACCAGAAATTGCTGTAGACATTTTTCCAGCCTAAGCAGGGTGGGAATGGGGGTCCAAGAGACCTCACAGGGACCAGGATAATCTCTGGGAGTCTGGGAGGAGGACAGAGAAGTGCATCCAGAACTTACTGTCCCTTCTCTCCTGAACAAGCTCTAATCCTTGTCCCAAATTTCCTATCATAGCTTGCCCCGTTTAAATTCTCTCCTGAAATCAGCACACCCAGGGGCACCAGCACTCTTTGGAGCTCAGCCTCACACTCACCACATCCATATAAAGATCAGCCACTGAGTTTTTGGGAATACACATTCCCCTAAGCTCATCTTCCCCCCTTCTTGGGTCTGTCTCAGAAAACACCCGCAGCTGCCATTCCCTGCTTGTGTTCCATGTGCAGGGAATGATGAAACCCTTCCTAACCCCATGCACATGTTGGACCTCTCCTGCTCCCTGCTGGCACATCCATCCCCATTGCTCTCCTCCTGCATCCCAAACCCGTGAGACAGGTTTGGCCCAACTCTCAGTGCCACCAGCTGGGTGATTTTAATCTGCCTCCAGTGGGTTCCAGTTCGGGGTCCTGGTGTTTTCTGGCTGCTGCTGGAGCAGAGCAGCAGAATTCCCTGGATTGCCGTGGGCTTGCCCTGGTGGGTGACGCAACCCTCTGCTCTTGCTGTGTGTTCACAGTTACAGCAAAACCAGCTGCTGCTCCCCAGGAGGCAGACATTGCCAGCAGCCCTGTGTGCCTTGGAGAACAGCTCAGGTTCTCCTGCGTGACACAGAGCATTTAAAACACATGCAACTGGTTGATTTAATCCCATTTCTCTGTGCTCAGAAGGGCCCCGTGCATTCAGGAAAATGTTGTGTGCTGTTTACAGGAGGATTTGTGAATGAATGGATCAGACTCTCTTCCCTGAAGCATGTGGTGCTGCACTAAATGCTGTTATTAATAAATCAATAATTTTCATGGGAGAATCTTGGGAAATGTGCTTTCTGGAGAGGTCCCACTGGAGCAAGTTTGGTATGAGCAGGGTGTGCAGCACAGCCTGAGGAACTCCTGAAGTCTTGGTGGTGATATTCAAGGCAGAGCAGAAAGCTGTGGTACCCAAGGGATGCAAGAGGAACTTGCATTTTGGCTCAAAAATTCCTGCAGTAAACTTTGCTTGAGATAAAGGAGCAAAGGAACTCCCCAAATCTCTTCCTTCCAAGAATCGCTGCTGCTTGCTGGATTTGCTAAATCTATCCACAACTTCACAGCCTCCTTCCAAAAGTGTGAAGGCTTGTCCCTATGCTCTGTTCTGAGCACCCAAGCTGTCCCTGTCCCCGCTCCCTCTGAGCTCCTGGCTGTGAACTGCAGAGCTGCAAGAGGCTGCCAGGGTCCTTTTTCTGCCTTTTTCTGCCTTTTTCTGCCTTTTTCACACATTCAGGGCGTATCTGACCCTACACAAAATGCCCATCCCGCTTAAATCCCCAAAACAGGATTAAAGCAAGGCTTCAGTAATGCTTGGAATGAGTTTTCCTGTGGTGGACTGAGGAGTGAAGCTGTGTTTCCAAAGCCAGCACTGTAAATGGGCACTGCTCACAGACCAGATCACAGCTAAAAGCATTTCCCTGCAGAGAAGGTGGTGCTGAGGCTCATGAAAAGGGCATGGATTCAATCACCTTCAGATTATCTATTGCCATGAAGGCAATGCCACAGCAGAAGGTTGTGAGGGGGAAGAATCTGATGTGCATATCTCTATTTCTGGAGCTTTTGGATCCTGCATTGCAGCCAGCTGAGTTCCCAGCACAGTTCCCTCTAGCTTTGAGCTTGTGGGACTTCCTACCTTTCCTTCCACATACAACACAGGAACCTTTGTGGGTGAGAGATTTTTTCCCCCCCTGAGATGGAGATTTATACTCACCACTCAACTTACACAAATTTACTCCTCACAAAATTTTACAAATTAAGCCTAGACAGAAACAGAAGATGTCATTCTGCTGGTTAGTTTGGCGGGAGGCTGAAGCTCAGGGAGGCCTGGAGGGTCTGAGAGCTGAGATGCTCTGTGCTGTGAGGATGATTCAGCATGTGCAGATCCTTAAGCATCAGGAAGCAAAGGAGTTGCAGTGGTCTGTTACCGGAATTGTTTGGTTTGACAGGTAATAAAGGAACCACTCACTGCTGTTTCTGATGGATTAAAAGTGAACAGAAATGGTGACATCATCTCTCTCCCAGATTTCTGTGCAATTTCAAATCCAGCCCCTGACCTGGGTGAACCCAACCCCTTCCTCTGGGCAACCACTGCACTGGCCCACATGCCCTACCCACATCATGGCACTGGTGACACCAGAGCTGCAATTTGTCTGAACGAAACAAGTGTGAGCTGCCAGCCTCCCAGAAGGACTGCTCTGCTCTTGGGACAGCTTCCCTTCTGCTCTATTGCTCTGTGGGATGTAACTCATGCACTCTGAGGGTAATTTCAGTGCATTTTTGAAGGTTATTGTGTAACACCTCCTTCTCATACTGAACAGAAGTGTGGCAACAAAAGGGATTAACTCTGCAGAAAGCAGAGACTGCTGGGTCTGGTACACAAATGCCATTTGGAGTCATTAACCAAAGTCCTGTGGAGTTATTAAAAGGCTGCTGTGCTGAACGCTGCCCTGTGTGCTCCTGCAAACACAGCACCTCAGGCAGGGCTGAACCTTCACATGGAAACCTCTGCAGAGCTCCAGAGCTGCTTGCAGGGCTCAGATTTCTTCCTTACAGCAGAATAATTCAAGTCTGAGGCTGCCTGCATATCACCAGATCAATACATGCATTTACCTGTCAAGAATGACTTGAACAAAAGACTGACAAGCACAATTTTGAGAGTTAATGGACCTCAGCAATTATCCATCTTTCTGTAGCACGGTGAGGAGGTAACAGCAAGCCAGGGGATGGTAGGAGCAGAGAAATTCCAGGATCAAGTGCAGCATATAAAGTTTAATTTACTACAACTACTTCCTCAGAGGAGCACTTTGCTCAGAGCTGACAAAAACTGTTTTTTGTTTTTTCAGATCTGGGATTGCCCTAATTGAAATGTGTCCCTGCCAGCCCCTCAAACACACCCAGCACGAGATGTGGGTGAAAATGTCTAATGAAAAAAGGCAACATAAAAGGTATTAAAAGCCCACTAATTTAAGGTGGATTCTGTGGTGGTGTCATGCAATGTGAGGGGAAAGAATCTTTGTGGGAAGAAAAGAAACTGAGGACTTCATTATTTTTGGCAGGACTTCTGCACATTTTGCTTATCAAGGGACTGTCATAGGGAGGTGATTATTTTACAGTCCATGAAAGTTCCCTCCCTCCTTCATTTCTCCCAATCCCAAGCAACTTCCCTAAGTCTCAGGGGCCGCTTTATGGGATTGCATTTCAACTTCTTTTTTTCCTTTTCCTTGCTGGGGTATTTTTAAGAGACAGTTTTATCCAGTTCATCACTGTGGTCAGTGGGTTATTGCTCTCCCCTCCAAGCTGCTCAGAGAAGGGACAGAGCTTGTGCTGTCTGCCCAGGACTGAGATTGGAAGGCATCAGTGATGGTCCTGATCCATTTCCCATGGCCACAATCCAATGAATGGTTTGAGCTGGGATAAATCAGCCCTGCAAGCCTGGTGACCGCAACACTGCCCTGGGCAGCTTGTTCCAGTGCTTGATAACCCCTTCAGTGAACTTTTGTTACCTAGCATCCAATCCAAACCTCCCCTGGTGCAATTTGAGGCCGTTTTCCTCTTGTCTTGTCACTTGTCACCTGGGAGAAGAGACCAAGCCCCACCTGGCTACAGCTCCTTCCAGGGAAAAGGTCCCCCCGAGCCTCCTTTTCTCCAGGATGAGCTCCCCCAGTCCCCTCAGCAGATCCGTGCTCCAGACCCTTCCCCATCACCCGAGGAGCTCTTCCAAACCGTGAAGACAGGGGGAAGATGACGGCTGGCTCAATAATTTTTCAGCCTGGGAGAGTTTCTCTCCTGTGAAATTCCGTGACAGCCGCGCCATCCCCGCGGGATTCCCGCCGCTCCATCCCCGTGCCGGAGCTGCCGGCTGCCCCCGCTCCCTTCCCGTGGCTCCACAGCAGAGCAGCTGTGCCCTGGGGAGGATGAACCGCATCCCCGGCGCTCGGGGAGCGGCCCCGGCCCGGCCCGGCGTGCCCAGCAGGCGGCACTGCCCGCCCGCCGCACCGCCCGCACGGCTCCCGGTACCGGGACCGCACCGCCCGCACGGCTCCCGGGCCCGGGACCGCTCCCGCACCGCCCGCACGGCTCCCGGGCCCGGGACCGCTCCCGCACCGCCCGCACGGCTCCCGGGCCCGGGACCGCTCCCGGGATGGCTCCCGGACCGCCTCCACCCCTCCCGGGACCGCTCCCGGGACCACTCCCGGATTGTCCACACTGCTCCAGCTCCCGCACCGCTCCCGGTTCCGCACCGCCCGCACCGCTCCCGGTCCCGCACCGCTCCCGGTCCCGGTCCCGATCCCGCACTGCCCGCACCCGGTCCCAGACTATTCCCGAACTATTCCCGCACAGCCCCCGCTCCCGGTCCCGCACTATTCCTGCTCCCGCTCCTGGTCCCGCGCAGCTCCCGGTCCCGCACCGCCCCTGGTCCTGGTCCCGCATCACCCGCACCGCCCTCGGACCCAGTTCCGCATGCTCCCGGTCCCAGTTCCGCATGCTCCCGGTCCCGCACCGCTCCCGCAGCTCTCCCGGTCCCGCACAGCCCGCACCGCCGACCCCGCTCCCGGTCCCAGTCCCGCAGCCGCTCCCGCAGCGCTCCCGCCCGGCCGGGTGATGCGGGGCTGCCCCGGGCAGTGCGGGGCCCCCCCGCAGCCGGGGCTCTCTGAACGGGATTTTGGGGTTGTGGAGATGGGAAGGTGCTACGAGCAAAGGGTGCTGCTCTTGGCTGGCTGTGCTTTGCCTTCGTTCGTGTGAACGGGCAAAACCTCCACGTTTAAACAGAAATAACTGCAGGTAAAGGAAGTGGGAGTGCCCCATATCAGGAATTGGCTCTGGCACTTCTCTGCTGGTCTCTGTTTTGTCCCTGTTCCCTCCACCTGTGTGCCAGGAACAGCCCAGCCTGGCTCCTGGATCGATGTTGTGAGCAGGGATGCTCGCTGCAGCCCTTCCCATCTCATCCCATCAGAGAAAGATTACTAAGAACAATTTATCCACGTGAAAAATAGCTCCCAGCAATGCTGCCAAGGTCAGTGTGAGCTGCTGAGCTGTGCTCTGCTGTGAGCTGCAGCTGGGTCTCACACGCTGACCTTTCCCAGGCAATGCAGGACAGGCATTCCTGCAGGGACAGGTGGCCCTGGGGACAGGGAGCACCCAAACCCTCCCTTCCCATGCTCTTCTCCCTGCCCTCTCCAGGGACTCATCCCACCTCTCTGCCCATGTTCTTGCTCCTTACTTAACTAGAAGAGAAAACCCTGGACTTTCCCCAGGTCACACAAGAGCCATGTGTGTATGAAACCTGGGTAGGGATTTAATTGAAGCAGGTTTGTGCTTGGGGGTCTGCAGTGTTTGGTTTGGTCACCACCCCTCAGCCAGCCACTGGGACATCCTTCATGAGGAGAGAAGTCTGGTGGTCCATTCTCCAAGTGTGAAATCCCAGGGATGAACACGGTTCTGATGCAGGGTGAGGGCTCCAAAGACACATCTCCTCTTCCTGGATCCAGTCTGAGGGTCTGCTCTGGCACAGGGCTGGGATCCCTGACTGTGGGGCTCCACCAGCAGTGACCTGGCTGCTCCAGGTGTCACCTGCATGGCTCATCCTTGCCCAGCCTCTCCTGTGGCACTGAGTGAGGAATTTCAGGGTGCTCTGCTCACGAGTGAGTCCTTATGAACTCCCCACTGCCTGGCCCAGCATGACAGGAGGATTCACTCTCCCAGCATGGGTGGGATTCTGAGGTCTCTGAGCTCTGTCCTTTGGTCTGCAGTTGCTCCATCCTGCCCTGCTGTTAACTGTCCTTGGAGGGATCATTGTGGGAAGCAGAGCAATTCTCCAGTTCCTTTGTGATCCCCACTGGGCATTGCTCCACTTTGATTTTCTTTTTTCCTCTCATTGACTTCTTAGATCCTGTAAACAGCCAAATGACAGCAGGAGTTAACCACAGAGAAATGGATTTACACTTCTAGAGTCAGCGTGGCCTCATCCCCAAACAGAGACAGCACAGGAGGAAGCAAAGCTCAGCACAGAAAAGATGAAGAGAAACCCCTCACATGTGAGATGTGTGGGTATCCAGGGGAGGCTGCTGTGCTCCTGGACACAAAACAATGTGAAGCAGAAACAGGCAGAGAACTGACCTGATGCAGAATTGTCCCTGACAGGGTACCCAGAGCAGCCAGATGCATTCTGTGGATTTCTCCCTGTTCCAGCGTGGTTCATGGCTCATACCACATGCTCCATCACCCCACTCCTGCCACAGCTGCACCCATCCCTCACCTGGGACATCCCCTTCCAGTCCTGCAGGGTCGTGTGTGTCTGCCCTGGGCCACACAGCACAGCTTCCCCCCATTGCTCCAGGTGGCTGGTTTTGTACAGCAGACCCTCTTGTCACCTGGCTGTGGTGGTGTCCCCTGAGTGAGCAGGGCCCTCTGAAGGCCAGGCTGCTAAACAAGCTCCCTTCAAGCTTAAGCAACAGCCTTCTCTACATTTATGGCTGGGCCAACACTTCCCTGTTTTTACCACCAGGACAGAGCAGGTGAGCAGCAGGGTTTTTCTGACAGAGCCTTTTTTAAGGCTTGACAGACAAACTGGCTTATCCTTGCCCTTATCAGGAGCAGTTTTCTGCTTGTTCACCTGGAGGGAACATGGGTACAACACATTCCTCTGTCAGCAGGGAAACCTCCACAGCCACAGTGGAAGATCAACAGAACTGGCAGAAACCTTTCTCTGAATGTCAATAACTCACCCCTGGGAATTTGGCCTTCCCCAGTCACCACCTCCCTGACCAGATAAGCAAACACAAGGGACTAAGCTCTGTTAGCTTAGGTGCTTGGGGTGCTCTCCTGGTCAACCTGCCCAGGCTAACCATTAGCTGGACTCCTCTGGCTGGAGATATGAGTGTTGCAAAAACATGGCTCAGAGGAGAAACCTCCTCTCCCCTGTCCTTGGGCATTTCTCACAGGAGTCCCTCTGGAAGCAGCAGAAGTGGTAGCCTTGAGCTGATGCCCCAAGGAACTTCTCCTCCCTACCTTTTATCCAGGTATCCTGTCCTCTTTTTCTCTTCCTCTGCTGCCCATGAACTTTGTCTTTGGTGCAAAAGTATTTCCCGTCAGCCTCAGCTTCTTGTAGGATCTCATCTTCATACTTCTCCTACACCAACGAGAAGAACAGTCAGCCTACAGACACCCTGGCTTTCCCAGGGAGCTGGTGGCTTTGCCAGGGACCTTTGTGACCATTGCTATGGAGTGATGACAAATGCTATTGTTCATAAACACTCTTGACTGACTGGAAAGAGTGGAACTTCTACCCCTTAGCAGCAAGTTGTGCAACAGGGTGGGAATGAGGTTTGGCACCTGGTGCAGGAAGAGCCATTGCCTTCTGGAGGGAGTTAGGGCTGGCACAACCTGTCTGATGCCTCTGGGACCCAGCAGCATAAGCTGATAGCTGAGAACAAACAAACAAACTAACCTCGCTGTCCGTTGTGTCTGCCTCATCGGATTCTTGCTTCCCAGACTCGGCATCATTGTCATCTAAAGAAACACAAAAGAAGGGTTTTTGGCTGGTGGCAGGCTTGACAAGCTCATGAGCAGATGCAGAGCCACTGGCCCAGGCTCACAAAGCCACTGAGGCAGAAAGAGCTTCAGCAATCAACTGTGTTGTGAGGCAGAGGCACTGCAAGCCTGGAATGAATGTTTAGGAGTGCTCCAAGACTCTGTTGGGAAAACAGCTCCCAGGAAAGCTGTATCCACAGGACTTTGCTGCACCAAGGTCACAAGAGCTGCCCCAAATCTGTGGCTACATACAGGGGGGAAATTGGGGGTATTAAAGCCCCAGACTGCACCTTCCTGTTTGAGCCCCAGGTGGGGAGAAGCGTGTTGGGGTGAAGAGGCCAAAAGGGACAATCCCACGTCTGCTGCTGGTTCAGCCAGCAGCTCTTGGCAGGGAACGTGTGCTGAGGAGCAGAGGAAGGAAAGGCAGGGGAGACACTTCCCTTCCCAGCAGAAGCATTTCACTGTGCACAGCCCCTGGGGCTGCACAGCCCCAGACATGTACCTGCACACACCCGACCTCTGCACTCACTGCATCTCCAGGGGCTGGGGCCAGGCCTTGCTGGTGGTGGCATCACCCTGTCTGCACACACAGTAACACCTCAGCTGGCCATGGTGGCCAGAAAGGGCTGGGCACAGGGCTGTGCCCTCTTCTGAGGGGCAGGGGCACCCCCAAAGCTCAGAACTTGTTGCTCATCACACCCAGCCCTAGCCAGCATGGAGCTCAGCAGGGCAGCCCCCTCTCCTGAGGTGGGAGAGCAGGTGATGCTGCTTCCAGGCATTCCTGCATTCCCTGTAGCCTGATCCCATCCTCACCTTATCCTTCTGCAGGTTAAGGTTCACTAGAAAGTGCAGAAGTATTTGTGTATTGTTTCCCGGGCTTTGTGTCAGCCTTAAGGTGAGAACTGAAGAAAGTCCTGTATTCCCACACCCAGAATGTAATCAGCTGAAATTCTTCTGCCATGATGATATCTCCTTAGCATGTAAATCACAGAGGATTCTTTATTTTTTCTTTTTTTTTCTTTTCTTTTTTTTTTTTTTCCGCCGTGAAAAATCCTGCTCTGGAGAGTGTTCCCAAACCACTCCGACACGCCCAGACCAACTAATCCAGGCGAGCTCAACTTTCTGGCCAAGCCAGTAAGGCTGGTACTGAGCAGCAGACGTGCTTCCCACTGTGATCCCCATGGCTGCTGCCTCCCACCTGCCTGGACAAAGCTGGCACCTGTGTCTCCTGGGGGTCAGGCAGGGAGAAAGCCTTGGAAGGGCTCTTGTGGAGGGTGGAGCAAGGAGAGGAAGGAAAACATCCTGATCTACCTGCTGCAGGTGGCAGCATCCCTGGCCCTGTGCTCAGCCCTGTGTGCTGTGCCATCACAGGACACGCTTTGCAGCAAGGGGGCAGACAGGGATGGTTTTCCAGTGCAAGTCCTGCAAACCTCTTGCATTTTCCCCATCTCTGCTGGGACATTCTGAGCTGCTTCTTCCCTGAGAGGAGTGGGAAATGCTGGAGCAGCAGCACTATCTTATTGCTGCTCATTGTGGAGTGGGTTTTGCCAAGAGGTCAGAGCTGTGCTGACTCCTCAGCTCCTGGAGAATTCCATGCCCCCAGCGTGGAGTGCAGGGTGCTCTGCTGAGTGTCAAGAACACCCTATGGATGGCTCCTCTCTGTGCTTTTCTCCAGAAAAACCAAATTACTTTCTCCCCGTTTATACTAAGCCTGAACTTTGGATGTATCTAGGGTGGAAAGCTGAGCTCTCAAGGACAGAAATGTGAAATCTGAAGTTCCCCCAAAGGCCCAGAAGAGTGGAGAGGCAGGAGCCCTTGGTCCCTGGCAGGTGGGTTTGCAGGAGTGTGCAGAGCCCAGCAGAGAGCTCTGGCCTGGGAATGCCTTCACCAAAAGGCACCTTTCACTCCTGCCTTCTCAAATGTCACACTTGCCTGGGGCTTCTTACCTGCATCTCCCTTCTGTGCAGCCACATCCCGTCTCAGCCCAGCCTCAGGAAGGGCCTCTGGGTCGCTCGGCGTGGAGCTGTTTGTCAGATAAGCCCGTGAAAGCGTGAGCTGTGGGACACAGGGAGCACAAACGCTGCTGTCACCCGGCAGGACAGGATTGTCCCCAGCCCTTACCCGGTGACAGTGACACCCACAGGGACAAGTATCACAGAGATGCTGTTGTGCACTCTGGTGTGCTTGTAGGGAGCCCAGTACCTCCTGTGGGAAGGGGCACAGCCACTGCCTGCCCTTGGGCCTGGATAGAAACCCTGAGGGCACTGGAGGGGAGGTGGGGAGTGAGAGCCAGGACTGAGCAACCACAGCTCTGCCATGTGCAGATTGGCTTCACACCCATCAAACCCACCCTCCCACTGGTCACAGTGGTCCCAGCAGCAGTGATGGGCACCCTGGGGTGGGGAAGGGGCTGCGGTGGATGCCACAAGAGCCGCACTCACCACAGCTGCATCCTCCTCATCCTCCTCCTCCTTGGCAGCAGCGGGCAGTGCCCGGGTGGCACCGGGCCAGCGGTAGGGGCAGCGCAGCTCGTCCCGCTGTGCCCTGTGTCCCCCGCGGGCCGCGGCCACGGCCGGGCTGTCCCCGGGGCTGTCCCGCAGCTCCCGGCGGCCGTCTGTCCGTCTGTGCCAGTCCGTCTCCCTGCCGCGGCCGGACTCGGACAGGTCCAGCGGCGCGTCCCCATCATCGTCCCTCGCCTCCTCCACCTTGGCTCGGAGCTCGGGCCGCTCCCGGCCCAGCCAGAGCGCCTTCTCTTCCTCCTTGCCATCCGCAGCATCCTCCAGGAAGATCCTCTCCTCCTTGCACGCCGCGGCGATGCCCAGCCACGGGGACAGCGGCCGCTGCCCGGGCCGGGGCTCGGCGTCGCCGTCCGCCCGCTGCTGCAGGAGGAGATGCTGCAGCCGCTCCCGCTGCTTCAGCAGGCGCAGCTTCTCCTCCAGCTGCTGGTCCCTCACGTACACCATGGTGGCAGGCAGCTTCAGCAGGGCGGCGTGCTCCTCCCAGGGGTCCCGGGAGCGCGTCCTGCCGTCGGCAGCTGGGCTCCGGAGCAGGGGGCCGGGGAAGGAGCCGCCGTCCCGCTCGCCCGGGGCGCGGGGACTCGCCAGCCCCAGCTGGTGCAGGGAAAGGTGCTTGTGCAGGAGGCACAGCTGCTCTCTGCGGGCACTCAGCTTTAGGTTTTCGTAGGATGGAGCAACCTTGGGGGAGTCCAGTTTGCTCGTTGTTAAATAACTAAAAAATGAGTGGGAAAAAAATTACATTAGAGATCACATCAGGGGAAAAAAATTACCCTAGAGGTCACATCAAGGGAAAAAAATTACCCTAGAGGTCACATCAAGGGAAAAAAAATTACATTAGAGGTCACATCAAGGGAAAAAAATTACATTAAAGATCACATCAGGGGAAAAAAAAAACCCCAACCCCACATGTTAGCATCAGAGCTTTCCCATGGGTTCCCAGTCATGCAGGGATGTGTGTGGTCTCTCCTGCTCCTTCCATGCCCTGTTGCAGCTCTTGGTCAGTACATCATGTTTGTGTTTGGGTTCTGTGCTGGGGAGGAGGGTCCTGGTGGCCAGGGGCATCAGGCAGTCAGCAGCAGGAAGACATTCCCATCCCACACAGTGCAGGAAGCCATTCCCATCCCACCATCCAGCAGCAATTCCCTGTCTCTAGGCCACAGCAGCTCAAGGCAGGGGTTTGAGTGAGGGTAAGGATGCAGTGACCTCTCACATCAGCACTGCTGCTCAGAAGTCACTTTTGAAATAAAGTCTTACAGCTAGCAACATCCTTGCTATCCCCCTGGGCTTTCTTAGTGCCTGAAGATGCCCAGGACAGAGGAAGAGCCCACCCTCCCCTAATCTCACTCAATGGGAGACTTTTACAGCCATCCTAGGGAGGCTGGTACTGTGCAGGAACCTGCCCTGCAAACCCAGTCCCTGCTGGGTATTTGGCAGCTCCTATGAGTGCAAGCTGTTCCCAGGAATGCTCTGCAGAGCTACTCACACTCTGGGAACCTCTCTGTCTACAGGTGAGCTCACTGGCCTGGCTCAGCCCTCTGTGCTCCTGGAATCAGTGGGGAGGAGAAGCCTGGGAAGTGCTGAGCCCTGCAGGAAAGCCCATTAGAATAGATAAGGAGGAGCAGGAATTGCTGCCTGCCTGGGACAGTCCTGCCTGGATGTGGGGACACCTGGTTCACTTTGTGGCTCTGTCTGAGGAGCTGGAATAACCAGGGCCTGATCTTGTCGGGCTGGATTCCAGTCATTTTTTACTGGTGTAAACTGGGATATCCCCCCCTTCCCAAGGCTGTGGGAGAAGTCTGGGGAGGGAGGTGGACAGACACAGGGAATGTCCCATCCATCCCCTGAGGGACAGCTGCAGTGGGCTGTGGATCAGCTCCCACCACGACTCCCGGGTACTCACGCCTCGAGGCCGGGGCTGTGCTCGCGCTCTGGAGGCAGAGGATCCTTCCTGGCTGGTGGAGACACTGCTGGCCCTGAAGGACTCTTTTCCAACAGGCAGGGTCTGGAGCCAGGTCTCACCAGGGCAATGGTTCCGTGCAGCTGGTTGGAAATCCTCTGGGATGCCTGTGGCAGAGGACAGAAAGTGCAGGTGAGCCTTTCTGCAGTGTGCTCCAGGGAGCCTGGCTGAACTGGGACACATCTCACCAGTCAGGACAAGACAGACAGCTCCTGAGTGCTCTGCTTGATATGGTTCTGGTCAACAGCTCTATCAAGTGTTTTATTTATTTTTCCAGGAAATTTTCCCTTCAGGTACTCTCCATTTTCTGGCTGCACTGATTTGTAGCATGGGAAGTTTTGCATCTCCTCTTGAGTCATGATTCAGTGGCTTAACCAAGATAAGACCCTGCAAATTCCTTGTCCCATAGTCAGGCCTTTTTACTCATGCAAGACTTTATTCATGCAAGCTCCTGGCACACACTGGTCTGGTGGGTGTATTTCTGGTGGAGTACCTGGGCCAGGACATCATTGTCTCCATCAGCTGCCATGAAAGGCTCACCACATGTTCTGACTTGACTTTCCCCTGCCCACCTGGAGATGTCACCAAGCCTTCCTGTGATCCCTATTAATTATCCCCACAGCCTGCCTGCAGCCTTACCAAAACCCCTTTTCACCTGCTCTTTCAAGTGTTTTTGTGGAGGTCGAGTAAGCAAAACCTGTGCCAAAACAGAAGAATCTGTGTGGGTGTGTATGTGGGCTTGAGTTCCCATGACCAGGAACAGGTCCAGGTCCTGCATTCTCATCTCCCAGTGCCCAATGTCACCATGTCACTCAGCAGCCCCGAGCTGACACCCTCTCTGTGTTTGTCCTTGCAACCACTGAATGCCAGGCTCTCTGAAAATGTGAGGCTCTGGAAATGACAAACTGTCCAAGTCTGGATAATTGTTCCACCCCCCAAGTGCCTCCTACTCTTTCCCCATCCCAATCTGCTTGTCTGGATCCAGTTCAGATGACCACAGCAGTGGGGAGAAGCCTGAGGACATCAGGCTGCCTCTGACAACTCACTATTTCTGCAAGGCTGACTTCCTGGAGGAGGGTGCCTGGAGAGGCCCTGCTGCTTGGAGAGCTTCTCTGGAGCTTCTCTGGAGGCTTTTCTGCAAAAAAAGACACAACCAGCTGCAGTAATGGTCCCCCAGAGCTGCTGCAGCCCTGCCCTGCAGTGGGTTGGAGCCATGCAGCCTCCCAGGGATGCCACTGGCTGCTCCCAACCACCTCTCAGTGAAGATTTTGAGTCAAAATTACCTTTTGGCTCAAGCCAGTACCTGACTGAACGTGCCTTTTGTTGCATGTGTGGGTGGCAGGAAGGGAATGCCATGGTCTCTGCATGAATTTTCTTTCAGTGAGGGCACCAAGCACTCTTCTGCTCTAATGCAGAGCAGGGTGTTTCTCCCTTGACCTGCATTTCCCTCCCCAACAGCTTTTCTGCCTGTGGCAATGTCCCTTTGAGCTGCCAACAGCTTGGTCTTTGCCCTCCAGACCCTTTCCCAGAGCAGTTGTGCACCATGGCTCAGTCATTTTCCACATCCCCAGGTCCCTCAAGGGTGGCAGGAGCCAGCAGCACCCACCTTCACTGAGCTCGAGGTCTGGCACGTCCTGCTGGGCTCCTGCTTCCCTGTGCTCTGCCTTCTCTGTGCCGACACTCCTGCTCCCTGGGGACAGCAGAGTCAAAGGGGAGCTTGGCGTGGAGCAGCTTTCTCTGGACGAGACTCCTGGGGTCTTTGTCCTGTCCCTGTTGGAAGGAAGAGGACATGAATGAATGAGAAGGGGCAGGAGAAGGAAGGTTTTGGAGCTGCTGTACTGAGAGCTCTGAGCCTGATACACAAATATACATATTAATGTATGTGTGAATGTGGACATTCCGGATCCTCAGACTCAGCTCCTTCCTTATCAGCAGCCCAGTGCAGTCTGGAGCATGGACAGAGCCAGCATGACAGCCCCACTAGGAGGTGAGATTGCCCCACTTGGTTGTGGGTAACGTTGCAGGAACCACGATGTTGGGTAAGCCAGGCCCCAGCTGTGGCTGTTGCAAAAGCTCTGTGGGAACCCGGCCCTGGCTGGGCCTTCAGCCTGATGGAGGGCTGGATTCAGCACAGGGATGTGGTGTCTGTCCCTTGCCACCAAACCAGGATGCAGAGGGTGATGCTCAGTGCCACAAGGGAGTGCCTGAGCCTTGGAGACACACACAGAGCCCTGGATGGACTCTGATGCTGAGATGTGGATGTTGGGCTGGAAATCCTATCCAGCATCTCAGGGGAGAGCAGAGCAGAGCAGGGCAGAATCACTCAGTGCTCAGCAAGCCCAGCCCAGCCTCCAGCTCTGCAGCTACTCAGCTCTGGGGAAGCACTGGGGAGTAGGAGCCAGAGTTTCTCTTTAAGCAGATGGTGCTCCTGTGCTCCAAAGAAAACACATTTCTAAACTAATCCCTCAGTGCTAATTCCTCTGGACTTTAAACCCTTGAGGAATGAGCTGATTTGTATATATTGGCCAGCCTGGCAGGTTACTTGGCTTCCAGCACAGTGCTCTGCTGGGCTGTGAACCTGTTGGTGCAGATCACTTCTCCCTCTTTAACCCCATCACTGTCCCTTGTGTGTCACTCTCCTTCCCCCAAAGCCACCTGTGTCCTGCAGACCCTCTCTGGCTGCTGCAGGAGGGGAGCTGGTGCCGTGGAAAAGCCATGGAATTCCAGGCTGAGGTCAACGCAAGCTGCCCAGGGCTTTGTTTCCAAGGAGTTAAATATCTTTGTTTCCCAAAAATTAATCATTGGATGCTGGTGGACAGGAGAGTGAGCAAAGGCCAACAAGGATTTTGAGACTATCAGGGATTTTTCCATGTTTTGCATACACAAGAACCCACGGGAATTAGATGCTAAAATACCCCTGAGGATGCCACCCTTGCCCTGCCCAGCTCTGGGGATGCCCCGGTTGTTGCCAATGCCCCTTGTAGAGAATGAAACCAGAAAAGTGCTTACTCCAGGCTCTGGAGCCTCTTCAGTTCTTCCTTGAGAGTTTTATTCTCCTCCCTCAGGCGATTGGTCTCGTTTGCTGCAGGGACAGAGGAGGTTCTGTGAGTTCTGATGCTGCAAGGATGCTACTCACAGCTCGCTGGGGCACCGGGGGAGGAGGGAATGGCACCGACTTTTGGAGGGATGCCCAATTTCCTTCCTTCTCTGTAAATGTGCTGGGGCTAAGGAATAAAAGGGAGCAACTTTCTGACTCAGGTTGCATCAGGATTGGGTCTGCTTGCAGGTCACCCAGCTCAGGGGAGGAGCACGACCTAGAGCCAGAACCAGAGCCAGATCTAGACCCAACTCTGACCTAGACCTAGACCCAGACCCAGACCCAGACCCAGACCCAGACCCAGACCCAGACCCAGATCCAAACCCAGACCCAGACCCAGAGCCAGAGGAGGCAGTGGTGGTTTGGGCACGGGGAACACCCTGCACCAGGGCAGGGTGGTGAGTGGGTGCTGGGTTAGGGGGAGGGCTGGGGGTCTCAGAGGGGATCAGACAGAGGCCAGGGGGAGATGTGAGCACCCAGCACAAGGTGCTGCAGCGAGGAGGCCAAGGAGAGCACGGGTGGGCTCCCAGGCATGGTGCCTTGCCTTGCTCCACTCGGGGAGCAGTGGCATAGCAGGGGAGATAAACCAAGGGCTCTTGGCACCTCTCCATCCCTCCTAAATGCCTTATCTCCTTTACCCCGTGACCCTCCCTGGGCTGGTCAGATCCCCAGGGAAAAACAGCCTGTGCCTGAGCGGCGCTGGGAGCTGTGCCAAGGGCTCAGGAGAAGATCCATCACACGTGTTGCTTGATTTCATTTACCCGTGCTGAGCTGCTGCTGTGACTTTCCTGTCTTTGCCAGAGTGTTGCTTCTGCCGTGCCAAATGCATCCTTTTCCCAGGCAGCTGACACAGCCTGGAATCTCTCATTTTTCTAGAGGTGTGGGGGACTGCGACCCCCAGCTCTGATGATTTGTGTGAAGGGTTGTGTCTCCTTGGACAGTCCTGCTCCTTCCCTTCTCCCCATTCCCAAACCCTTCCCAGATTCCTGCTCACCGCAAGGGCTCACGTGCAAATATCTGGGAGGGGAATTAACTGAGCAAAGACTCAGCCTGCCAAAGCCAAGCTCACAGAGGGTGTCAGTACGTACAGAGGATGAAGATGTGCTGCAGGCTCTGGAAATGAGAGGTCTCATACTCATTCTGCTTCTTTTTGGCCAGCTCCTGAGTGACCATGCATCTGTCACAAAGACCAGCTCGCAGCCTGGAGGAAGGAAACCCCACAGCTTGTTACCACACGGTTTCCATGTGTGTGAACCAAGAAATGGGTTTATGCCCTCCCCACGGGGAAATGTGAACACCCAGACCATCACAGAGAATCACCCCCACAGCCCAGCACTGGCCTCTGCACCCCTCCAGACCCAGCCCCACCACCAGCAGCCCAGGAAAGCTCCTGTGCATGTGCCCAGACTCCTCCAGCTCTCCCAGCAGCTGAGTATAGGAAAAATAGAGGTTCATGTGCTACATCCCAGTCCTGGGAAGACAGCAAGCCCCAAACTCTCCCCCCAGGACTGTGCAGTCACTGTCACTCAGCAGCACCCTACTTAAAAACAAATCCTACCTGTTTTCTAACACCTTTACATTTTCTTTCAGGACCTTCTGTTGTTCCCTTAACTGGTGATTTTTAGCAAACAGCTCTTCGATTCTCTGAGCATCGCTAGTTGAAGAAACAGAACAAAGAAAGGAAGGTTGTTGGATTTCTTCCCAAAACCCATGCCTTCATCCACAGTGCCCTTTTTCTTGTGTGGCAGGAGGGGAAACAAATGTGTTGGAGGCTGGATGCTGCCCTGTGACACCCTCCTTGGAGTTAGCAATTTAATTCCTCCCAAGGAGAAAGCACCGGGTGGCACAAGCATCACCTGCCAGTGGGAAGGCAAACTGGAGCTGGGCTGGGATCACCCAAGCCCTGCCTGGAGCCAAAATCTGGCAGTGCCAGAAAGGCAAATGGTGCTCTGTAATGCAGCAGTGTTGGGGAATAACTCAGAGGTGCGAGAGTGCAGTGGTGTGACTGCCCCTCTGCCCCAGCATCACTCACCGGCACTTCTCTGTCGTCAGCTCCGTCACCTTGCTGTGCAGACCTGGAATAATGAACAGACACAGAGAGATCTGGGTGTTTATTGCCAATTCCCCAGCACTCAGAAGCAAAGGACACTGATGGGATTTCAGGAAGGTGCGTGGCTTTGCAGAAATCTCATCCGTTCACAAGCCTGATCTCCAATAAGGAATAACACATTGCATGTGTTAAACACAGTCACAGTTTAATGTAGCTGGGAAAGGTGTACAAAATGAGAGCTCGTTTTGTATCCCCACTATTCAATGAGTCTGCATCTCCTTTGCAGATCCAAAAAGTCTGGTTTAGTTTTGTTTCTACTTATTTCTCACTACGGCTCACATTTCCCAGGTGGGCAGTATTTTATAGCTTTCATGGTTGGAAAGCATCTTGGAGAATATTTACAGCTGAATGGCTTTCCTTGATGGATCTGCAGACATTGTATCCTGTCAAATCCATTTTATGCAAAGTAGATGTAAACATGTGGTTTAAATTGCTCAACAGTTTCCTCTAACTCTCACACGGCTTGAAATTACACAAGAGAAGAATGAATTCATAAGCCAGAATCATCCAAAAGTGCTGAAGTTTTGTTCATAATATTGATACTGGGAATTATTCTAATAGGAAAACAATTGGACTTGGCACTTGGTTGCTTAACCTAATGGGTTTTATTTTAATAATGTATGGCCTGAGAAATAATTTATTCCCTAGAGGAATAAACTATCCAACCTGACTCAAACGTTTTCTTTAGCAGAGCTTTATCTCCTGCTGCTTCTGTCCTATAGATTATGCATCTTTCTGCTTTGCCTTTGATCCCTCAGTATCCAAACATCCTGCAATCCTCACTGCTTGGAGCAGATGCCCAGCAGGTGTGTGTGTCACCCCTGCAAACTCCCAGCTCACAGACCTCGACAGCAGGGGCAGGAGGAGCCAAATCCCCCGTGGTTAATGCTGGGAGCAAGTGGGATTCCTGCAGGCACTGGGCACCTCCATGGCCTCCTTTCCAGCAGCATGGAGTGCAGGAATGTCCTTTCTCTTCTGCTCCTTCTCATCATTCAAAAAGTTACTTTTTTTCTCAGTATGGCAGCGAGAGGTGCAAATATGCCTTCAGTGGGTGTTCTCCCCTGAGGGACAGGCTGTGACCTCATGTCCCAAGCCATCCCCAAGGGTGCTGCTGGCTCAGCACTAATCCCCAAATCTCCCTAATCCACACCTGCTCCTCCTCCCTTCAGGTTATTTGACACCAAATGGATCAAGGTGGCATTACAAAGAAATGGATGTTGGCCAGGTTTTGGTAAGAAAATTTTGTCTCCCTACCTTGGACCTCTTTCTCGTGGATTTCCTTGAGCTTGTTCAGGAACTCTGCAAAACTCTCTGTAGTCATGTTCAGGGCTGAGCCACACACCAGGCTGTGTCCAGTGCAAGGATGTCCTTTTGCTTCAAATTACTCAGGTTTCAGCCTAAATTAGAAAGAAAAAGTCCAACAAAAGAGATGTGTCTGGTGCATGTGGTGTTCTGGAAAGGACAAAGCCCAAAGCTAGGAAGGGAAATAATTTGCTAAACCACGGGATGCATTTTTGTCCACCCTGCCTCAGTGCTGAGCACAGCAAAGAGCAAAGAGCATGTCTTAGATACTGGGAGAAGCCCAGCTGGAAAATCAGGCTTTTCCTCTACTTGTTGAGCTGTTTGAATTGCACTTCTCTGGGATGAGGTGGGGCAGGGCATCTTCTTGAGCATAAAGAAGGGACTGCAGAACTCGTGTTGGGACCACATGGGGACTGATGATGGGGAAATTCACAGCAGATTTGGTGCTCGAGCCTGATGGACTCATCTCCTGCTGGGATGCTCCCTTGCATCCCTCATTCCCTTGGCATCAGGGAGAGCTTTTATAGAGGGAATACACAGCACTCAGCCACCACTGTAGCCTCTTCCAGCCCTTGGAAGACCCCCAACAGAGCTTTTCCACCCAATTTTACGGAGAAACCAGGAGAGGAGGTGTCCAGAGCCAAGCCATTGTCATTGCCCAGGCTTCCTGCATGGCCTTGCTGGCTGTAGCCTCTTCCAGCCCTTGGGAGACCCCCAACAGAGCTTTTCCACCCAATTTTACAGAGAAACCAGGAGAGGAGGTGTCCAGAGGCAAGAGTTGCAGGAAGCTGTCATGGGCACATCCATGGGGTCCTCTGGAACCACCAAAACCACACTGGGAAAGAGGCGCTTCCACATGAAGGCATTTAGCATCTCCTCATGGGAGCTTCTCCCCCCAAAATCATGAGTCATGGCGAGTAATTCCAACCCAAACAGAGCACCTGGACACTCAGCCTTCAACCACAAAGAGATGCACAGGGAACAAACCTCCCCTCTGTAGCTGGAAAGTGAAGAGTGGGCTGGGGCTGGGCTCTGTAGCCCCACGGGAAGGTTTGTGCTGGCTGCCAGCGCTCTCCAGCCCGGCTCCCGCCCGTGCCTTTATCTGCTTGGGGAGCAGGGATGTGCCAGATCGCCTGCATATGCAAGATGTGGGCACGCAGAGCTGGAAGAAGAAAGTTTCCCCTAAAGCATCTGATTTTCAAAAGAAATGAGGCACGCGCCAGCAAGCAGAAGCAGCGAGCGCGGCACGCTCGGCGCGGCAGAGCACTGCCTGAACACGAACCATCCCCAGCCACTGCCTGGCTCTGGAGCAGAGCTGATGCAAACTGAGCAGAGATCTTATTCTCTGGGGAAACAACTAAAAATAGTCATTACTCCTGCTTCCCTGGGAATAACACACCCGCTCCCAGGGCTGGGTGATCTAACCCAGCAAGTGAAAGCACGGTGTGGCTCGTCCAGCTCGGGGTCTGCCGCTGTGGAAGGGGATTGGGAAGTGATCTCTGCCCCAAGAGCCACAGCTGAACAGCCAGCTAGGGGAAACAACGTGCAGCTCTAGTGCAAAACAGAAAAAACCCTTCTGATATGAATGGGATGCACTTGCCAGGATCGCTGAGTCCTAAATTAGGATCTGCCCTGGGCAAAGCACCTCCCCAGGGCTGAAGGGAGCTTGTGAGATCAAGCACTGCCATCACAGGACTGACACCCCAAGTGCCAGCTGGGAGGGCTCTGAAGCACCCAGGCACTAATTCCCATTGCATTCCCCAGTGCTGTAAGCTGGGAAGGGATTGCAGCTGGGAGGAGGTGGTGGCTGTGTGTGCTCCTGCTGCTCTTGCTGCTGCTGGATCAGGTCCTGCCCACCTTGTACCAAAGGGTTCAGCCCTTTCCCCAAGGCTGGCGTCTCTGGAGGCTGAACCCAGCCTTTTGAGGCACAGGGATTCAGCTCAGGCACCCCAGGAAGGTGACACCCTGGCTGGGACTGGTGCCAGCCCTCTGCTCAGGGAGGCAGGGCTGGGCTGGCTTGTGGTGGGAGGTGGGAGGTGTGGGGGCAGCCCAGGTGTCGGTGCTGGATCTGCATCCCTGCAGCTGTGACTCAGTGCTGCAGGCAGAGCCCTGCAGATCAGGATTTGGGGCTGGGCTGTGGGCAGCAGCTTCACCTTCCATGCACAGCTGAGGCTGTGGTGCCACCAGGGTTGGGGTTCACTCCTGATTTTCTTTTCCTTGGAGCCCTCAGGTGAGTGGGGACCTGCTGCTGATCCAATCAGGGAAAAGCTGCCAGTTTTGGTGCTTTTTGAGATGCCAGGACCCATCTCTGCCTGCAGATGGAACAGCCACTCTGTGGCAAACCTGGCCAGGACCTTGGCTCTCCTCAGTGCACGCACATGGTGACAGAGATCCTTCATGAACATGGCTCCCCATGTGTCCTTTTCCCAGGCTTCAGCCTTTTTCTGCAGCAGAACAGCCCCACTGACAGCCCGGGCTCCCTGAGGGGCCCAGCTTTGCTCCCTCTCACACTGTGGATGGGTGAAGGTGTGAAGCTGCAGCTCACTGCTCCTCTGCCCTGCTCTGGAGGATTTATTGAGGGAGATTTACTGCTGAAGCCCAGACCACAGAGTCCCTGAGTGTGGAGCTGGCTCCCTGAGACAGGGATTTCATTTAGAGCCCTCTGCAGAGCTGTCACTGTGATATAGAGCCTGTGGTGCTGGATGTGGCCCTGTGGCAGGGCTGGAGCAGCCCTTTGGCATCCCAGCAGGGCTGGGAGTATTTCAAAGTGACAGGTGCCCTCTGAAAACAGAGCCCCAGTGTCAGGGACCAAAGGAAACTCCTGATCCAACCCGAAATGGAGGGTTTGGGAAGCCCAAGACCTGGGGGGAGCTGTTGTTACCTGCTCTGGCTTTGCTCACCTGCTCTCTGCATCCCTGGACACTCAGCTCAGGCTGGGACAAGGCTCCAGTTTGGGGCACAGGGTCCCTGGGGTGTCTGCTCTCATGCACAGGGCTGGAGCAGCCCCCAGCATCTCCTGGGTACCAGTGGCATCACTCCTTGGGCAGGGTGCTCCTGGTGTGGCTGGGGAAAGGAAAAGCACAGGGAGGTTATTTTGTGTCCCATCTGAGGGGCTGGGAAGGGATGGGCTTGGACAGCTGGCTCTGACAGCACAGCCAGCCCCCATTCCTTGGTCCCCAGGGAGTTCCTGGCCTCAATGCCATCCCCAGCACGGCCTGTCACACTCACAGTGTGACATCCCACCCTGAGCCCTGTCTCCTTTCAGGGGGATAAAGCAGCTCATTAGCTAAACGAGCTTAAGTCATTAAAATAAAAAAAGGCAGAAAAGAAAAAGGCAGGACAGTGACAATCTGATACTAGGGGATCAGTGAAGCTTAATGGATTTACCACCAGATATTTCCCCATCAGCAGCGCTGGAGCTGCTCAGCTCCAGGCTGGATTGATGTCACACACCTTTCTCTGGGCAGAGCTGCTTTTACCAGCCAGACTTTCTCTCCTTGGCTACACTACTATGTTCCTGGTTTAATTTTAGAATTATAAAACAACTTTGTACTCAGAAAAACTGCCTGATCACTCATGGAAAATCTGCAGTCCAGGAGTATTTCACAGGCCAGTATGGAGCTAATGCTTTTTGCTGATGTACTTCACTTGGCAGCTTGAAGAGAGTTTTTTTGGTACATTGAAGGATTATTATTTATTTTTTCCTGGCTATTTATTTATTTGCATGACTTAACATGGCACAGACTGCCCTAAA
Organism: Passer montanus; assembly: GCF_014805655.1. Classification (NCBI taxonomy): domain Eukaryota; kingdom Metazoa; phylum Chordata; class Aves; order Passeriformes; family Passeridae; genus Passer; species Passer montanus. Next base: position 4,877,549 of record NW_024368930.1, read on the forward strand.
ATGGAGCCCAGTGCCTGCTCTCCACCGTGCTGGCTTTGCTCTGGGTGCTGCACGTGGGCTGCCAGATTGCAAAATTCCCTCCCAACAAGCGAGACAGGAGCAGCAGCCTTGGCTCCTGCCTCTCCAGGGGGGAGGATTTGCTGCCTTCCTCTGCCTCGCACAACCTGAAAATCCTCCCCAGAGCAGAGCAGCTGCCCCGTGCTGCTCCACCAGCCCAGGGGCCGGTTTGCAGGGAGCTCCAGGGCAGAGCTGCCTCTGCTGGGCGCAGCATGGGGGTCCCATGGGGCTGGTGTGGAGCTGCAGCACGGCTGGGACCTGCCCAATGGCCCTGTGGGACAGTGGGGACTGGTGCAGGGCACAGCCCCCTGGACCAGCCCAGCAGGATCAGCAGCACCAGGGAGATGCTGCCCCTGCTCACGTGTGCACTGTGCACGGAGAGCTGAGCTGGAGCAAACCCTCCAAGATGCTGCTCCAGCCTCAAGTCCCAACCTGCACACTCTGGAACTCTGATTTACTTCTACTCCAGAAAGTCTCTGTTGCCATAATAGAGCACAGCCCTGCTGATCACAAACTCAGCAGCTCCATTTCTCCCCCACCACCCTGGCCCTGTGCAGGCAGCCTCTGCTTTTCCAGCTGCTGTGGCAATCACCAACCCCCCAGTTTGAGTTTTCTTCCATTACCTCATTTCTGCTACGAAATTAGCAGAATTATTCCCTTATTTCCCTCAAGAATACTTGTTATTCCTTGCAATAGGGACATCCCTCCTCCCAGCAGAGTCTTGGCTGCCCTGGGCTTGCAGGATCACTAAAACCAGAGCTGTTGGTCCTCTGCAATACCTGAACACAGCCAGGAATCTGACTGGCTTTCACACAGCAGGGTGAGCAGTCTGGGGGTCTCTCCTTGCCCTGACCTCATCAGGGAGGGAGGTTTTGTCCTCCTGCTCCCCAGCTCCTGCTGCTTTGCTGAGGTTTAACAGTAAATATTTGTTCTGCTCCCCACTTGAGGACAAATGGCATTTGGAGCCACCAGGTGTGCCATGATGCTCCCCAGAGCGTGGTGGGCTTTGGGCAGATCTGTGGGCAGGCCTGTCTGCCCACAGGAGGATTCAGAAGATGATTAAAAGTATTCACATATCTGCCTGTGCATCTCGGGGTAACCACAGGTTCTATAAGCATTCCTCAATTAACACCTCAAAATGCCCTGGGAAGTGGCTAATGAGGCATTATCTCGTATTTTGGGTGCTTTAATTGAGAAGTGGTGAGGCTCAGGAGTAGCTCAAGGCCCTGTTGGGATTGGAGGCACGTGGTCACTGCCCATCCAAAACATTTCCACTGCCACCCCCAGCTCCAGAGCTGGGCAAAGTGGCAGGGAAATACCCTGGGAATCTCTGCTGGATGGTGGATATCTCCCCACCTCTGCTTGTGATCCTGTTACGCTGCTCATGGTGCCCAGGGAGCTTCTTGGTCCCACTGTCTTCTCCTGCATGGCCAGAGCAGCATGGCTCAGGGCCCACTCTCTCTGACATGGGGAATTCACTATTCCTGGTCCTGCATGGGAAAGCAGGTCCTGTGTGGGAGAACGGGCACAAAGATTCCTCCCAACCACCCTTCCACACACTGGCACCTCTGCTCCTGCTGTGTCAGGGTGCTTGGGCATCCTGAGCCAAGGTAATGGCCACGCAAAGGGAAAAACAGAGCTCTTTCCCCGGCTGTGGAGACACCCCTGGATATCCCCAGATGGAGAAGTCTTGGGGAAGATCAGCTTTTCTCTTCAGCACCATTTAGAAAAGGAGAAATGTGCTAGGAAGACCTAGCCCTGCAAGCCCCTCCTGGGTGATTAGCCCTGCTGCAGCACCAAGGATGAGTCTTAGTAACTCAGCCCCGAGTTGTGCTGTCCAGCAGCTGGGACAGACAGAGCTGGGCATTTTCACAGACTGAGGCATCTCTGCATGTCAAAAATGCCTGGTGACACACTGCTGTTGGGGACACATGGCTACCTAGGCTAGGTTTTGCATCAATGCATCAGTGTCCTGCATCCTCCAGGGGAGGATCTGTGCTCATCTCTGAAAGCTCTCTCGGGACATGGCCCATCGTGGCACTGTCCCAGCAGAAGGGACAGGAGAGTGGGGACAGCTCAGCCCACAGCAGCAAACCCCCGTGCAGGGAGGCAGTGTATGTGACCCCACAGTCCCTGCCCTGCAGCTTTCCCACCACCACTTCCTTCCTCCTGGATTGGGAATAGGGAAGGAGGATGCCAGCCCTCCTGCCCGGGGCTGCTGGGAGCCCAGCGAGCTGCAGCCTCTCTGAGTTTGTGCTGCCTGAAGGAACAAATCTGGACGGCCCAGGAGGGCACTGCCAGCATGTCCCACAAGGGACAGATGGCCACCTTGCCCAGCTAGCAGGGGGCACCACAACCCACCACAACACTGAAGGAAAAAGCAGCAAATTTGTTCTCAGCTTTGGCAGCAGAGATGAGTTCCAGCTGTGAAATGGGGTGGCAAGGGAGACCCCAACTCCATTTAAAATATTTACTGCCCAGCATGTGCATGGTTTGGTGCAGGGCAGGGCTGCCTGAGATGCTGCCTGGAAGGTGGATCAGGTGTGGAAGGGGGTGGTGTCCCCCCAGCACTGACACCCAGGTGCTGCCTGCCCAGGATGGGCACGTCCTGGGTCCCTCACAGTCCCGCAGTCCATCCCATATGGCCACAGCTCTGCTCCCCCATGCCTGTCACACTGCTGGATATTTGCTCAGAAAACTTTTCTGTTCCTGCCTCTGGTCCCCCCTTGCCAGATGCAGACATGGCTGGGGCTCCCTGGTACCCACACAAACCCTGACACCCACAAATTGCTCTGACCCTCCACAGCTATTTCACTCCATCTGAGTGGAGCTGGTTGCTATTTCTCAGCATTTAGGATCACAGGGATATCCCATTACCTTTCAGGCTCAGGTGGAAAACAACAGAAGATAAATTTTTAAAGGAGAGCCCCAGGTCGTGGCTGGGCAGCGTGGCACAGCCCGGGAGGGCTCAGGTCTGCTCCCCACCAACCCCTCAGATCTGCCACTGACACAAACCACCGACTCCCCAGCTGCTGCACCAATCCAAATTTCCTCCTCGAGCCCTGAGAGGGGACAGAAAAGCAAGCAAACCCATGACACACCAACCTCTGTCCATCAGATGGGAGCTGGACCAGGCTCCGTGTGCCGGCACCCAGTGACAGCTCTGCCGGCGCTCTGCTGAGAGAATTTTGGGCAGCTCTCCATGCGTGGCTCACGCCAGCTCCCTTCCCAGCTACACAGCACTGCCCGGGATGCTGGGGGACAGATAAAAACCACAATACTCACGTCGGAGCACCGTGCCTGTGTCTGTTCCTCGGCTCCTGGAGCTGGGTTTAGGTCGCGATCAGGAGTCGGTCATCTGGGACACGGCAGACAGGAGTGAGCAGTGTGGGTGAACTTGCACAGACAATAAGCCCTAATTTTTCCTTGCAGCCAGACTGGTTCTACTGGTTTGCGTTTCTTTGCCCCAGCAGCAGAAAGGAGGCTCAGCTTGGCTAAAGCTGCCCAACAGGTTCTGCTGTAACACAAAAAGTGGCAAGACCAGTATGGTGTGAACCCAGATAGAGATTTGATTGTTTTCCCATAATTACAGTTCAGCCTGTGCTGTTGGTTGAAGTCAATCACATTAGCAAACAGACCCTTTTAAATAATTCATCCAGCATTAAGATGGGAAGTTCTTTTTGTACAACTTTTATACAGCTTGGCATCTTTTGAGAAGAGAAAAAGAAAAAGAAAAAGAAAAAGAAAAAGAAAAAGAAAAAGAAAAAGAAATGTGACAGCAGCAGCAGCATCCGACTAAACTAGAGTGGCACAGCCCAGGGCATAGAACAACCCCCAGCCCCAACACTGGGGAGAGGGAAGGGGATGTGCCCCAATTGACACAAATAGCTGCCTCAAATGCAGGATGAAAGCCCATGATCATCTTGGGTTTTCTTCTGGGGGCCCTTTGCAGTGGCTGGGGATGCTTTAGGGACAAGTGAGGAAGGGCTGGGTGACTTGGGCTCTGATCCTGGCCAACCCTAGCTCAGCCCGGGATTCCTCCCAGCTCCAGCTGCTGACACAAGCAGCTTTCACCCTAAACCGTGGGCTGGTGGAGCCGAGGGCAAAATGGACACTTCCCGAGCCTTTGAAGTGCAGCTACTTCAGCATCCCCTGGGGAAAATGCTGGCACGGATTCCCCTGCCCAGGCTGGGCAGGGACAGCCTTGCCCCGCAGTGCTGCAGACAGCAGCAGCGCCGGGAAAAAGCAGGAGATGCCCTCGCTCCCCATCAGCCGGGCAGTGATAAAAAGGAACAGAAACTTGTTGCCCACGTATGTGGGACCCAGGCAGCACATCCTGCTCTGCCAAAAGCCGCCCTGCGAGCGGGGCCCTGCTGAGCTGGCACAGCCACCGCCGAGCGCCGCTCCGGCTCGGGAGGGACGCGTCCCTCTTGCTTAATAGGACACGTAACCCGAGCAGGGAGGCTTCCCTGCGACATTTCCAGCGGATAGGGACAGCTCCTGTGGAAGGGGGTTTGGAGCACTGAGGCTGAGCTGCTCCTCCTCTGAGCGATGCCATGCCAGCATCCCCAGGGCTCGGTGCCCAGCCAGCAGCTCGGACCCTCTGCTGCTCCAAAGTCTCCTCCATCCACCAGCAGCGATGCTGCCAGGCTGCCTCACACCCCAGCTGCTGAGCTGGCTCCTCAGCCATCCCAGCAGAGCACTGAGCATCCTTGGCACTGTTTTCCCTGTGGCAATCCCATCTCTCAAACGGTGGCTTCGGGCTTTGCTCCCGCTCACGGACAGGTCGGGCAGGTGGGGGCAGCTGGGGCTCCCAGGAATGTGGCTGCACACCCATTCCATGGAAATGGGTGGCAGGTAAACAAGCAGCTGCTCAGCAAGCCGTGGTCCTGGGCAGACCTGTAGGGGCTGTTTGGTGATTGCTCTACGTGCATGGAATTCCTGACTCATTCCTCTGCAACACAGCACAAAGTTAAGGGGGTGTTTTCCATCCAAGCCTTCTTATGAGCCACCTGCAATGGGCAGAGGGAAGCTCTTGGCCTTAATATTCCCTCTTTCCTTTTGAACCCTTTGTTTTATTGTCGGATATGACAATTAGAGATCGAGTGCTTGATGTGGCCTGGCACCTCAGGCTGATGCTTGCGGTGGTGGAATTAATGGCAACCACATGGAAGAGAGATCCCTGCTCAAACCAGCCTGGTGACATCATGGGAAGGGCAGTGGGGTACCTGGGAGGTGTGGGGCTTGGGGAGATCACCTGCAGCAGCCAGACCTCTGAGCAGTGACACTGGGAGGGACCTGGGGCACGGGCACCATCCCACACCTGCCTCCAGCAGTTCCAGGGCAGCTCTGCCTGGAGCATCAAGGAGAGAAACACCCAAAGAAGGGTTTAAGGGAGCAGCTGCTTGTGGGTCTGGGGAGGCTTGAGGCAGAGCAGCTGTCTGGAAGTGTTTTGCTGGTGCACAAGAAGGCAGAATGGACATTTCTGGGAATCATCTCCATGTTACCTCCTCTTGTCTTGCAGGTGTCTACTGATGATCACACAGATTGCTCACAGAAAGCAAGGCTTGTCTGCTTCCTGGCTGAAGAGCCAAAAGATGTGGGCAGGAAGGGATTTCTTTAATCTAGGGAATTGAAAAAAAGAAATTCAAGTCCATTTTATAGAAGGAAAAAAAATAAGAAAAGAAACACCAATCCACGGATGCAATGTGAAGGTATTTGATCAAGACTGAGACAGGTGGCTGCAAATGGAAAGCCAGGGGGATGACAGGGCACCTTCACTGGACAAGACAAGAAGGACCTTCAGTAGGTTCCAACCTGCTTTCTGGATATGTAGTGGGCAAACTGCTCTAATGATGAGAGAACTCATCCCCAGAGCTGAGTCATACTGACACCCCCCCACCCCACAAAAGCAAAGGATAAGAGCAAGTTAGGCTTTCAGCAAAAGCTGGTCAACAAAATTAACATCTGTTATGGGATGCAGCTTATCCTTCACTCCACGGGATCAATAGAATGAAAAAAACCCTGTTTCAGGAAGGGAAAACACATGATTTATTCCTATAGAAGGGGACAGCACAGGGCACTAAGGACACCCAGGGGAGGTGTTCCCTGTGGGCTGGGCTGCTGGAGCACAGAGCAGAGCTGGAGATCAGATGCTGGCACACCCAGAGCCCAAGCCACCAGGTGATTTCACAGTGACATGGCCAGAGCTGGAGACCAGCATCCTGCAGCATCCCTGGGACAGAACTGGGCTGGAATGGGCTCCTGGGCCTGGATGTGGATGGAGGCTGTTAGGATGCTGTTAAAGCCCTTCAGGGTGCTGACAAAACCATCCCCACCTCATTAGAGTACATCATAGACAAGAGGGATCAGGCAAACAGCTTCTCTGGGACAATGTGCCAGCACCTGGAGGATTTCTCCTTGATATTTAATCTAATCCCACCCTCTGCCAGTTTGGAGCCATTCCCTCTGGTCCTGTCACTCGTCACACGGCAGACTGGGGACACTTCACACACACTTTTCACCAAATCCCATCAGAGCAACCCCAAAAGAGTTCCTGCAGCAGGAACAAGCACACTGGAACAGCATCACTGGGCAGACGCTGCTCCACAGAAACAAAGGCAAAAATATAAAGAGGAGGTGGATCAACGTTTCCAGGCGGGTGCTGGGGTGGGAGAAGGAAATATTCCCTCGATGATCCGCCCCATCGCCAGGAACCCCGAGCGGGCTCTGGCAGGACACGCTGTGTGCAGCACGCACATAGCAGGCAGCTTCCACCAGAGGCTGCTCGATGGCTTCGGAACAGCTCTGCCCGCAGCTGCCTGCACGGGACACAGCCCCGGGACAGGGTTTGGGAGCCACAAGCTCGGAGGGCTCCCAAACCCTGGGCAGCACCCGAGGGATGGAGCATCTTTACCTGCAGGACCAGGGCAGGGAGGCTGCTGGCTGCTTTTCTCACCTTGGAAAGGTGGAAAGGCTCTGTAAGAGCAAGACAGGTAGAGGCTTAGCTAAACCGGTAGTTTTCTGGTGTTATGAACATTTAAATTGCACTAAATAACAAAGGCAGCCTTTGTGGGCTCTGGTTGTGCCATTTCTCCCTGGATTTGCATGGGGTCACACTGGGTGACACAGGGTGCAGGTGAGTGAGAGATGTTTTAACCCTGGAGGTCACCCACACATCTCAGAAATGTGCACAGAAAAAGCTACCTTGAATTTGCATTACTAAAAGACACAAAACCAGATCAGCTGGGAAAAGGGCAACCAGGTGTGGGGGTTTTCTCTCAGCTGGAAGGAAAAGCAGATGAGCCCTTTCCACTCTGGCTGAGCTTTCCTTCACCTTCTCCAACCTGCCCCATCTGGGCTGCAAATGCCCTGAGTGTGCAGCTCTTGCCTTCCAAGGTGCTGGGAATGTGCAGCAGAGAACAAAGACATCATCAAACTGGGTGGCAGCTGCTCTCAATGAGCTGAAAAATGGTGCTGGGAAGGCAACTGTCCATGCCAGGCTTTGGCACAACCTGTCTAGTCAGGAAACACCTTGTAAGTTTTGTGATCCCACCTAAATTCACCTGTTTCTGTTGCTGTTGGTCACATTTTGCCAATAAACAAAAGTTTAAATATTTTATACCCTGTTAAAATTTGTCTGTGTGGATGGCTTGCAGAGCTCGGGGTGCCTGGCTCCCTCATGAGGATGCTGAGGGCTGGTGTGCCAAAAGTTGAAACAAACTCTTTTAAACTTTACAAAAATGTTCTTTTTTGGACTCACCCATCTTTATGTCAGCTCTCAGCCAGCAGCAGCTCAGCCCAGTCTGGGGGTACACAAATGAGTTCAGCTGTTGGGGTTTCTCTCTTCACCTTTGCCTTCCCCTCCTTCTGCAGGGGAGATTGATGCAATTGGGGTTTTGTGACCATTTCCTCTCTCACATGAAAACATGTAGGGGGAGTTCACAGCTGGCTCCCACTGCCCAGGGATGGAGGACAGCCAGGCAGCCCCTCTTCCAACTTGCATTCCCATCCAAGCTGGACCAGGATGCCAGTCTTGGCAAATCTTGCCCAAAATTCCTCATTTTTTCTATGCGTAGAAGGGAGCCAGGTCTTTTTCCAGCTGGCTCCCACTTGACTAAACCAAGGAGGACCCTGCTGTCCTCTGACACATCCTGGCTCTCTTTTAAGCAGTCATGACCCATAGTTTGAGAAATTCTGCACTTAATAGTCCTTCCTGTCTCTTACTCCTCCATCTCTGCTCTGTCTCCTGCAATATCCATTTTCCCTTGCCCCTCCCTCCTCCCCTGGCCAAAAAGAAGTAAAAAATTAAGTGTGAATTTCAGAGCAAAAGATGCTTTTGTGGGTTTTTTTTTATTTTGCAGGGACACTGAGAAGTGAAGGCAAAACCCTTCCCATAAATTACAGTTCCATGAAAATGGCTCAAATTGCATGGAGTTTGCAAATCACAGAAGATGCAAATGTCAGTTGAAGAATCTCTGGCAGTAAATATTTTTCTCAACTGCTTCGTTAGCAAAACTTTTCACTGGAAAGGCTCCTACTCTTGAGAGCTGGGGAAGGATGACAGCTCTTAGGCTTTAAATGTTTCACCCATAACACACAACTGTGTCATTTATTCCTCTGTAATTAATCAATCAATAATATATCAATATTAAACACAAGAAAATTTATTTTGAACTTCATTTCTGGCACAGATCCTTGGAAAGAAAGAAGCTTCATAGCTCTCCTTGGCTGTCCCTGATGTGTTATCTCCAGTGTGGCAGCACCTGAAGACCCAACATAGGAACCCTGAATGTGCCAGAGTTGGGTTTTTTTCTGTTTCCATCTCCTCTTTCCCATGATGGAAAACCAGCAGGAAATCATGCCACAATAAAAAGAGGAATGTGATGATCTGCCTGAGTCCAGTTGAAATGGAAAGAGCAAATATTGAACCAGCTGTGGAGCATCTAATCCACTGATCCATCACTGTTTTTTCACCAATCTCTAACTAAATAATAATGTTTTTTAAGAAAAAAAAACACCTAGAAAATAAAATTCTGTAGTTTGCAGCAGTGGGTGATCAACTTTTAGGCAACCTACTGTTGCTCTCCACCAAATGTGGCACTGTCAGCGTGGTGTACATGGCTGTGCCATCTCTGGGGTTTGTGTCCCTTCCTCCTGAGCACAGACAAAGACAACATCACCACAAGTATTTAAAAGAACCTCTGCAAAATCCTTCTCCAAGTGTGAAAACTCTTTGTGGAATGTGCTAGATTTGGGCCAACTTCTCCCCCACAAGGGCTGTGTCCAATTCAGAGCCTTCCAGGATGGGTTGTTGCAGGCTCCCCTTGCCTGCCCTGCTCCCTTGCCTTGCTGTGGGATGGATGGGATGGAGCTTGGCACAGGGGGGTGGCTGGATGGATCCTACAAACCTTCCTTCTGCCCTGCATCTGCCCAGGCTTCCTGGAGGGCTCAGAGCACACCCACCCTAATAAAATCACTGGCTGCCCCCCAGGAGCCTTCCCCACACACAACTCATTTGGGGAAGTGTTTTAGCACATTCCTCTCCATCACCTGGTAAAAGCAACACCCACTCTGTGTTTTTTGCAGCACAGAATGTGAACCTGGGAGTGAAGGGCTTCCCTGCCTGCCCCCACGCTGGCCTGGCTGCTCCAGCCCCATGATTTATGCTTTGATTTGGGAATGCCTCTTCCTGCCAGGTGATCACATGGGTCCTTGCCTGCACATTTTTGTATTTGCTTTTGCTTCCCTTGCCTTCCTGCTCCCCCCTCAAAATGGTTTTCATTTTTATTAAAGCAATTTATTCTGGCCGTTGCCAAAAGCTTATCGGGTTCGGCGCACGTTCAGACAAGTTGAGCACGGTGATTTTGGAGGTGGGGGGTGCTTGGGGTGAAGAAAATGAATGAAAGCAACTCCAGAAAGGCAGCTGAGCAGGGCTGGAGTGATCATGGCCCAGCTCCAGCACCAAGATTTCGGCTCCAGTTGAGGGTGGAGGTCAGGAGCAAGACAGTCTGCATGGAGCTGGGGAGGACCACAAAAGGGTCAAAGGGAATGGGGGGAGCTATGTCCACCCCCTCGAGCTGCTTGCCATGTGGCCACTGCCAACCTGGAGCTGCTGGTATTTAAAATGGCACGTAGAGAAGCGTCTCTCCTCCCTCAGATCTATGTTAATGAGCATCCTGTTAAGAAACTCCTTGGAAACTTCAAGTGAAGACAAATTCTCTTGGTTGATAAATTAATTTTCTCCCTTTGCTTGACCCGTCAGTCTGTGCTGCCAGCAACGTTCCCATTAGCTTTGGCGGAGTTTGCCAACATCTGCTGAGATCCAAGACCCATAGACATCCACTGGAGCCTTTCCATGGGTCTCGAGGAGCTTTGGGTCAAGTCTTCAGCCTGTGGGATGAGGCTGGGGGTCTGTGTGCTGGCTGCCTGCGTGGAGCCTGCCGGTGAGTGATGAGCTGTTGAACAATGTCTTCATCTCCGGGCAGGGCTGGGAGGAGGGACGGGGATGCTAACTGGAACCAGCCTGAAATGAAGTCATTTGTTTCACCACGCTGTTTCCCTTCTCCTGAAGGTTCCCAGGGAGGGAAGTGGAGCTCACAGGCAGTGATGTCTGCAAAAGCCCAGGGCTCTGTTTGGTTGTGTTAAAGCTTCACGGCCTCTGAGGACGTCGCCCAGCTCCAAATATTGCCCCACAGTGTCGGTCCCACCACAAGAGACCTCCCACTGCTGCTTTCCTGCAAACACCGTGGCTCTGCTGGGAAAGGGCTGTGGCAAATGCCAGCAGCATGAGGCAAAGCACAGCCCCTGGGAAGGCTGCCCTGTCCTGCCCAAAGAGAGTGAAAAATCTCTGCACTGACAGTTTTCAAGCGTTCCTCGCGAGGCAGCTGAACACGGCCTTTATCAGCATATGAGAGCTTGCAAAGATAACGCTTCAAAGGAAACACGTTCTAAATACACCTTTAAAAGCCTTAAAATGTAATTCCATAAATGTTTGTGTTACTCGGGCAAGAGATAAAGCCAAGTGGTATTACTGAATTGTAGTGGGGCTCAATACCTGCAAACTTCCCTCGTGTCCCTATCAGATGAATGGTTCACTTATTAATCTGTATCTGGGTGCAGTGGAGCCCTTTCCTTTCCCCACAATCTTTTCCCCCATCTCTGTGTGCTGGCCACTTTGCTGCTCTGACAGGACCTCGGTGTGGGTGTGAATCCCAGCAGGATTGCTTCTCTGGCTTGATAGAAGAACCCTGTCCCTGCAGCCTCACCCCACTCCTGGAGATTAACAACACCCCCAAGGCTGTGGAGAAATAACAAAAAGCAATTGTCACTTAATTGGTGATGCCGATTCCAGTGGTTTGGAAGTGGCTGATCAGTTTTTGCTCTGCTGTTGGGGGATCAGGACTGTGATGTCTCCCTGTCCCAGAGGACGGACTGCAAGGCCATATTTCCATAGGTTTAGATTAGGGATTAACAAGAAATTCTCTCCTGTGAGGGTGGTGAGTCTCAGGCTGCCCATAGAAACCATAACTGCCCCATCCCTGGAAGTGTTCAAGGTCAGGTTGGACAGGGCTTGGAGCAACCTGGAATAGTGGAAGGTGTCCATGGCCATGGCAGGGAGTTGGAATGAGATGGCCTTTAAGGTCTCTTCCAACCCAAACCATTCTGTCATTCTGTGATATTTCAGCATTATAAAAATTGTAGGAGACATTCCTGACACCCAAGGACTGTGAGGTAAAAATATTCCATTTCAGGTTTTTTGTTTGTATTAAAGAAATAAAATCAGAAAGACAGGACAGAAGCAGCCTGAATTTAAATCCTTCCCAATACTGTGATCAAGTGAAAATGACTCCCACTAACACAATTCCAGAGAGGCTTGGCCCTGACCGGGGCAGGAGTGAAGGAAATCCCTGAAATCTCTGATTTTCCTTTACTGTGGGTATGTGTTCACATGGGGCTGAGAGTCTGGGGGGAGTCTGAGAGAGTTTTCCAGTTAATTCCCCTGCAATTGTTTGGTCCCTGCAATGGTTATCAGGGAAGGCAGCACAAAAGAACAAAGCATTGCCCCAACACCTCAGAAAATGTTGAGCCCTGGAAGCATCAATCCCAAAGCTATTTTAGGAAGTGAGTCCACCCACGCTGGCACATGTGCAGCCCTCCAGCTGTCTGGGCTGGCAGCAGGATTTGGCCATTAATGGAAGATTTTGTGCCTGTTCACCCAATCCATCCTTGACTTAGGCTCAGCAGTTTTCCTGCAGCTCAGAATAGGGGGATCTGCCCAGGGTCCCACACCCATCACTGACCAGTGGCACGTAGCAGCCAGGTAAAGGGACTTTTTTTCTGAAGAGCTGCACAGCTCTGAGTTTTTTTTCCTGTGGGAAGAGAGGAGATGAGTTTTCCAGCAGACCTTCTAGCTCCCACCCACAGGCAGGTCCCTGGCAGCACTGATGGCCCAGGAATGGAAATCAATGATAGTGCAAAGGCAGAACAAATTGATCCAAACCCTTCTCTGGTGGACAAAAATTTTCCAGTGTATCATTCAGTGCATTTAGCCTTAAATATTAATTTCTGAATTAATTAATTGATTTCTGAAGGTGTTTTCTTCTTTAACCCCCCCACATTCATCTTTCTTTAACCTGTCAGACCACTATTCAATTCTCTTCTTTCTCCCAAAAGAAAACCCTCTGGATTTCTTTGGATGTCAGAAGGCAAGTCTTTGAATATTTGGGTTTGATCCAGAAACACTTCACTCACTCAAAGCCAAAGGAAAAGCATTTGCAATTTTTCTTTTTTGCACTGCACAGTGCAAAAAGATGTTTAGAGAGAGCAGGGATGAAGGGTGGCCCAGGGTGTGCCACATCCCCAGGACTTTGTCCTGTTGGAGCCACCTCTAAGACCCAAAAACCCGTCTGTTTTCTCCCCTAAAACCCACCCAGTCTGTAGGGAACCCTGATGAGGACATGGTTTGCAGGGAAGGCTGCTCCTCCCTGCAGAAAGTCTCTGGAAGCCCTGTGACCAACGGATGGCACTGGGAGCCCCCCACCCTGGAGGCGGGGAGATTGCAATCAGGAGTCAGCAGAGATGAAGGATGGCAGGGGGGGAACTCCTGTGTTTTCTCTCCTTTATCTGGTGAACAAGCCATCCAGGCTGTGTGTGTGTTAACTGTCAGTGCCTGGGACACTTCACATATTCCCTGCTGCTCATCCCTGGGCAATCCCAGAAAAGGCAGTGGCTGCAGCAGCACCACTGGCAGCTCAAGAGCTTTAGCCAGGGCTGTAAGCACCCATCCTTCTCCAAAAGTCCCTTTTTGAATCCTAATTCTGTGCTTGCTCAAGGGCTCCTCTGGCTCCTGGTGCTCAGGATGAGTCCCCAGGCTGTGGGGTTGACAGGTCAGTGCCACAGCTCAGTAAACTCAGTCGTTAATGGTAAATAAAGGCTTCATCATTTGTGTAATCTTCCTTAATTAGCAAAGAAAAGCAACTAGTCTGAGCCCACCCAGAGGCTGCAGTGTCAAACACTCTTCCCCACAGTGATTGATGCTGGGTCCCCAAAATTCAAACTGATAGGAGGATGTTGAGTGAATGCTGATGGGCAGGAGGAGGCACCTGGAGGGGACACATCAACCCAGGGTTTCATTTTCAGCCCAGAGCGCCTCAGCCCATGGCTGGGAGTGGTTTCCACCAGGGCAGTCCATCATTCTTGCTGGATCTGTCCACTCATGAAAAGAAAACACATTAAAATACCACTCCTATTATTTTTGCTTTTCTTTCAGGTCAGAATACCCAGTTTCATTGCAAAGAAGATACTTTTTATTTCATTTCATTTATATGCTTTTCTTCCTACCTGAGCCAAGTGCTATCCATGGGCACTGCCCAGGGTTTTGGATCTGTGTGTGCATCAGTGCTCAGTGGAAATGAGGGACAGATTTCTTTAGTTGTGTGACATCTTTGCAGCATGAATTGCCTCATGTTTTACAGCCCTGATGTGCAGCTTGCTGTGCATGCATGCTAGAGCTGATAATTTTTAACTAACAGTGGTATTAAATCATCAAATAAAAACTAATGAAGGAGAGAGCCAGAAGAGGTGATGATGATGAGGGGGAGGAATTCAGAGTAGCAGAGGGGGCCAGGCATCATCCATCCAGGGCTGCTGAATTTATGTGTGAGTTAATTAACATTTTGATTCATTAAGCTTGGCTCATGGTGGGGATTCATGGATGAGAAGGCAATTTAGGAGCTGGTGCCAAGCAGAAGTAGTTACTCCATCTTCCATTCTCCCCTTCTTGTGCTGGCGAAGGATAGAAGTGGATCTTAATCTTAAGTGGAAATAAAAAGAGGGTGGAAATGGGAAGGTTTGGGGTCACAAAGCAGGAGTGGAGGCACTCGAGAATGGCCACAGAAATGCACAAACAAGGATCCTGCCCACATCAAGTTTTCTGAGACGTGGTCATGGGTAAAAGAGCTCCCCAAAATCTGGCATCTGGCTGCCCCAGCCTTCAGTTACACCTGTACAAAGCAGTGCACATCTTCTTCTGGGTGTCATTCCTGGGCACAAAGAGGTCACTGCCATGGGCAGAGCCATGACCACATCACTCATGTGCAGCCAAGTGCTGAATCATGGGTCACCTTATGAGATGCCATTGAAATGTGTTATATATATATATGTATTTTATAGAAGGAATATTTCAAAGGTGTTTTATAGAGCATTAATATCCTTGATATGTATTGCTTCTTTTATCCCTTTGCATAAAAAGCCAGGTGTACTTTCTTTGCCATGAATTCTGGGCACCTGGGACTGAGAAGAGAGAAGAGTTAAAGCCAAACATTTCAGAAATCTCCAAAATGCACCTGTAATGGTCTCCTCATCCATCACTGCACTGTTATTTTAAGCTTCAAAACCCTGGGACATGCCAAGGCTCCAAGTGAGCATTGCATGTACTCTTTTCACACCCTCCCAGAAATGATTAACCACAATTAAGAAGGTGGACCAGCTTCTCATGGGTGTAAATCAGCCCAGCACACTTCAAGCCATCAAGCCTTGCCATTGTACAGCAGCAGAAAACTTGATCCTGAGATCTAGACAAGGAAACACTGATCCAAGAACCAGAGGGAAAGGAATGATTCTTCCTGAGGCATTTTGATATCTCCTCCTCTGTTCTCAGAGTGGGAATTACAGTGACTCACAAACACAGAAAATAACCTGATTAATTCTAACTCAAATTCAAGAAACAAAAGGGTAAAAATCAGAAACTGGTGGTTGTTGTGGCCATTCTGTTTTGCCCAGGGCCCATTGCCCAGGTTTTTTACTGATAATGCTTTTCCTTCCCAAAAAAAGCCCAGCCAAGTTACTCTGCTGGCTCACTGCACTTTTAAGAAATGCATTTGGCCTCATGAGGATGCATCAAAATTTTGATGTTTAGCAGAAAATAAAAATATTTTCACTCAGTTCATTTATAGAGCTGCACATAAAATCCTTCCCCTCAGGGCATTTCCAAGGAAAAGGCTGGAAATAAAAATATAAATTCTAAACAGCAGTAAAATGTTTATCGCTTTGGGGGTTATGAGTGTTCAGCTTTTATTACTACCAAAATCAATTTACTGATCTTGGGTTTACTGCAAAATCACAAAAGTGAAAAGCTGAATTCATTTGTTGTCCAGGGCTTTGCTGCTTCTCCCTTCCAATGTCTGGGGAGAGATTGTCCTGCACCTCCCTGCTCTATTCCTCCTCCCCACCAGGCTCCTCTCCTGACACCATTAAAAACTTCCCTCCCTGCCTGGCTGCCCACCTGAGTCCCTCTCACTGCACCTCTCCAAGGAGACCAAGAGTCCAACCTGAAAAAACAAAGCTGGAAAAAAAAAATAAAAAAGAAATGGCCAATTTCCTGTGGCAGGGGATTGGTTGTCTCAGGAGCTGCAGTTTGGGATGGGGGTGCAGGATATTGGTGAGGAAAGGGGATGCCGAAAGGAACCTGTGTGTGAAAACATTCATGTGGACTTCATCTGTGAATTATCTGCTGGAAAGTGCAAATCTCCATGTGCACAATAATATTGTGATGCTGTGTTAGCCATTCCAATGGTCAAAATAATAAAATAAGAAGAAGAAAGAAAGGAAAAGTAGATGCTTAGATGTCATTCTGATGTGAGCCTTCAGTGGGTATCATTCAGTGCAACCCAATGCTCCCATGTAGCCACTCCTCTACTTTAATTTCCGGAGTTTTTAAGGCAAAAAAAAAAAAAAAAAATCAATGAATGTTTTAACAGATTTAGTGGAAAGCAGTGCAAAGAGTTTGGACAAAAATCTTCAGGCTTGCTATCCCCCAGCAGTGGTCCAGAAGGGACCTGTGGCCATGCTGATGTGGTGGCAAAACTCTGCAAAACCTTCACAGTCTGACACATTCACCTCCCAGAGTCCCAGCCCTCAGTCAACAAAAAGTATTTAATATAAAGAGAAGTTCAGCTCTGCTGATAGCATCTAGGAAAAAAAGTAGCAGCAAAATAATTTTTCTCCAAATATTGCAGGAAGGCTGGGTCAACTCTGCAAATAGTCAAAGTAAATGTTTTGGGGAGAAATGAGGATGACAAAAACCCAGTGAGTCAGCAAATATGGGGAATAGCAGCAAGTTGTGGGAAAGAGAGGAGCAGGAGAGGATGATGGGGAGGGAAGGTGAAATTCGCCAGGAAAAGCAGCCAAGGGCTAGGGCTGATTCCAGGGAAAAAGCTGTGAAGGAAGGCATGCAGTGGCAGTTTTGTGTTCCCCTTGGGATGCCCTTGGCAGCTGCAGTGTGCCTGGAGCGCTGGGCTTTGTGGTTTTCAAAACCCTAACCCTAACCCTAGCCCTAGCCCTAGGCAGGAAATCAGCCTGTGGGCAGTGACACCCACCAGCCTTTGTACTGCGCTTTTGGGAGCTGAGTATCCTGCTTCCATGCTTCCAGGAGCCCATGGGACAGCCTGGCTGTCTGTGAAGTGTGGTGGTGGTGGTGTCACCTCTGTGTGCTCTGACATCACCAACCTGACCCACCCCAGGTGCAGATGGGGCTCCTGCCCTTTCCGTTTCACCTCTCCCCTTCCCCAGCAGTCCCACCCCAGGTGGATTTTCCAGCTCTTGCACCTATGCAGCCTTACAAGGTTTATCTGTCTATCTTATAAAAAATGGGAAGTGCTTTACAATTGTTACTGGGTCATCTAAAAACCCTGTGAGGCTTGAATGTGCCATAATCAAATCCCACCCCACCCTGGCACAGGGCAGGATGAATCAACTGGGAGCAAACACCACTGACAGACCTCACCAGCATGAGAGGCATGAACCCACAAACAATTCATTACAAGTGTGCATGTCGGAGAGGATTAATTTTCATTTCCTTAAAAAAAAAAGAAAAGAAAAGATGTGTCTTGGCTTGAAAGGCAGTCAATGAGACAGGGAAAGGCATTAAGGTACACCCCGAGGCACACAGACATGCTCATCTTGGCTCTGCCCTGCTGAGAGCACAGGTATCCCAGATCCTGCCCAACAATCCTCTGCTGGCAGCTGCTGAAATAGGGGAACACCTTTCCATGCTGCCACCAGCCCCCCAAAGTGAGCAATGTCCCCATTTCCAGGCTCCTGCGACAATTAACACCCGAGTGTTTATTTACCAGCCAAGATTTCACAGTAAATGTCCTTATTCACCCAGCTCTGCAAGCCAACAAGGATTCCACAATAAATATCCCTATTAACCAACCTTTCAAGCTACTGATTTTCAAACAGAAAAGTGTAGATTTTATGTAGATTATTTAACAGACTTCTCCAAATCCACCCACCCATCACTGCTCCCTCAAGCCATGATGAGAACCGTGGTGACACCGAGCTGTTTCCCACACAACTCTTGCAGAAGTTCCATCAGAGAGACCTCATTTCCTCCAGGATCACATTAAATATGGGAAGTGACTGCCACCTCCAGCCCTCCTCCTGCTACTGGAGCCAGCAGCTCCCAGCCCTCCTCGGGTGATTCGGGGAACGTGGAACTTGTTTTACTGCCTGCTTGTGCTGCAGATATAAACAGTGGGGCTGGAGAGCAGAAACACGAGATGGTAATTAGCCCAGAGCTATTAACTGTGCCTGAATATCATACACTCCAAGCTTCCTTGATCCGCTGGAATTTATATGACTGTTAATGGGCACTGTAAATTGCTGTCAGCGTGGATAACTCAATCCTTGCCTTTTTGGAGAGGTGAAGCAATGGGGGAAGTGGAGGGGAAGGTGGCCTGAGATGGACACAAGGAGCTGTACAACAGCTTTAAGGCACTGCTGTCTACTGGCACATAACAGATAATAAAAATATGCTTTAATTTAGAATGTAAGGATATGGTGTCAAAATAAAATGTCTCAAGGACTAGTAGGGAACATAAAAAAGTCATAGCCTATGCTGTGAGCATCAGCTGCACATCATAAAGATACATTAATGGTGTATTTCTTTAAAAGAAATTTTCATACTTTGGGGTTTTATGAGAAATAAGATTTTTAAATATCAAAAGTGGAAATTTTATGGTTGGAGGGGAAAAAATGTTCAGACGAAGGAGATGGGAACAGCAGGAGCCCAGAAATAAACATTGGTACCTTTGGTGGTGCTGCAGTGGCCGAGGGGTGTGACCCTGAGCCTGGTGTGCCAGCCCTTCCCTCCACCCACTCTGCAGCCATGGAACCAGTGGGATTTTTTCTTAAATGGGAGCAGGGCCAGGCCCCAGAAATACAGGCACAAAATAATGTAGGGTTGTAAAACAACAGGCTAGCAAAGCTGCTTCAACCAGACCCACTTATGTGCCAGTGGTCAAAAATAAAATCAATGAAAGAAATGAGGTTTAGATGTAAAATTCAAATGTTAGAGATAAAATCAATTAATCTGGGTATGGAATATTTTATTTTTATTCTGACCTCAGAGAAATATTATAGAAAAGCTCACAGCATTGGAGCATCTTTGCTTCCTGGGTTCATCTGGGCTCTGGAACAAAAAAGAATCCCATGAGTTCATTTTTATCAAGGGAAAAAAGCATTTTTAACCCTGTGACTAAAATATCCATTCCTATTGTTCCACTTCTCTGTCAACCACTGGGAAGAATAACCTGGCATTTCCTTCCTGTGTCCTGCAGCTAAATCTGCAGGTTTCAAGGGAAAGCTCACAAAAATGGGGAATTTCTAAAAATTTGATACCATGTGCAACCATCAGTGGCAAGCAGCTGTTGTTGGCCCCTGCTCGTCAGCATGGCTCTAAAATGAATTTCACTGACATGATTCTGTGCAGAATCAGGGTACTGGGATGCTCCTGAGCTGGCTTGCAATCATTTGCTACTTTAATATTTGTCTTCAGAGAGTTAAATTGAAAGAGGGCAGGTTTAGATGAGATATTAGGAAGACATTTATGTCTGTGAGGGTGGTGAGGCCCTGGCACAGGGTGTCCAGAGAAGCTGTGGCTTCCTCATCCCTGGAAGTGTCCAAGGCCAGACTGGACAGGGCTTGGAGCAGCCTGGGATAGTGGAAGGTGTCCCTGCCCTTGGCAGGGTTGGAATGAAATGAAATTAAATCCCTCTGAACACAAACCATTACAGGATTCTATGATACTTTTCTGCAGCTCTTCTTGTTCATTAAAGATGAAGAGATTTTGCTGCAAAGCAGAGCAGAAGGGTCTGAAAAAGACGGGCAGTGCTTGCCCAGATTGCATTTGGGGTCTCATGTCTGGAGGATGGTGCCTGCCCTGCTCCAGCTGAACACCAGGGGCCATGTGAGGAGAGCTGGGCTGCATGGCCAGGCTGCCAGCACACCCCCAACCTGGAGATGGCAGATCTGAAGCAAGAAGGACTAAAATTCCATCCAAACCTCTTAGAAAGGATTTTAATCTCAACTACAAAGCCAAATTTGCAATGTCTTGGAGAGTGTATTGTGCTTGTGTAGCGTGGCTGCTCATGATGAATGAACATCAGTGCCCTGCATCCAAAACCTCCCTCAGTGTCCATCAGCAAACCCTCATGGCCCACAAGAAGAGAACCCTCCTTCCTGGCTTTTAAAACCTGTGCTCAACCCAGCTGTGCAAAAATTGCCACTGTGAGCATTTCTCTTGTAAAACTTTTGGGAGAAACATCCTTAAAATAAACCAATCCCTGTTCTCTTGGACTCCTGATGCCACAGCAGCACAGCCAAGGAGCAGGAGGATTCTCCATGAGGATAAGGTGGCACCCCTCTTCCCCATGGTCCATAAAACGTGCCTACCATTCATTGTTGGGCTGCTCAGAGCCTTGTGTGGTCCATTATATTTTATGCCAGTTTCCTAAACATTCACAGTTAAATAAACTATGATAACACTTCATAAACATTTTTCTAACATGCGGAATGTTTGACATGAATTTCAGCTATTTTAAAACTAATAAACAATTGTCAATTGGATGTTGGAGACTAAGCAGAAGCCACAACTGTTCTTATGGAACATCAAAGGCATAATAAATATCTGATTTTTTTTTTTAAACGAGGCTTTTGTACTTTTTGCCTACGAGCCTCTGTCGAGAGCGTGGAGGGATGAGTGCTGGGGCTGTGTGTTATTGACTGCTGTGCTTTGGGTTTTCAGCAAAAAATAGGAGAGGTTACACTTCATGGGATCAGCTTGCACCTCAGAAATCTCCTGGTGTTTTGAAAACAAGCTGAGCAGACGCCAGGCTCCTGAAAGTGCAGATACACTTTCTTCTCACAGGTGAAAGGCACCTTGCAAAGCCTCGCTGGTTCTGCCACTCCTCTGGCATCAGTCCTGGGGTGAGCATGACCAGTGGCACAAAGCTCACCCCCAAAGGGCATCTCTGCAGGGCTTTGCCCTCCTGCAATACCCACACACCATGTCCCTCGCATGGAACAGGACACCAGGCAGGGATGGCAGCACAGAATCAGCCCTGCAGCCACCCTGAGCACTCACAGCTCCTCCCCAGAGCAGGACCAGCCCTTTGATCACGGCCTGATGGGTGGGAAGGGGAGACACCTCAGAAAAATATTTGTCAAGAGAAATACCACGTCAGTGGAATATTTTTTTTTTTTTCTGAGGTTTGAGGGGGGGTGTGGGGGGGGGGAAAAAAAAAAAAAAAAAAAAAAAAAAAAAAAAAAAGCTGATTTCAAAGAACAGCTCATTTAGCAAGAGATAATCTGTCTCTTTTAATCTATTGTTCATCCCTACTGGTTAAAGGCTTCCCGCCCAACAACAAGAGCTTGTGAGCTGCAGAGAGGAAACCAGCACAGCCTAATATTTCTCTCTGGGCACATCCATCAGGGAGGAGGCACCCCCAGCAGCAGAGCTATCAGCCTGTGCTCATCTCTCCTGTGCCACGAAGGATGTGCAGTTCCAGAGAGATGAAAGCTGTTCCCCTGTTTGGGATGAGGGATGGTGGCCAGAGCTGGGGAGGACTGCTGGGATAATTGTGCTGCTTTACAAAAACTGGAGAGTTTTGGAACTAAATCTGAGGGAAAGTTGTACAGTCTGAGGAGCAGATGCACTGAAATCTCTGGTTTCTGCCATGACACAAGACAGAAGCACTGGACAGGTCCTTTAAAGCCACCCATGAGGCTCACAGGGATTTGGGATGCTCCTGCCAAGCTGCTACAGAGCCAACAATCCCCAATACAGGGCTGTCCTTGAGCCTGAGCAGCTCTGCCTCCCTGGAGCCCCTCACAAATCCTGCACTCAGTAAAACCCCAGAGGTCCATAAGAGGAGGAAACAGGAAGGCATGGAGCTGCCAATAGCTCTTCCACCCTTCCCCAGTGTTTCTGTGGGCTCCCAGAATGTGTGATGCCCAGCAAAACCACGCAGGGAGCTGCTGCAGCTCCCACTGCCGGCATGCTGCTCTGCTCCACCTGACAAAACCCTCTCTAAATTCACACCTCGTGCCTTTGTGAGCAGATGCCTCGTGCTGCTGCTCAGGCTTTGTTTTAATCCCTTCTGCTCTGGGATGTCACTTCTTGCTGACGCATCTGTGACTCTCACATCTGTGCTGCCGCTGTCCCCCTGCACCAGAGCCACAGGAAGGTTTTTGCTGGCCCATTTTCACCCCTCCTGCCGTGGCTGGCTGGGACAGGGCTGGCACCCAGCTTTTCCCACCAGCAGGAAGAGGCTGGTGAGCCCCACTGGAGCCAGTCTGGCTGCTCTGGGCCGAGCTGGGCGCTGGGGCAGATAAGTAAACACTTGCAGCTCTGACATAAATTACTTTAGTCCTTGACAGCAGGACACTGACCAGGGTCGCCTGATAAGGGAGGGAAAGCCTTGCATGTCTCTCAGTCCCACTCAGATATTTCACAATAAATGTCACTGGGAAAGAATAGACACTTCTGTACCCATTAGGCAGCTGCATGTTCCTGTCACCTTGAGAAGAAGGGACGCATTGTCAGAGCTGTCGGGGCAGGCAGGAACCAGCTGTTAATCTGCTCTGACATCCTTTTTCACAGAGCAAGTGTGAACAGGGCGTTGCAAAAACCCAGTGGAAAGGTGATTAAAAATAGGCCCTCCATGAACATCTACAGGGTCTGGCACTGTACTGCTGCTGGGGAGCCAGAGGACCGGGATGGAGGCACCAGCTCCTCCTGGTCTCAGCTCCAGCACACTCTGCAGTGCTCTCTGCCCGTGCCTGTTTCCCTCAGCTGGAGCCACACTGTCCAAGGACAGGCCATCTCCCTTCCCTGCTGAGGGTGGGCTGAGCTTCAGGCACTGATTGCTCAAGCCCAGGTGACACAGTTGCAAAGCTGGCAGTCTAAAAATGAGCTGGATGGAGCAACACGGCTTGGTCTGGATGGGTCCTGGCAGATGTAGCAGTGACACCTGAGGATGTCACCAGCTCCACCAGGACACCCTGCTCCTCTGCCAGACATCACCGCAGGGAACATGCCTGTAGCATCAGTGTGCAGCTCCCTCCACTGCTCTGGCTGAGGGATCCTGCTCTCACAGACCCTCATTCAGGGACTGCTCACACTGGTGACAGAGATGGGGTGCAGAGGGGCTGGGGACAGGTATCCAGGGGGTCAAATGTACCTGAGGGATGGCTCTGCACTTCCTAGTGGGTTCACCTGGGAATCTCTGTGGCTTCACTGCAGGCAGGCAAGAGACACAAAGTCTGGGCAAGGAGCAGTGTGTCTGCTCTTCCACAGGTGCTCTGGAGAAAGTGGGATGTGTGGCTGGAGTTGTATTACCTGCCCACCTTAGAGTCTGGCTTCAAATGATTTCCCAAGTTAAAGACCCCTGCATCCACACCATCTCTTTTTCTTAGGGACATTATTGACCAAGGTACATTTTTCTGTAATGGAAATGGGTTTGTCCCAGTGGAAGAGATCCCTGCAGAGCTGCTCCTGGGCTTGTTGCTTACAGAGAGACATTGCTGGCCCAGCTTTCACTCTCTGTAAGTCACCTGCACACACTCTGCCAGATCCTTCATCTATTCTTGATCACCATGTCTTGCAGATCTTCAGCATTTGCTATGAAGTTTTTTAGATGCAAATCCCTTTCAGTATTTCAGATATTAGGAAATCTTGCATTGAAGACATCTGCTCAGTGTCTAAAGCCTTTAGGATACTCATTAAAGGGATATTTCCCCTGATATCTCATGTGTGACCATTGGAGGAGGATGCTGGTCAGTCTGGCTGCAGGCTGCCACATCTCACCAGGGTCCCACCATGGCACAGGCTATACCCCTCAAGCCCCACACCCCCCTGGAGACCTGGCCTTGGCTCCTGTCTGGGAACAAAAGGTCTGGCTAATGCAGAGAGATGAAAGCTCACTCGCAATCCCATGTTCAATATTTGATTGTGCTCTACTGCTTAGCCTTTTAATGTGGTTCTGCTTATTTTTACAGGTTTCCCAATCTGCCCCCTCCCCAGATTGTTTATATATTTGGAAAGCCTTCTGTTTAGTGCCTGTAATACCCCTGACGTTCTTTCTCTGCAGTGGTCTTCCCTCACTCGCTCCTCTGCTGAGACTTAACTGGGATTTGTTTCAATACTAATCTCTCAAATTGTTTATTAAACCACCTCCTGATTTATCTATGACAGATTTTTCTTGAAGTTATAAAATTTCAATCAAAATTCCTCTGGGCATTTCACATTCCCCTCTTACGATCACTAAATCCTATTTGTTCTTGGCCTGACCCCCCTTGGCTCCCAGCCCGGGCTGGGGCAGTGGGAATGCACACTGCAAGCCAGTGGCTCCAATTGCCCCCTGCCCCAGCAGCCTCCAGACAAGAAGACTTCTTGAGTTGCTCTGCTGAAACCATTTCTTCCCTTTCCACCTCCAGCTGAAGGTGCAAAGCTTCAGCAAATCTAGCGCAGTTTCCCTGCTAGCTGGAGGGAGTTTCCTCCTTGTTCCATCCCCTGGCACCTAGTTCCAAGCCCCTAACATGCTAAATAATTCCTCTTCCACCTTGGTGTTTACATTCTTCAGATACTTTCTGCTGCTTTTCATGTCCCGCCTCATTTGGCCCTTTGCTGGGGGTACCCGGCTCCTTTCATCTCCGCCCATGGAGCAGCCTCCCAGCCCCAGCCTGCCCAGGGCAGCAGCTCCAGCACTGCCCAGGCTGCTTTCTCCCCCAAAAAAGACTCATCCACCCACCCCTGTTTTTCTAGGATGAGGTTGGCCCAAAGGATGAGCTCGTTCCCTGTGCCTGGACCCCGGTTATCCATCAACGTTCCTGGCTGTCTCACTTGGCATAAATCAGGTATGGATCGGATCAGGCAGCGTTTTATCTCCGTTTCTGGCTCCACAGGGAATACAGCTGACCAAAATCCTGGTTTAAGAGGCAGTCCATGGCAAAGCTTCATCCTCCCAGGCTCTACTGTCACCAACTCTGCAGCTTTTACTACTGCCCAGGGCAGCTTTCAGAGAGAGATGAGGACAAAAATGATTTCACCTATCTGGAAAAAAAAAAAAAGTTTAGTGGTCAGCTCTTCAAACAGCTTTTGGGATCTATTTAAAAGGAAGGAAACCCTTTAATGGTTGGAATACCAAATAATGTCACATTAGGGATTCAAATCCTTCCAAGGGTTTTATCCTTGATGTAATTTATGAATTATATACTTATTAGAGCAAAGGAATGATGAGTCAGTAAATGGAATAACACATCTATGCAGAGAAGAAAATACTCACATTTTTAGTTTAATAGACACAATTTCCCCCAACACAGTAACTGACCAAAGTTAGCCAAGCTAAACAGTCCACCTACTGTACACAGGGCACTTCAAAGGGAAAATTAAAAGAGACAAAACCGATATGAGAGGATGAGGAATCGCAGAGGGTCCTTATCAGGATCCCTTTCAGTGGATGTTCCCATGTTTTAGTGGGAAAAAAAAAAAAAGGCAACAACAACAAAAAAGACCCGGGAATGTGAGCCTCCGTGGCTGATAGAGGATTTTCCTCTGGCTAGACACAGAGTCTTTAAAAAAGCTGCGGCAGAGTGTGGGATCATTAAACACCTTCAGATTCCTTCCCCACTGCCAATCACGGCATCAGCAACCGCCCTCTCGGTGGCGTCTGCTGATCCCACTTTGAAAACCTCCCCATTTATCACTGCTGGGAGAGATCCTGCTGAGACCGCTGGAGCCTGCTGCTTGTCAACAGGGCACCTTATCTTCTCCAAACATTTACTTAACCCTTTGTCTGGCAGGCCGGGAACAATGGGGATCCCAATTGCTGCCTGGTCACAGGCACTGGGACAGGCTGAGGAAAAGGAGGATGTTGGAGACCACCAGCCTCCACCTCCATGGAAAAGGTTACTTGCATCCTGGTAGAGCAGAGAATTCTTTTTGAATTGTTTTCTACCAGGGACAGACAGAAGGAGCTTTTCTAGCTGTAAGCAGGTAATGAAATACACCATCAGAAATTGAAATAGTCCCCCAAAATCAGCTACATCGGCCCAGAGCTGCTGCAACTCTACTCAAAATGACACAAGCGTCAGAAGTTGTAGTTCTTGCTGTGTACTGCTCAAAAGCTGATATAATTTTACCCTAAACTTATTGCCATTTTAAGTAGAATATTCCAGATGTGTCTTCATTTAGTAACTTATTCCAAAACAGATTTTCTTATAAAAGCTGGAGCATTTTTAATTTTTTGAGAGAACTTTCCTCTGATGTAGTGAATGAACCAGACTTACAGGTTCCCAGTGGAGATGGGCCTGACACTTGCAAGAGGAAAATGAGGTCTCAGCTCTTGACCTGCAGTACAACAGCAGAGAAACCCAGAGGCCAGATGTGCACCAGCACTTACAGAGTCAGCACTGATGAGGCCCCTGCTGCCAGGAAGGATGCCTGTGGGGCCAGAGATGAGGAATTTGGGCATTTTGGCATGAAGGACCCCAAGGCTGCACATCCTCACTTGGTAACCAGCCTTCAGCAGCCCTGCAGCAGCTGATGGCAGGGACAGACGCACTGGCCCAGCAACACAGAAGGATGGAAATCCCTCAGGAACCTGAGGACATGCAGATGAGCTCTCCCAGCTCAGCTCTCCCAGCTGTGAGCAGCCTGACTGGCCCAGGCTGAGGACAGTAACAAATGGCTGTGTGTTTGAAGCTGAGTTTGAAGTCTTTGTGTTGTCGCTGTAGCGCTTTGTGCCGTTATCTGTGACAAGAGCCGGGAGTTCACATCTTTATCTGGGAATAAAGACTCACAGATCACGGCACTGTTTGACAATATGACAGCCTTGGGAAATCTGGAATACAGAAGGAAACAAACAGCCCTTCCAGCAGAGCAGTGATGGCAGACCGGTGCTCCTTTCTCAATCCCAGTCTGGATTAGTAGGTTCTTTGAAGTGTTTTGATTATCTGCCTTTCATGTTCTTGTTACCAACCTCTCCAGAAGAGAAGTGAGCTTAGATATTTGCAGGCCATCCCTCCAGGACAGGGGACCATGACCACTCAGTAAGGAACTAGTGACATAGGCAGAGAGCTCTGGTCACCTTCTGAGGGGCACCAGCATTTACCCTTCAAACATTGTCCACAGCAGAGCCATCAGTAGAGTTACTCCATGTCCTGAATTTAGGCAAGCACTAAATAGTACTTAAACCAGTCTAAATTTCACTAAACTAGGAAGTCTGCCATGGGCATTAGATTGGACAACATGCACTGAATTTTTTCTACTGAGAACTGGGACCTTCTAGAGGAGAGGAGTTCTATTCAGAATTATTCTGTTGCTCAGAGAGCTACACATTGGTCTCAGATCCACATGAAATTTTAGTGATATTTTGTTACTTTCTGTCCCATTTTTGGACAGTGAAATTGCCAGCTTGCTTCAAATGATAACTTTTTTTTTCCCCTAAAGACTTATGACTGAGAACTAGTGTTTCTTCAGTGCTTCTCCACCCCCACATGCTTCTTCTGCAATTTTGGACAAGGCAAATACAAGCTTTAGTGCTAAAATGGAGACAAGATTCCCTTGTCTTCTGGCCTGGTTTTAAAGTGATATTGTGATAGAGAGGCACAGAAATGGGTCAAAGAAATTTTGGTATATTTGCCTGAGAAGCAAAAAAAATCCAGGGTGTAAGTGGCTCAGATAGCTTTGGATCTAGAGGGACTTTTGAGGGAGAAGGAAAGCAGACTTTGGATGTAGCTTGTACAGCCTTTACCCTGGCAAGAGCTATAGGAATGTGACATATATTTAGCCAGCATGCCTTGAACTTTAGAGGACACTGCTGTGCAACTCATCACTCCCATTCCCTCATGTTTTCATTGAGGAAGGCTCCCAGGAATTGCCAGACATCTGATGTATTCCTCTGGGAGTGAAGACAGTCCTCCTGGCATGGAGACACCTTTTGTTTCCACAGAGCGTTGCCGGACTGACTGCTGAAGTGGCTGTCACACTGCAAGGGCCTGCTGTCCCCGAGCTGAGTGGCACTGCTGTCCCTTGGCAGCGGGAGCTGTGTTTCTGTGTGGTGGAGCTTTTGGAGTGGAGCCCTGCGTGCCTGGGCCGTGCCAGCTGGGCCTGGCCAGCGTCACCCGGCACCGCCTGCCCTGGCCCTGTCCCACGGGTGATAACGGGGCTGCAGCGCCTCAGCCCAGCCAGGAAAAGGGAACTTCACCCACCCTGAGCAAAGGGGAGGACAGCCCTGTCCACAGGGATGGGTTATAGTGTCCCCTGTCTGACTTGGGACACAGGGGACAGACCCAGCTCCATCTGGGCCATGCTGGCTGGGCCTGGCCAGCGTCACCCGGCACCGCCTGCCCTGGCCCTGTCCCACAGGTGATAACGGGGCTGCAGTGCCTCAGCCCAGCCAGGAAAATGGAACTTCACCCTTCTTGAGCAAAGGGAAGGATAGCCCTGTCCACAGGGATGGGTTATAGTGTCCCCCGTCTGACTTGGGACTCAGGGGACAGACCCAGCTTCACCTGTCCCATGCACAACCCCAGGGCACTGGTGTCAGCACAAGCAGGATTGGTTGGACAAAGGCAACAGAGCTGCCACTGCACTGTGAGTTATCACAGAGTACACCCATCAGTGCAATTAAGACTCTAACAGAGCAG
The DNA here is from genome assembly GCF_014805655.1 of Passer montanus. Lineage (NCBI taxonomy): Eukaryota > Metazoa > Chordata > Aves > Passeriformes > Passeridae > Passer > Passer montanus. The sequence continues at coordinate 4,906,097 of NW_024368930.1, forward strand.
TTAAAGATGTTTTTCTACACCCCACTACTGCTGGGCAGGGATTTGACATTGGGCTGCCAGCATATCTGGAAAAGAGAACTAGTCTGAAAACACATCCTGTGTTCCTCTTGCAAGCACTGAACTGAATAAGTTTTTTCCCCCTAACCAGAGCTATTTTGGTTTAGTTTAACAGAGTAGGATGACTACCAGGAGTTAAAAATGTAGTACTGCTTTTTTCTGCAGGTTGCAAAAGTCAAATCCCATCATTTCAGAACAGACACATCTGCATCAAGCCCACCAAGACAATAACTGGTTTTTGAGTTCCCTCTCTTCAGAGGTCTCTTTCCCCAGCCCTGCCCAGAGCAGTAGAGTTGCTCTGGTTGTGACAATGTCAGGTAATGAGCTGGCTGCTGTGCAAGGATCACAGGGCTGACAGCAACTCACTGGGTCTGAGGCTGGAAAAAGGGCATTAAGCCCATTAAACCTCAGTTAAGACACCAGGGGGCTTTGCCAAACAGTAATTAACTGGCTGCCAGAGACCAGAAGATCAGCTGCAGTAGGTTACTACCCACCAGAGCTGATTTCCTCACTGTCACACAGCCCTAGGATTATGTTCTACACATGAAAAAACCCCATGTTAATAATTTAATTTGATAGAAGATGGCTATAAAGCAACAGGAAACAACATGAGATACATCCAAAACTGTCATCAGGAACCATGGGAAGGATTAGAATAAGAATAATCACTTAAAGTTCTCAGCTGTTATGACAACAAAACCACTAAAGCAGCCAGGACAGCCTGCATCACCCCAGTAACCCCAGGCACAGATAAATAGCTACAGGTACAGCTCAACAAGTGAGCTTCCCTAGGCCTGTCCTGCCAAAGCTGAGCCCAGGGCTGGGGGATATCCTGCTCACGTGCCCACTCTCATTTGGGCCACACCATACTGGTGGAGCATCCTTTGCTCCCTGGAGGGAAGCACGGAATTAATATTTTATGCACAATTAGTAATTTTTCATTCATTGCCACTTGTATGAAGTGGGTCCAATCTACGGAGAATTTGTCTGCAGTGATAAAAAAGTAATTTCAAGTTCCTACACTTTCATTGATTTAACATTTTCCCAAATAATCTTCCCAGTTCTTACATTGTTTCCCTACCTGTCATGGTCTTCTTTTAGACATAATTTTGTTATCTAGTACTTTGATCCCAAAATGGTGAGGGAGTGCTACATGAAAAGAAAAAAAAATAATGGGAAATAGGCCCAGCAAATGGAGTTAAGGAGAGATAGGAAGGAGCCAGGATCTGTCAGCTCCCCGGGGCCCTGCAGGATGCCTGGGAATGACAGACAGCATTTTCCTCAGACGAGGCCAAACACATTTCTTGATAAACTAATTAAGCAAATGTGTTGAAACAATGTGAGTGTAACATGCGCTCTGTGCATGGCTGGGGCTGCTCCCAGGGCAGGAGGCAGCCCTGTGGGGAGCAGGGCATTCTTCCAGGGACATGGGACCAGGTAAAGAGCAATTTGGGAGTGGGTCACGACCACTACCCACAGTGCCTGCTCCAGGGAATGGGTGCCCGCCTCTGGGACCATTGTATGGAATGAGGATCACTTTATGGGGTTTAGGTGGACTGTGGCATGTCACTGTCCCCATTAGCTGGGGTAGGCCATGAGAGATCAGCCCCAACAACAGATGGGATTTTGTGGCAGCAGTATCAAGGGATGTGTTGCAGGGGCTTTGGGCAATAGCTCTGGGTAAAATCAGCTGCAGGTATTATTTAATTACAGGTGCTAGAGGTACTGGCAGAAGCAAAAAGGAAGATGGTGGAGAAGAAGGAAGCCCAGTGCACCCATCAGGTGAGCTGGGAGGCAGCTGCTCTGGGGTACCCTGAGCTCATTCTGTGTGCATCACTTCAGTGCTGTGCCTACAGCCTTCCTCCTCTGCTCACATGAGTGATCTCGGCCCTGACATGGGACATTTGTACCTTTAGACCTTCTCCTCTTTGATGACACAAGAAGCATCACTGAGTTTAATTTGATGTCCCCAGCATTCCCTGCCTTTGTATTTTTCCTGCAGACAAAGATAGCGAGCAGGAGAGTGGTGCCAGGGCGGCTGCTCCCTGCCTGGGGTGGGGACTCCCTTCCTCCACCCCCTCGGAGCCAGACCATCATCAGCAGCAAAATGAAATATTCCCATCCCACATGCTCTCAGGATGAAAGATTACATCCTATCCTTCCTTCTCCTCCCTCTTGGTCCTCCACTGCCTTCCAAACATGACGCTGGGCCACGTGTATCCGCAGCAGCGCTCGCTCAGACATGACAACCTGGACTTGACCCCTGAGGTTCTGGCTCCACCGAGTCTTCCTGGCCATTTTGGGCAGCAGGAACCTCTGTCAGCACTGGTGATGGATGGGTTCAGTGGGAGAGAGGCCTTCAGACAAAAAGTCTCTCAAACACAGCGACAGAGAAAAGTAAAATAGGCCCTGAGCGGCAGCAGCTTGTGGTAAGCAGAGTTTGTGTTCAGAGCTGCAAAGGACTGTCCCTCCTCAGGGACACTCGGTTGTCACCATCCTTTTCTGCAGTCTGTGGTGTGCTTGGAAAGCTTTTTCTCTTGCCCAGGCTGGCTTTCAGGCTTCACCACTTTTCATCTTAACCACCAAGAGCCAGAAATAAATCAAATAGCAGCAAATGTTTCTCTAGTGTGTCAAGAAGCACAGATGTGCAGGGACTGCCCAGGTGGAGGAACTGCCACCACAGGTACAACACCTGCCTGAGGCCACAGCTCTGGTTATGCACAAATGAGCTCCCAGGAATGATGATGGTCCATGGGTATCTCCAACTAATTGTGATCAGCATAGCTTGACCAACAGACAACTTTATTATGTCATGACAACTTCTGGATGGGATCCATCTCTTCAGAGCTGTGCTATCTGCAAGATGTCACTGAACTCAAGGTGATCTGTCCAGCAGCCACCCCTCACAGCCCTGTCTTGGGGTGGTTTCTTTGCACTGCAGGAATCCTTGGAGAGAGACAGCCTGGTCTTGGGGACATCAATCTCTTGACTCCTCTGCAGTGTTGGGGAAGCCAGTGCAGCCAGAAGAGGAAATGGGGGCAGAGGAGAGAGGATCTGACCTTGTGTTTCTGCCTCCTTTTCCAGATTAAGCCATTTCCTTATAAGAGACACACACCCTGCAGTCCAAATATTAGCTGAGTTTCCGTTTCAGGCAATACCATCAGCAACAAACCCAGACCCAGCATGCTCCTGTACCTGCTCTCCATTGCATGACATTTGAACATTGAAACCCCATTAATTGTTCAGACAAGCCTTTAATTTGTGCGTGCAGTGCAGATGGCCAGGTCCTTCACAGCACCAGTAGCCTGAGCACTGGGCTGGGACAAGTCACAGCAACGCTTTGCTGCTGCCCTGACTGCACATGGAGCAGAGCAGCTCTGCTTCTGGGGACAGCTGAGTTCATGTCACTCCTGACTCCACCACTAAAGCAGCAAGGAGCAGCCCCATTGTGCAAACCATTTCCTTCAGCAAGGGGTTCAAGGCTGAGGACTAATCCTTTGGGAATATTGGCTGTGACCAAGGAGTAGGGGGTGCTGCTGGATGTGACTGTGCATGCTCCAAACCCTTGCCCTTATTGCCCGTGCCCCTCATTCACCTGGTGCTTTATGATGGGCTTTGCTAACATACATGAAATTTAATTTCCGGTTATTAACCCACAAAAAGGTATTGCTGTTTTCAGAATTACACTGCTTCCAATTAGTGTTGCCCTTTGGTTTATGGTATGTTGTTTTTCTGGAAAACCTTTGAACCAGGCTGTGCACCAGCTGAAGGGCATTCTGGGGCAGTTAATAAAGATTAACTCTTTGGAGCAAATATCTGTTCTGATTCTGATTGCACCCTCACAAGGGAAGGAGATCTTAGAAAATCCTAGATGTCTCTTTGCTTTCCTTTTTTTTTTCTCCATATATATTTTCATTCTTTCCAGTTCTCATTTTCCTGCCTTGCCAAAGGCAGTGTCCTTCTTTCTGTTGTCACAGTAGAATGGTCCTGACAAAGCAAGAATTTCCTTCAGATGCTGGACATTCAGCCACTGCATTCCTGCTAGAGAAAGCCTTTGGGCTGGCTTTGTCCCATCCCTCTGTAAAACCTGTATAGAGAAGAAAAAACTTGTGCCAGCAAGAGGAGAGAAAGTGCTTATTGTCACTTAGGAACAGCGATACACAAATTTATTTGATGTTTTGCTCATTGTTGATTCTCACTGCTCACCTTTTCCCATGCAACCATGAAATTTTATGTCTCAGAGTCAGCTTTAGTGTTTCTGCTTTCTTTAGTGTTTCTTATAATTTACTCACCTCCTTACCTTCAAACTATCAAATACAAAGACAAAAGTGTCCTCAATGTATGTATTTTCACTCTGACTGGCTTTCAGCTTATGTTTGTTATTACATTACACTTCTATCGTGCTGCAAGTGCTGTAGTTAATTTCATGTTCATTTATTTTGTTCCTTCATTGGACATTCCCCAGGCAAAATATTTAAAACCAAAGGGAAAAAAAATTACCTTAGGAAACTTAGATTTCATTGCTGGCTTTCAGCCAAACAGTTCTCTAGACTTCATGCAGCTCCCCCAGGAGACAGATGGTTTGCAGTGTGGGTGCTTGTGCTGTACCTCTGCAAGGCAAATCCTGTCTCTGAAAACCCACCGCTGAGTTCTTGGAGTTCCAGTGTGTGCAGAACTCCATTATCTCTACTTTCAAGCAAAGAAAGTGTTGATTAGAGTAATTTATGAACAGGTGTGATGTTTAGAAAGACCAGATCCTCATGGGTTTCATTGCAGTTCAGGAGCATCTCACCCCTCAGATGCAAACCCAAGAAAGTATCTATGTTCTGAACAGCCATGGATCAATATAATCATTGGCATGCTAATTCCTTATGGAAATGAGTGCTTCATTCTCTGTCTGTTTGAACAGCCTTGTTTAATCAGCTCCCCTGGACCTGCACTTCTAAAATCCGCTCTATAAAGCAACGAGCCCAAGATTCCTGAGCGGGAGTTCTTGGCAGTTCCCCGTCTTCAGCATGGCTGTACATCTGCAAGGATGTGCAGCAAGCTGAATGACTCCAGCCTTGGTGGGTCTGAGGACATTTATTGTGAAAAGCAGCTGGGGAACCATCAAAGTAATTGCTCTGGGCTGATGTACGTGTTTCTAATGAGTCTCACTGCAGAGGGATTTATTCAGTGTCTGCGTTATTTACACAGGACAGCACTATCAGTAAAAGACCTTATTATCTTCTCTGTATTTGTTTCTGTATCTTTCAGTTTAGCAACTCTCAAATTCAGTGTGGCTTGTGTTTTTTTTATTATTTTTATAGCTTGTTTCCTCTTTAGTGATATTATCATGGAGCCAATAAAACTGCTTTCCTTCTACATCTGGTCAAGGGAAGATTTTGCTGGGTACACGAGTCATATTTCTGTAAATGCCTCCAAGTGAATATAAAAAGCTGTTGGAAGCAATTGAGTTTACTGTTGCCTTATGTACTGTCATTAATTAGGAAATAAAGTGAACTGCATTTTATATCACTTGTAATCAAAATGTTACAGTCTTAATGTGAAGTCTTCCAAGTGCAGAGCTTCAAAGCAGGCTCTGTTCTCGTACAAATGAGCAGTGAGGAAAAAAGATACAGAGATTCTTTAAACTTTAAAATTCATGGCCCAGATTTTCTGAGTGCTGCCCTGCAGTGAGGCAGGATGGAAGCAACTGCACCAGTGGAGTGGGCAGGCAGGATAACTGCACCTGGATAACCTTTGCCATTGTGTTTTATTCCACCACTGCAGCATCCCAGTAACTGTGGTAACTGGGGATGGCTCCTCTCTTGGGAGGAGCCCAACAACAGAGCACCCATCATCAGCAGCCACCCTTTACTTCAGATTAAACTGATGGTTTCACCCTCTGTTTTCATAGAATTCAGACTTTTCTTGATCCCCTTTCCTGCTTCCCAGTTTAAACACCAAGCAAGATAAAATATAAATAATAAAAGAAACACAAACAAAATACTTGAAAAGAAAAGAAGGCAAAAAAAGAGAAGCATTTCATCAGCAACCCCTTTTTCATAACCTTTAACATTAGGTGCCTTTGTCAAGCCCATTAGGACCATATCTGCACTTTCCGGAGTTTGAATGCTTTCATATATTTGGCTCCATATGAACAAACTGGTGGAGCAAACATATTAGTAGATCATTTGCCATGTACATGATTCAGATACCCAGACATGTACAAAACCCAGGCAGGGATTAAGCAAGTCTGACAGCACTGAAGTGACTCCAGTTCTGTGTATGTATAAGCGATAATGAACCAAAGGCCCTGTTTGCCTTCAAATAACACACCAAATGATTAATTAGACAGAGGGCATGAGTAATAATCACAATATTATATGCTCCACCATAATGGAACGCTGCTCTCTTCTTGCTTTGTTCCTCTAATCTCTGGGAGGCAAATATCCACTGGGTGTTACCAACAGAGTGGGAGGCAGATTGTGGTTTCTCACAGGTTATGAGCAGCACTTCTTTCCCACTGTGATTTTATACCCCCGGGACATACAGAAAACCTCTTTGGAAAATACACGATTGCTAAAGGATTAAAGGGATCTGCAGGGGAAAAAAAAGCAGAATTCTAGCTGCAGATTACAGACTTGAACATGTTCCCATTAAACTAAATAGCAAAGTTGTCTTTGATTCGATGCTGAATCCTGAATGCTTTATCATCAAGACATTCTTTGCTAAAAGTCAGAGTTTGTCATAGACATACATTAAAAAAAAAAAAAAAACACGGTTGCTCAACCCCTTATTTCCTGTTTATTCATCTCTTTCTGCTGTGAGGAAAACTACCCTTCTGAGCATTTACCAAGCAGCTGTTCAATGCTCACAGTGAGCTGGGCACAGGCGCTGCTGGGTCCCAGCCTGCAGACAGAGCAGCAGCCTTGGCTTGCTGCTGTCTCCTTGTCCCTCCAAGGAGCAGCACAGATGGCAAATTTACAGCATGGACTGGAGGGCTAAAGATGATGTCAGGAGCCACCTTACGTCTTGGTCCCCTGCCCAGGGACCAGGCAGCAGCACCTGCACCAGCACAGCCCCAAACTGTCTCTGCAGTCCCAGCCCTGCCTCCCTACTTGGCTAAACAGGACCAGGGGATAAAATTCCCACTTAACACTCAGTGCCTTTATGATGTGATCCATGCTTGTCCCCAGCTCCCCCAGGAAACCCACACACCATACAACAGCCCCAGGAGAAGTGCACACAGGTACAGAGCCAAAAAATGTCAGGTTTGAAATTTAACTGATGCTGAACCCAACTAAACAGACACAGTCTTTGTTTTCCTCATTTAAGCAACAAAATCCATTTTTCTGTATTAGCTATATATAACTTTGCCATCCTACAAGGTTAAAAATATTATAGGCAAATTCCTGTCTTTGCCTATTTTTAGTTGCTATTGTCCCCTCTGACATTGGTGCACATATTGACTTGGATGCTCATGGAGCTGGCAGAGGTTCTGCAGGGGTTGTTCAGTAGGAAGTGACCAGGGAACACAAGCTGTGATACATTTCTGCATTTTAATTCATTAATTAGAGCTCAGCCCAAGGGAAACTGGTGCACTTCCTCAAGTACCACTGTGTCTTCTCCCCCAGGGACCCTCGGTTTTGGAGGGAGGGAGGAGGTGATCACACTGCCTGTATGGGAGCAGCCCCAGACAGTGGAGTTTACAAATGAATATTTGCTTTTTGCTACTGTATTTTCCTCCTTCACATGACTCCCACCTCTCTTTCCTCAAACATTACCTGGTTGGGGGTGGACTGTGCAAGCAGGCTGTGTTCAAGTGAAGCAGCATCAAGTTTTTCAGTCCCCAGGGTATTTCTGTTGCATCATCACTTTCTGGTGAGAATTTTTATCTAGGACTGCAAAAAGTGCTTTCTCATTCAGCCAGTGCAGTACAATGTTTCCAACATCAACTCTTGGTCCCTATGTGCCTTTGGGCACATTTTGAAGCCACTGATGGATGGTGTAAATGGAGATGTGAGAGACCCTCAGAAGCTGCACCAAGCTCCTGCTTGTTTCAGTAGAACCTCAGAAAACAAGACTGAAAGTGTCTACCAGGCACTCCAGAAACACTGCCTGGAAAAGCTTGGGAAAACTGGTAACTATTAATGATTTAATTGTCTTTGCAACATTGCAGCAACCTCTGAAACACAGAGCCAGGCAGCCTTGCCAGCATGAGTCATGAAAATCAGACTTATCCTCACCACGTCTTGATCCACATTATCCCATTCCCAGCCACTTCCCTTCCCACAGCTCTGGAGCACCCTGCACCCCACAACTGCTCTCCTTGCCAGACAAATGTCTCCCTGACATTTGCACACCCTCTCCCATGACCAACCTCGGCAAAGTTGGAGTCTGATGCAGAAGGGAAAATATTCCCTTCACTTGACATACCTAGGTGTTAAAATGGAACAGGCTCATACAGGGAAAAACCCTGGCCCTTATCAGTGTGACATTGTGGAGTCTCACGATCATAATCCAATATTAGTGTGTGATAGAGCTCCTGCTGGTGGTGCAGCCCATGCTGGGGAGAGGTGGGACCTTGTGAGTGACCTCTGTGAGGATCACCTGCCTTAAACCCCCAGCTCCTCCCTCAGATGGGGATTTGTGACTTTGGGAGGGGAGAGGAAGGTCTAGGACACCTCCTTCCCAATCACTGCCCTTGTGCAAAGTGCTCTGCAAGAAGGGCAAGCCGTGGGAATAATCAGATCTCTCCAAGTCTTCTTCATACCCCAAAATCTTCACAAATTTACATCAGAAAGGAGTGTGGGAAATGCGGACAACTCTGTGCTGGGGAGGTGCAGAGGGGCTGAAGAGGAGATTAAATGCAAATCAGTGCCTCTGTCCATCAGTCCAACCACCAAATCCACCCTTTCCCCCACTCTGCAGGCCACAATGTCATTTGAGTTCCTGCTCTTTATCCTAGAATTTCTCAATTACTCCAGGTTCCCAGGCGCCTGAATAATCCATCCAGGGGTAATCTCTGCACTCCATGCCCGCAGTGAGGGCAGTTCTTGGCTCAAAGGTTATTGTGTGAAACAGTTTGGCCCCTGGTCCTGATTCTGGATAAGGATGTTGGACATTAGGAGGCAGGTTTCCATGGTGTCTCTGCTCTGAGCATGTCAAGGCTTTGCTGAGGAGAACAGAACAAGGCCATAAAAACCCCACATCCAACTGGGATCCATGAAATTCACCTTGTTCCCTCATCCTGCCATCAAATCCCAGCCAACAGAACCCAAAGGGACTCTGAATCTTTCCTCTTTTTGTAAATAAAGAGATGTAGATGTCAAGGAATTGTGCTTGGATGTGAACCTGGAAAAGCCCTGTGCCAAATGATGGCTTATGAGCACTAAATCTCTGCTGGGAGGGCTGCACTTTAGTCCCTCTGGCACCCTGGCATCCCCCAAGCCTCCCCCAAAACCCTGCCTGTAGCTGTCAGAGCCAAACTGGCCACATGTGCCTGTCCATGTTTATCTTTGTCTAATCGCTCTGGCTCAAGGAAGGACATTTAGCATGTCAATCATATTCCCATTACTGTAGCACTTCATTAGTGCAGTAGAATGAAACCCCGAGAGAAATTCTCTTGAAGGAAAGGGGTGGAGAAACAGGCTGGGGAGTCTGCAAGGTTAATTCCCTGGGGAATTGCCTTACTTTTTAATTCAGTGCAAATTCAATCTTGTTTGGCAGCAATTTTAAGGAAAAAAAAATTACCTTGGGTGCTGAGACACCATGGAGACGAGGATAACTTGGGACTGGTTTGAGTTACACCCCTAAATACAAATCAGATTAAAGTTCTAAAGCAGGGGCAGGAGAAACAGGACAACAAATCTCACTGCTCACATAGGCAGCCACACACCACCTCCCCCAGTGGTGAGATCTTAACCTAATATTAAAGTTTAGTGTGACGGTGGGTAGATGATGCTAGAAATCCTTCTTTCCCTTTATTTTCCACAGTCTGTATTAAATAATTCAATCAAAACAGCAGCCTCTGCTTATTTGCACCCCACACAGAACAATGGGAGCACAGGAGCTCCTCAAAGCCCAGCGTTTGTCCCTGGCCCAGACTCCAGCAGCTGCTGAGAGCATCCATTTATAGCAGAGACAGTGGAGATCCCTCTCAGCACTCCAGAAAGGCTCTTGACGTCATAAATTGTGTTTAAAGACTCTTTCAAGGAGACAAGCAAATTTAAGAGGGCAGTTAGCTCCTGGCACTTAGATGCATAACTTTATTTGAGTATTCAATTTCCTCCTTCATTCATAAAGTAAACAATCTGAGTTATCTGAAAGTGACTGTATACTCCTGCAGTGTTTTCTTAAAAGAGTCAATAGGAGCAAGGCGACATAAAATGCTTCAGAGAGCATGACACAGGAAAACACGAGCCTTTAAATTATACACATTCAGGAAACGGTTGAATTCAGCGTTTTAGATGGAAAGGTTAAAATGTTTGTGCTGAATTGTATTAAATCTTTCACCAGTAAATCCTGTAGGAAGCAGAACATTTGAAGGAACCTACTTATTCCCAGTGTCTAGGAAAGACTCCCAGAGTTTCAAAGGAAAACGTTCATTAATCTCATTGGACAAGTGCAATCTAATAAAAGCTGTTGTTAAGTTAAGACAACTTGGTTAAGTGTTTTCCAAATTTAGTTTATTCCCCCACACTCCCCAAAAATCCCTTTTTGGTCTGAAATGGCGAAGCTGTGTTGCTTTTCAGCCTGAAATTACCTTTTTTAGGAAGATTTTGCCAGCCTTTGGGGAACTGCAGCTGGATGCTGGCAGGGGTGGCCAGGATCCCCAACAGCAGCTCAGCTCCACTCTAGGATGGGTTTGTGGGGTCAGGTCCCTCAGCAGGACAAACCCACTGTCCCCTAGCAGTGGTTTCACTTCCCAGACACAATCCAAACTTTATCATATGGATTGGTTTTACCCCAATTCCGCAACAAAATCTAGAGCCAAGAAAGCAGGGCCATTTCTGCCACTGACCTCCTGCTGAACCTTTTCCAGGTCACTTTGCCTCATGACATCCCAGCTCCAGTCGCTGATGAAATGTGGATGTGGCAGATGACTTCTGACATGAAGATGACACCAGAAAGTGCCCTCATAACGACAGGGTTAAAAATGGGGAGCCAAGCTTGAAAGTCGGACAGAGTTTAAACATTTTACCTCTGTTTGACCAAAAATCTCTCTGGGGAAAGGAAGGAAATCAGCATATTCACAGTCTCTTTCCAAATTAGAACAGAATTAATGATTTCAGTGGAGGACTGGAAATGCACAGCCATAATTTGTAAAAAGGAATTCAGCACTTCTGGAGTCCAGAGTGCCTGATGATCCAAAGTTGAAATTTGTGAGCTTCCTATGGTCAGTTCAGCCTTGGCTGGGAAGGGAAATTCTCAGCTTTCTTACAAAACAAACTAAAAGCAAAACAAACCACTTTTCCTGGTGAGACTTTCATTCAATTCAGCAGACTCAGGAAGCTCCTGAGATAAGCCTCCACTCCAAGGATAACTCCACACTGAAGCCTAGACCTGACCTGGCAATTAGCAGGAGCAGAACATGCTTAATGAGCTACCACATTTGGGCAGCCTGGCTCAGGAGGGAGAAATAACCCAAACCTTTGTCTTGTATTTTCTGCAGACCAATTGTGCACTTCAATAAAAGGCATCAGTGGTAATGAAAAGTATGTCAGTCTCCCAAGAAACCTTCTGAGGAAGTCCCCAGATTTCCTGCTTCTGAGCAAGACTGAGAAATCACAGGAATTTCTCCCTGACTTCTTTTTTTTTTTTTTTTTACTCCTAGTTTTGGGTTTCAGTGAGACATTCAGAAGCACTTAAATACTGAGTTTAAAAAAAGCTTATAAACCTCAGATCAGATACTGGTTTTGTTTGGATTTGTTTTCTGATTAAGAGGTAAGTAGATTTTTTGTTTTATCCAAACCAATTTGCCATAAATTAGGGACTGATCTTTAGCCAGTTGCTCTTTGAAAAATCAAAACTAAATTTAATTACAGGAGTGGAAGCCAGCTATTTTAGAGACTGTGGATGCTATTGTGGTTTTATTTTTGGCTTTTGCCTCTTGCAAGTGGAAGAGGGTTTGGTTACCCTTTATCCAGGCTGCCTTTAAAAACCAAAACCAGCTCCATCTCCAGTGACCTCTCTCAACTTTCTCCAGATGTGTCTGATTTTGTGGTTATGTTCCAAGCCTCATTGACACCACTGTGGCCAAAATGATTGGTGGGGCACCAACCAAGCCACAAAGGCAAAGCAAGCCAAGAAACGTGAAGAGGTATCTACATTTCAGAGCAACCAGAGGGTTCAAAAAGTTTAAGAAAACATTTTGTGTGAGCAGAGATCTTCTGAAACCTGGAGCCCCTGAGGAGAAGGTGCCAACATCTCAAGGCAGTTGTGGTGTCTCCAGCCTGCCCTGGCTGTCCCAAAATGCTGTAAAGCAGTAATTTATAAAAGTCCTGTTTGCATTTTGGTTTAGATATGTCTAAAATTTGCAGGGGTAGGAAACAAGGGCAGGTTCAGCACCCATGAGCACCCCAGGGTGCTCCTGCACTCTCCCAGCTTTGTGACCTGGAGGTGATGGGGCGGGTGTGGCTCTTCTCTCCCCAGGTTTGGTGCCATTAGCACCACAAAGGGGTCACTGTCCCTGAAATTGGAGTGTCCAGGGCACCCCACAGAGCAGGGAAAGGGGGAACACAGCTCTGCATTCTTGTCAGGAGGTGAGGGCAAGCAGCAAGGTCAGAGTCAGTGACCTCAGAGCACAGCCTGTCCGAGGAGGAACACTGGTATTAAGCTGTCTGCTCAGAAATGAACTACTCATTATTAATATTTTAAATTGCTAAATCCTCTCTAGCTGTGTGTTAATATGAGGCAAAGCTGCATGACTTAAAAGTAAAGCTCAAACCACTGTCAATCAGTCCTGGGCATGCGGCAAAGCCTGCTGCAGGAATACTGATGGACCAAATCTCCTTCTGGGAGAGATGCTTCTGGAAGAGCTTTGCTGGGTCCTCAGCCTCCTTCCAGAGAAGGTGAGGGATCATTCCAGTGAGGGATCTTTCATGTGTTGGGACTGTCCTGTGACCCACAGACCTGAGTGCAGAGCACAGGGCAGAGCTGGCACACCAGGCTCCTGCTCACCGACCCTTTTCTCTGGATACAAGGTTGGATTTAGGAGCAAGCTCTGCAATGGACCAAGAGAGAAACACACTCAGGAATGATGTTATGTCCCTCTGCTGTTTGTTTTTACCATGGGCTTTCTACAGACTCCCATGGAGCTCCAAGACCCTTCTGGCACCTCTGCACAGAGGAAGGATTTCCTCTGGGGCAAAGCCTGGTTTGGGGCATGAACTGAAGAAACCCAAGCCGAAGACAGGAAGTTCTGGGTTGCTATTGGCTGGGATGAATGCAGAGATGGAAGAATGACAGCTGTATTTATAATTTTTTCCTCCTGAAGGAAGGTGATGGCAACATGTTCAGCTGCACCTGGATGCCAACTCAATCCCAAATCTTGGCTTGTTGTTATATCTGCATTATTTAATAAGAAATATATACATATTATATCCATGATGACCTAATTTGTTAAAAATGCTTTAGCACAGCAGAAAAGCCAGCTTACAAAGTTTCCAAAGCCATTCCCATGGAGTGTGGCTCCAACACCACCATCATTCCTGACTCACCAGTAGCTATCACCTTCCCTGTAAGTGCCCTGCTCCTGTTTGGTGCTGTGACATTGTTAATCAGCGAGGAAAGATGTCAAGGTCAGGCTCAGGAGTGGCAATCACCCTGCAGCCCCCAGGCAGTGGTGGCCTTGCCAGTGACAGAGCACCCACAGCACAGGAAACGTGCTCCCACAAAGCAAACAAAGGTGGATCTGAATCAACTGCCTCCCCAAAAGGCCACTCTCAGGTGCCCTTTGAGCAGCAGCTTCCCTGTTGAGCATTCCTGCTGCAGGTCCCTACAGACACACACGGAGTGTCTGTTACAGCCTCCAGGGGTAAATGATTAACACCCATTCCACCCTGGCACTCACCTTAGTCCTGCTCATGCACGAGGGGTGGGGTCTCCAGCAGTGTGTCCCAACCCTCTGGCTGAGGCCACAGCACTACAAGGACCTTCAACACCCCTCAGTCAGGGGTCACAGTGAGCTCCTGGGGCTAAATTCTCATCATTTCCTCTCGTTTCATGAGCTGGAGCTGTTCTTTACTGCAAGCAAGGAGGGGGCAGATGGCAGGAATGACACCAACACCTGCAATGACAGTGACACAAGGGCCCTGCTCCTCGTCCTGTCTGTGCCCACTTCTCTTTTCCTCCCAACAGGCTCTCAGGTGGTCCCACAGAAGGGTCAGTCCCATGCCTTTCCCTAGGGAAGGGAAATGTGAGCACAGGTGAAACTGGAGCAAGAGCTGGAAGTTTCTACCAGTGCTTGCTTGGAGCCCTTTGCTTGGTTTGGAGGAAAAATTATAAGAAGCATCTTACTTTGCTGTTTTCTATCCAGTTGTCCCCCCATGTGTGCTTATTTGCACTCATTCCCAATACAAGGGCTTTCAAAGCTTTCCCAGGCATGAAACAACTAGTTTTATACTCAAACCAAGATGGAATCTTCTACTTAGAGGATAAAATTTTCCTACTTCCTGCTGTTTTCTTTTAGGTCATCAGGAAATGCAAATAGCATCCCCTTTTTGAGGCTAATTGTATCTATGGAAGAGTTGCTGAGGAGGATTACCTTGCACCAGCTCAGAAATTGGCCCTGGAAGCAGCTCAGCCTCCAAAATTTTCAAACAGCACAATGATCAAGGTCTGCTGTTGGCCACATTTAACACTGCTGTGGAAATGCTTGCTATAAAATCTTTCTTGAAATTCCAATATTAATGCATTTCCCAATGATGTTAAGGAGAGCCTGCAACAACAGAGGAAAGGCTGGCAAACCCCAGCAGTCCCAGGGCATCAGAAGACTGTAGGTGAAGATGCTTTTTGCCAAGTTTGACCATAAAAACTGCCCAAAACTTCTCCCCATCCTTCTTCTTAGCACCTGCTGTATCCCTGACACGTTACCTGTGAGGGTGCTCTTGAGTAGAAGTTTTACTCGAACATGGAATTTCTGTTTTTCAGAAAAGACAGCTGGATGAGGAAAAACTCCCTTTAACAAGAGCCTTTCTGGAATGTGCTTCTCAACAAGCTTCCCTTTGAGGAGGGACTTCTTTGAAATAAAATCACTTTGCTGAAGGTGTTATTGCTCGTCATTAAGTGTATTCTATGTAAATTTGATACTGAACAGAAGAAATTCTTGGGGACACCACCTCCTACCAACCCCTGGCCACAAAGCTTTCTCCAGGAAGGACCACCTGATGTGATTAAAGGACTGGTGCTGTTTGTTTTCTTCTTCTATGCATACAATGGTGAGATTGAATATTCAGCTCTGCTCTAGCTGCTGCACAAGTAAATAGCCTGGATATTTAATTACTGCAGCACATTGACCTGGAAAGCAACGTGAGTTTTTTTCCTGGCTGGCACACGACATCAACTTGGCAAAAAATCCCCAAAACATTGGAGAGGAGCGGTGAACCAGTGGACAGGGAATGGGAAGGAACATTAAATTTACCTTTGCGTATCACCTATCACTTCCAGAGAGATAAAAACCAGCAACAGAGAGATAAAAACCCCTTCATTCCCTAGAGCACTGCTGTACCTGGCTTCCACTTTCTTTCCAGGAGAAATCTCTTGGATCCACATAATGCTTCACAGACTTTTCAACCACAGGACCAAGGACAGGAGGTTTGATGTCCCCCATCCCCCAGAACCATGGCGGGGGGTTCCCAGCTGGCACAAAGCAGCCAAACCAGAGACCTGGTGCTCAGCTTCTCCTGGGGGCTGTGTCCCCAAGGCTCGGGCAAGGAACACTCAAACCCCTCACCAGCTGGGTGGTATTTGCAGCTCAGGCAGAGCCCAGAGAGCAGCTGAGCTGCCACACAAGTTGTGCTGAACATTTCTCTGTGCAGCACAGGAAAAATGATGGTTCTGTGCTCCAGCATAAATGACACCCCATTAGGGAGTCTGGGGCTTTGGGGGTCCGGCAGACATGAAACCACAACTTTCCATTTTCCATGCAGAAACCTAAAAGAAACAAACTATTTTTTTTTTTAAGCAGCTGCTTGGGTGAGCAATGATTTTATTGTGCTATTAATATGACCATAAACAAGAACAACATGTGTTTATAGGCTCAAGTGCTTCATTACTCGCTCGCTGACATGGTAGAAATCACCGTGGCATCAGTTTAAAGTGCAAAATGGAGCAAATCATTGTAGCCACGTTGTAAAATCATCTGGGCAGGCAACCTTTGAACAAAGGCAATTGATAGCTCTGAGGCAGCTGTACAACAGCAGTAAACAGAAGAATTGTCCTCAAGCCACCAGGAGACCGGCAGGAGAGCAAATACACCCCATGTCTTGGAAGGGGAGGAAGCACCAAGGGGGCTGAGAAACGTTTGGGAAAGAGAAGTAAAGATTGTTCTCTGAAGGTGACAGAGCTGCTGTTGGCACAGAAAGTGGGCAGATGGATGGAACTAGGAGGGGTGGGACATGCCTGCTCTGGGGGGAGCCCCTGGTCAGCTGTAGGGTCTGGTTGTCCCAGACCTCAGTTTTGCGTCTGATCTCCTCCAACCCTGCAGCCCCAAACATTCAAATTCCTGTGACAAATTGTGTGGGCTGAGCTGGGCTGTGCCACCAGGAGGCTGTGGGAGCAGGATTGAGGATGTGCCCTGAGCTGGGAAGATCCAAACTTTCCCATGGTTTTTGTTCACATCTGCTGGGGCAAATGCTCCTCTTTGCCATGCACTGGGGGGTACAAAGGGACGTGGATCCCCTAGGGAAGGACTTCAAAGTGACAAATGGAGGAAGAATGGCTAAATATTGCATGGATCTCGTGGATGTGGGTCTGCAAGCCTGGGACCTGCACAGGGGTGCTGGCTTCTCTGTGGGTGCAAAGACCTGGAGGGAAGGAATTTCCTCTGTCCCACAGGGCTGGGCAGACACGTTGCCTCTGCCATGAGGAGACCAAGGGACACAAGTCTGCAGGAGGGGCTCCTGCCCTGGGAATGGGAGTGAAAGATTGGAAGACGCTGCCAAGAAGTGAAAAACCGACATTGTGGGTGATGTCACCAGTGAGGGCAGGGAGTGAGCAGGAAGGAAAAATTACACATGTCCCAGTTGTTTCACTTCTTGTCCCTCTGCCTCGTTTCGTCTGTCACCAGCCCCCGGAGCATCCTGACGCTCGGTCGACGGTTACCAACAGGCAATAAATAAAACCTCTGGAGCCACTGGTGTCAACATCTTGGCATTGTTTAGGTCTCCTTGTTTGCCTTTAAAATAACTCTCCTCCTCGGGGTCACACAGATGAAAAAGCGAGGACCCCCTGCCATCATCCATAGAAATCATCCTGCCATGACTTGTGCTGTGCTGCCTTTTTTTTTTCCTGCCTGCAAAGTTTGGGGTTTGGGGAGATGCCTGGGAGCTCTGCTCATTACCCAGGCTCTGCTTCCTCTTGCCAGCCTGTGCCTTGACACGTCACCCTGGGCGCTGGCAGGTCACCTGAGCTCAGGCCACATCACCCATTTCCCTGGCTCCCAGAGGCACACTCGGGGCTGGATTTGGGATGGTGTACCCCGTGCTGCTGGCTTATCTGCTGCCTGGCTGTGCCTGGCTCTGCTGCGGATGTTGGCTGTCTGGGGAGTGGAAAAACAAACGGTGGAGAAGTGGATCCATGGTCAGAGCCTGGCCCTGCAAACATGGGGTGCCAGCACCGGGCCTGGCACTGGAGGGAGGCCATCCCATGGCAGCTTTTGCCTTGGCACTGGAGCTTGGCATCATGCAGGCTGCCAGTGAGGCTCTGGAGGCACAAGAAGTACTCCTCCAAAGACAGTTTCCATCCATGGGCTTTGATAAAAGGGTGGCTTAAACCCTCACCATGCCTGCACAGACCACTGCAGGGCACCAGTGCTCCCCGGTGCCTGGAGCATCTCCTTTCCTCCAGCAAGGGTTGCATGGTGGAAAGCATCATCCTCCCTCCCAGCTGAGTTGTGACTTGATGTCAGATTCACTCTCCCTGATCCTCCTTAGCCTGTTGTTTATAATAAAAATCAAGCGATCCATCTCTTCTGACAAGAGGAAGAGTTGCTCCAGGAAGCCCTGGACAGGTCAACTTCTATATAAAGGAACTATTACTTGACAGTTTCCTGGCCATAAATAGCTGTACAGCGAGGCTGGGGATTTTATTTAGAAATAACAAATAAAGTAGGCCATAAGTAACTTCATGACCTTGCTCCCCCCTCATTTCCCACCCAGCTCTCCCCTTCAGTAGGGTCTATTCCTCATCCCCAGATTCCTTGGGACTTATAGGACCCCCATTTCCCACTTCTGAGATGATACATGAACATGCTGTTGCCAGCTTTTGGAAGTGTGGTGTGGGTTTTGCATCACTGAAGATTTTTTGCTACAGCTCAGCTCCAAGAAATTGTTTTTTACCTGGCCTCCATTAAAATAATAGCAATTTGCTCTGCATGGCTGAAAGCTGGAAATCTTCCACTCAAAACATCCCCAAAACTGGATTCAAACAATTACACCTCCAACACACCCCTTAATTTTCAGTTCCTCAAGCCTTTCTTTCAAATTTTGGATGACTATCTTCTGATTTTCCAATGCTCACACTTGGCAACATCAAAACCAATCAGGAAATACAAAAGAAAAACCCAGCATTTTAGTATTCTTTTATTATTGGGAGGTTTTGACCACTTTTGTCATGTCGTCTGCCTAAAATAATAATAAAAACCTCTTTGTTTGGAGCTGGAAAGGGAAGAGCAGCGTGTTTATTTCATGTATGACTCATCAGCTCAGTGTTGATACGCGAAACGCTTCAGAAGCTAACACTCTATAGAGATGATTGTTTTTAATATAAAACAGTAAAAGTTTAAAACAACCATTGTTTTTTTCCTCTCTCTTTTCTTCCTGTTGTGGCCAATAAAACATAAGGCAGGCCACGTAGCTTACATTTTAATAAAATTAAGTTATTTGGTGCCACGTTATTACAGTCTTTTATTGGAAAGTGGAATAAATTGCACACAGTGGAGTCATAGGAGGGAGAAATCACTGCGAATAAACAGATTCTGGGATGCATTTATTTGCTGGTTTCATCTCAGAGGAGGAAGGCTTTCCCCAGGAAAACGGCGGTTCCGGCCTTGGGGAGGCAGCCCTGGCTCTCTCTGGGGAAGGATGAGTTTTTTGGGGACCTGGTGCCACGGTGGGGTCATCCCAGCCCCATCCAGCTGGCGTTTCCCATGGGCATCCTCCAAGAGAAGCCTGTCCTGTGGCTGTGCTGGACCCGCCGCAGGCCGGGGCAGCTTCTCCTGCTGCCCGTCACACGGCCATAAACGTTGGTCCCGAGGCTTTCTGCTGGGGGCTGGCGGCTCCTAGGCCAGCGCCAGGGCACACCAGGAGTCCTGCCGGAGGGGCACGCTCAGCCCGGGCTGCGGGGCCATGCTGCTGGGGGAGAAGCTGTAGTCCTCGGGCTCGAACTTGAACTCGCCGTGGCCGCCGGCCAGCGCCTCGTCAGACTGGCTCTGTGCCTGCCCCGGGGAGGGAAGCAGAGCGGGGTTAGGAAGGCTGCCATTAGCCACTGGCCTGTTTTTGTAGTGTAGAGGCAGGGCTGGGGTGGATTGTGAACAGGGGGGGTTATCCCTGATGCTAAAATTCCCTTCAGAGCAGTCCGGAGCTGGGCAGGACGGTCCTTGCAAGTAAAATGGCCAGGCAAAGAGGAGGCATCTCAGGGCCCATCTGCATTTATTCATTGATTAAGTATGTCCAGTTTGGAGAGTTTTAGGTGTGCACATATTTTTTCAGAGCACAGCACAAACCAGATTTCTTGGTTTCAAACAAAAACCCCACTCTATGTGGTGTAACCAGTGCTGCACCAGGCCCTTGGCTCTGGGGCTGAGCTTCCTCTGCATACACACATGTCCAGCTCAGGGAGAGCTTAGACTCAGCATAAAGATTGCATTGGGCCACAAAATTTTGATGTGTTGGTGGATTTAGAGCCTTTTTCTTCCTATACCAAGGTGAAATAGCAACTAGGTCCTAAGAAAAGCTTGGGACAGAAGAGGGGCCTCTGACTGCATCACAGCTCTGTGGTCACTGAGCACCTCAGGGCTAAAAGGTACAGGTAACACCTGCCCAGGGTGCCTTTTCTTGGGAACTACAGGGGATTCCACCCTGAGCTGATCTCATTAGCTCAGCAGTGTTGTGTTTTCATGATAGGAGGTGGGAATTAACCTCAGCTCTGCACTGAAGCTCTGCACTGAACTGGACACCCCAGTTCTCCACAGCAGGATGAAAGACCCCATGGCAAGCCAACAGGCTGGAGACCTTTCTACCCACACCATCCTGGGAGTTCATGCTCTCTGCTTTCCTCAGCCTAGGGAGCCCACCAGCTGGTGGCCACAGTGCAATGAATTGATTGCTTCACCTCATCAAGGCCCCCAGGACAGCAGCCATGGAGGTGTGTGGATCTCCCACCCCGGCAGGAGATGGCCCCGTCCCTGTCCCTCTCCCTGTCCCTTACCTGGGACACCGACACGATGGTTTGTCCGGGGTACTGTGAGGTTGTGCTGGGCTCTGACTTTAAAGTGACCGTGCTGTCTGAGGTGGCAATGGAAGAAGGGGAGTTAGTGGCCGAGGTCGTGGATCCTGGAAGACAATTGGAAGAGGGCAGTGAAGCAATGTAGCTGCAAATCTGCTCTTAAAGGAGTTTATATTTTAACAGCGACCATGACATCTCACAGCATGAAAACTCTACTGTTTTCTTTCTAACACACCTGTGTCAGAAAACACTTCATATTAGGCTGTCAATATGCTGATGGAGGAGGAGCAACCCTTTCACAACCTGGCAGTGTTTTGATCCCATTACTCAATTTAGCCCAAATCTGCTCACACATGAGCACTGCTGCACTGGAGCCAGGTGCCCACAGCCCAAAAGAACCACTGAGATTTCCCACTGAGCATCTTCCTATCACACGAGATCTGTGCAGAAATACAGGCCCCAGATCTAACGCAATCACCAAGGAAAAATTCTCATTATTTTCTAATTATCATAATTTCCTGCAGAAGAGGAAACATTGTGAAGTGAACTGTGCTCAAGACCCCAGGATGGAGCATAACAGCACTGTACCTGTTGAGGCTTTGCCTTTGGTAATGTTTTTAGGCTTCCTTTTCCTCGTCTGGATGCTTTCCTTTTTCATGGCCAGAGGTCGTGGTACCTTGACATTCATAAAGTTTGAAATAATTAATATTGTATTTTATTCAGCTCCTTCCCACACGTGTTGCTCTCCTATTTCTGTGCTGTAGCTCATGCAAAGCACCTAAAGTCCTTGTCCTTCACTAAGAGCTATTTTTCTCTGCATCAGGCCTTGGCTGGAAGATATATAAGGCTAACAGCTAAGGCTTTCCCACAAATTTTGTTTTTTCCTTTATTTCCTATTTTTCTTTTCCTGATTTATTGGTGACCTTTGTGACAGGGACCTATTAAATTACCCTGACAGACTGAGAGCCTACAGGCCTCAGAGGGAATGGGCATGAGGTAAAGAGGTTTCAGATTTTATGGAGGGATGGATCTCCTCTTAGGTTGGTGGACATGTCACCAACAGCTCCCATCCTCCGTGGGTAAATTTTATCAGCCAGCCTCCATGTGGGCTCTTCAACCTCCTTCACACATTCTTAACTAGGACACAGAGAAAAAAATATGGTCCTTATCTCAGTCTGGATTTGGGGACCTTCAGCCTCCAGCTGCTGGAGCCTGGTAAGTTTTCATTTCATGGAATCCTAGGATGGTTTGGGTTGGAAGGGATCTTAAAGATCATGTAGTTCCAGCTCCTCTGCCACAGGCGGGGATACCTTCCGCTACCCCAGGCTGCTCCAAGGCCCATCCAGCCTGGCCTTGGACACTTCCAGGGATGGAGCATCCACATCTCTGGGCAAGCTGAGAGCATTCCAGCATGGCCTCAGCCTCACCCTGGAGAACCCCCGCAGACTGAACTTTAAACTCTTCAAGGGGATGGGACTGTGGTACAGCTCTGCTGGGCTCAGCCTAGAGGCTGCTCCTTCCAGAGCTGATCCCCTAGACCTGCTGGGCAGTGCTGGCACATCCCAGAGGGCCCCTCCCGGGGTGACCGTGCTCCTCACCCCGTGGAGCTTCATGTACAAGCCGCAGGCGTTGCAGACGGGCTCGCCCTCGGCGTTCCTTCTCCACAGCGTGGTGTTGGTGGTGTGGCAGTTAGTGCAACAGAGGCCAGCACGTCTCGAGGAAGACTTGAAAACATGCAAACAAACACGTGAGTGCTCACACAGGAGTGATGAGCTGGGAAGTTTCCCTTCATATCAAAATGAAATCTCCAAGTACACCATATTCCCGGAAAACGCGAAACACGCAAGAGCCAAATTCAGATGAAAGAAATTACATTCAAATGAGATCACTCTGATTTGCAAGCGTTTGTTTGGTTTGGGTTTTTTAAATTCATTTTTGTTTGGAGGGGTTTTTTGGGATTGTTTTTTTGTTGTCGTTGTTTGTTTGGGTTTTTTTTGAGATTGATAAACCTGGAAAATATCCTTGCAACTTATTTCACCAACTTCCAACAAATCTGCTGGAAGTGCTCAGGACTCAGAGCATAGAGAACTTCCCTCCAGGACATCCACTCAGATGGAGAAAGAGATGGAAAATGCCATGCTTTAGATGCATGGAGAAAACTCATGCTTTGAGTGAACTCTTCTGTTTTCCCGCACTCAGAACTACCACTAAAGTTAGAAACATCCCAATTAATCTCTGGGTTATGACAAGTGGAATCAGTTGGCTGAACTGAGCAGAACCAAACTGAACTGGTCCAT
This sequence comes from Passer montanus, assembly GCF_014805655.1. NCBI lineage: Eukaryota > Metazoa > Chordata > Aves > Passeriformes > Passeridae > Passer > Passer montanus. The sequence goes on from NW_024368930.1 coordinate 4,929,103, forward strand.
GATGAGACCTGGGAGGTTATTCTTCAAGTCTCACAGATAATCTGTTCTCTTACAGGCTGTAGAAACACCCTGCAGATGTTAATTGACGACATATTTTGTGAGTGCAGTGATTGCTGGCTCTTAAGCATTAATAATTCCAAATGGAAAAGGAAAATATTCTGGCAGAAGCAGCAAACTAATTTCTGACAGGTTCCCTCCAAGGCGCTGGAAAATTCACATCTCTCTTTATATAGACTTGTCAGCTCAATAGGCATTTCATTGGAGAGCCTTTTAACACCAGGTATTGAAACTATTTTAATAAAAGTCCTCAATAAGTGTAAGATACCTCTGGCATAAGTAATATCTCCGGCTCTCTATATTCAGGTGTCTAAATATGTTCTTCAGCCACCAGAAAAATAGTTTTGAATCCGCTCAAAGGCAGACAAAAGGTGATGGAGGCAATAAAGAACACCCTGTTTGTTTATTTTTCCATCATTGCTTGATATCCTGACTGAGCAATATAACGAATGAGGTGGGAAGAGGGGGATTAAAAATGAAAAGTTTTAACAAGGCTAGCAGTCAAATAAAGATCAGCTTTGAATTTCAAGAGGCACAAGTGACATGCCCTAGGTTTGATTCCCTCGTTGCTCAGCAAAGAGGTCTCAGCAACAATTTGCAAATAACGACACCACTTTGGGAATTATTCAGCTTGCAAGAAATAACCAGGCAAAAACAATAATACCCCAAAGCGTGAGCTGACAAGCCTGGCACAGAGGATGAGACAGCAACCTTTGGCCCTGACATGGTGTCATAGCAAGATCCTGGGGCAGCTACACCGTGCCCTTTAGAGCCTTTCAGCTGCCAGGGCTGTGCTGCTCTTCCCTGCGAGCAGGACGGACCCCGGCTCCCATGGGAGCAGAGGGAGGTGCTGAGCACCTGAAGGATGCAAGGATTCTAAAGTCCAACTCCTGCTGTGGGCACGGAGGGGAATTTGGAGCCACTCAGCCCTGGGATTACTGCCTGCTGTAATCTGTCCTCGCCTGCAGATGGGGGAAGACCAGTGCAAAGCCCTTTGGAAAGTCTCAAATTTTCTGGGCCACCACAGGTCCCGGTGAGGGAGGGGCACGCTCTCCCCGTTTCACAGAATGCTCTGTTGGCAGCTTGCAGATGAGGTGACAATGAGACCTGTGGCTCTGGTGGCCCAAAGGCAATGCCAGCCCTGCCAGAGCTCTGCCCACCCTGGCAGCACTGCGTCACAACCTGCCCGTGGCCTTCCTGCAGGGACAGTGACAAGTGCCCTCCATGCATCCTGAACGTCACCCTGCAGGCTGGCTCCTCCTCACACAGCCAGGGAGAGGAGAAACCATCCTGCATCACCAATATCACAATTTAAACCTCAGAAACCCCGTGAGAACCTGCACCACAACCTGCCAGCTTAGCAAGAGACAGTCAAGGCTACCATTGCTCACTGAAGGACGAGGGCACAATACATTATTGCTGGTTTCCCAGCAATTCTCTTGAAAGAAAATGCATTTCTGCCTGCCTCCACCCCATTGCCTTTGTACCATTCTGACCTTGTTAGGAAGTTGTTGACTTCAACATTGTGCTCAGTGTTTATTTATACAAATGCACCATACACTCAAACAAAAACTCTTCACAGACCTGGCTTGACAGCCAAGTGCTGCTGATAAGCTCAAGGAATGGTGAGTTGGTGCCTATTGAATTAACTGTGTGTGAGAGCTGCTTGGAGAGCCCAAAAAATTCAAAGCCAGCAGGGAAGGTCCTTCTGAGGGAGACCAAGCTGTCAGGGACTTTGCTTCACCTCCTTTTCAAACATGGAAAAGAAACCACCAGGTTCACAAGAAAAAAAAAAAAAAGGAACTGAAGCCTCAGATTTAATCAATGTTTTTGTGCCCCCATTTCCAACAGATTCGAGGGGACCTGTGGTTTACAGGAAAGCAAAGTGTGCTGAGATATCTGGGCTCAACTCCTGAAAGTGGGGAACCCAGAGGCTGAGAGGCAAAGGCAGCAGCATCCTCTGAGATTTGCCTTTTTTACTGCAGCTCTGGGCAAGCCTGTGCCTCGGGGGATGAGGGAGCAGTGAGAACTGAGGGGCAGAAGAAAACCAAGGCAAACAGCGTAGGATGGCTCTAGGATCCTGTCAGACTGTGCCAGGGCTGTGGTGCACCTCATCCCACCTTCCCCTAAGGTGTCACCAAGCCCACTGTGCATTCCAAACCACAAAAAAGGCTGAAAAAATTCCTCCTGGGCTGAGGTGGAAAAAGTATTCTGTGAGCCACGCAGGAAGAATTCAGCTCCAGGTTAGTCCTTCAGCTCTGGGTGGTGTGGGAGCTGCTGGGCACAGGACAAATGCTGCTGAGCTGCATCTGCCCCCCATGCCCCACTGGGCAGAGCAAACCTCTCCTAACAGGGGAATTGCCTTCACCTTCACCAGCTGCTCCTGGTTTTAAAGGTGATCTGGATCATCAGACTAGGTCCAACATATCATTTTGTGAACCACAGCAAGAAACTTTGGCTAGAAAAGGTCCTGCCTAAAATAAAGTGTTGCCTCCATCCTCCTCTAACACAAACCCTTTCTGCTGAGAGCCATAGCCTTTTAAACCACAGGGCTGGAGCAGAGTGGCTGTCCCTGCTGCGTAGAGGATGTTGCCCTTATCTCAAAAAGAAAAAGAAACAAAAAATGAAGTGGAAACTACATAACTGCTGCTCTCCCCCTCCGGTGCAGGAGCAGGCTGAGCTGAGGACATCATTCCCCCAGTGTTATCTGGGCCATGCTGTGTCCTCTTCTGGGGACTTTGCTTTGTGAAAGCAGAAGTCAGGATAACTCCCAGAGCAGTGTCTACGCAAAGAACAAAGGTCGTAACGTAAAGGATGAAAGCAACTTTTTTTTTCCTGTGTCTGCATTTCATTGCAACGAGAAAATGGATTTCACTGTTTCTACAGCCATAGAGTCACTGCATTCACTGCTCTGCTCCCAGAGCTGGCACCCTCTTGCCCATCACCAGTAGGTCCCTCTTCTTCCAAAAGGGCAGAACTCGCTGCAGAAGACATTTCACATCCTCGGGAAAACCCGAGGTTTCAAAATGTCAGAACGGAAAGTCAAAATTGCAGCCCCTTTTCTAATCCATAAACCAAAATCCCCTCAAGTATTTCAACCCTAGCAAAATGCTTCCCCTGAACAAGAATCAGCTCCTTCATTTAAGCTTTATCATTGTTGCATTTATTGCCAAAATAATAAAAAAGTTTGGAAGTACTTTGGTAATTCCCAACTATATTTGCTCATCGCTGGGAAATGGTCTTAATTCTGCAAACAAGCGTTTTCTATCAGAAAACTTTGTTGAAATGTTTGTTGAAATGCCTGATGGGTGCTATAAATGAGGCTCAGGCAGGGGCAGGCAATGCACGGCTGTGTCTCTTCCCATGTGCTGAAATAAAATATGGAATAGCAGCGAGATGTCTCCAATTCCCTCAGGGAAAATCTGCTCAAAAATCCCCTAGAATTTCATCCAGCGACACATTTGGATGGCAGTCTGAAATGCAGAGTTGGGTTTGAGCTGGTCTGCACCTCCCTGTATGCACGGGTCGTGTTTGCCCTGAAGAAATCAGCAGCACAACTCTGAGATTTGCAGCACAGCAGCGAGCGGGATTCAGATTTAATGTCACCACATTTAAGGAGACAGAAGGGTTTTGGAGAGACAGGCAAATCCTGCTGGATAATACTGAATGTTACACAAAAATGCCTTGACTTTAATGTGATGAACAAAACAGGGGTATTTTCCATGGAGCTACTACTCATTTCATTGTGCAAATCCAGAGTTACATTTCCGAGGGTCGGAATAAGAATGAAACATCTTGCTCAATCTCAACTTTTTTCCTGACTGATTTTCATACACAGGATCTTGTCACTTTTGGGTTATTGCTAATAATTTGTTTTGCAATATCAAAAAATAACTGCAGGAATACACCCCTAGTGAAAGCCCAAGGAGCTCCCAGCTGTTCCCCAGAACAGTTCCAACAAACATCCTGTTTGTAATGACGGCGTCTGATGACAAGCTCTAAAACCAAAACTGTTACCACCAAATTTAAACATCCCAAAGCGACTCCACAAAAAAAAATAAAAAAGGATGTGCCTTTCCTCTCTCACCACAGGATCCCAATTGGAGGAAGCCCAATACCACATTGACAGAGGGAATTAATGCTTTAACCAGCAGGGAAACTGGGAACTGCCAAACCCCAAGTTTTCCCTTTAGGCAGGAGGGTGAAGGCAGCGGGGAGCAGGGCCCCATCCTGCTCCCATTGTGAGCAGCCACAAAAAACCCACTGGGCCAGCTCGGGACCAGCCCTGCCCCCTGTTCAACTGCTCTGCCTAGACTGTGTCTGCCTGCATGGAGAACTAGGAAATAATAATAATAGCAATAATAACGATAATAGCAATAATGGTAATAGTAATAGCAATGGTAATAATAATAGTAATAGTAATGGTAATAGTAATAGTAGTAATAGTAATAATAATAGTAATAGTAGTAGTAGTAGTAATAATAATAATAATAATAATAATAATATAGAATACAAAGCAAAACATCCACTGCAGGAACAGAGCTAGGGGAAGCCTGCAGGGTCCCGACCACAGAGTGATTGTTCCTGCTTGGCTCTGGTGCCACCCTGGGACCCCTCCAGTGCCTTCAGCCCTGTCTCCACTGCCCACCACTCATGCCAGGCAGAAATCCCTCTGCCTTCATCCCACTCCCCCTGACCCCAGCGGGTTCTGTGCTGCAACACGAGTGTCCTGGCATTTAATCTGTGCGGGGACAGGGGGTCAAACAGAGCCTAACACAAGTACAGAGACCCCAACAGCCACGGTGGCAGCCCCCCAGCCCCTGCCCTCCAGCCAGCCCCGGCTGGAGCAGGGGATCCCGGCGCGGTCTCCCTCTCTTACCAGCCTCTTCTGCGGCTTGAGCGGCCGGTTGATGCCGTTCATTTTGTGGTAGAGCCCGCAGGCGTTGCACAGGTAGTGCCCGGTGCCGTCCTTCCTCCAGAGCGGGGTGGACATGGCTCCGCAGTTCACGCATTCCCGGCCGTCCCCGGGGAACTCCTCCAGGTACTCTGGAACAAACAGCGGCGGTGCGAGGGTCAGGAGCCATCCCCAGCGCTCGGGATGGCCCCGGGGACGCAGCGGGAAAAGGTCTCCAATCCTCTGTGCCCCAATACTAGGGGAAATCCCTGTCCTGTCCGCTTTTACCTCCACCCTAAGAGTGTGACCCAAACCTTTTATTTCCTCCACACCTTAAACTTTTATTATTTTGTCCAAAGACCGCCTATTCCCCCATTCCTTCCCCGAAAGGCACTGGACGGGGCTGGGGGCTCCTTGGGTTGGGGAGGCGCAGGGTCATCAGCGGGACAGTGCGATGTTATCCCGGGGTGCAAAAATAAATGGGAGACGGGGCAAAATGGGGCGACTTTCCTGATTTCCATCACGAAACACACCCAGCCTCTGGCCGGGGGGGCGGCCCGGCCGGGGAAAGCTCTGAGCTGCCTGCCGAGAGATGCCGGGCTGGCAGCCGCGGGCATCCCGGGCTCCCCAGGAGAGCATCACCGCCTGCCCGCGGTGCCAGTTCCTGCTAGAGAGGCTCTTCCTCACTTTTTCGGGGAAAAAAAAGTCCAGGGAAGGAGCCGCAGAGCACCGTCCGCGGTCCATCCCTGCCCCGAGCACGGCTCAGCGGCAAACGAAGCGAAACGGAGCGAAATTGGGACAGCTCTCAATCGAGAATCGGTCCTTTTGTTCCGACCGCTTTTTTCCCCCTCTTTTTAAAAAGGAACTTATTATTCTTGTCCTTTTCTTTAGAGGAAATATATATTTTAAATTCTTTTAAAAAAATCTTCGATCGGATTAATAATGATGCAATGGAAAAAAAAAGGAAAAAGAGCAAAACTTTTTAAAAGGAGGGAAATGGAAAATAGAAATAACGCGTAAAGAGAAAAGGTAAAAAAAATATTGCAGTAATTAACTGAATTAAAAAAAAACGGGGGGCGGGGGGGAAAGAAGAATAGTTTAGGCTACTTGAGAGAGTTTACACTATTCAAGAGCAAAAATAAACGGCAGAGAGGACGGCAGCCGCTATCCTGGATCCTAAAGCACCGAATTCAAAGTGCTGAAAAGATTTCGGACGCATCCACTCCCTGAGCAGGACGATCTTTTCCCGCACAATGCAAAGGATTTTCACAAAGAGAAAACCCTGGAAGAAACCGCTGCCCAGCACCTCCGGCGTGGCAGGAAAAGCCGAGCCGGGGAGGGAGCTCGGTGGGGAGGGGGCTGCTGCCCTGCTCTAACTTTGTTCTTGGGGTGAAGATAAGATAATTCGGTTCACCGCAGTAAAGATGATAACGCGGCTGAGATCTTGAAGTGGCTTTTAAAGGACTTTGCAAACCACAGCCGGAGGAGGCTGGTGGAGTGCCCCGGGGTTATAAACCCCGCGCACGAAGAGTCCTGTTAAATCAAGCCCGAAACTTTATTTGCTCAGAGCTTGGTTTAAGGGGATTCTCGGTGAGGGCGCAAAGGAATTGAAGTTTATTGTTCAACGCCTGAGCGCCTTTCGGTGTCTCCCCAAAGGCCGCAGAGCAATGCAGCTGCGGACCTGTTTGGGCGAAGGCAAATGAGGAGACCGAGAGTCTGTTCAAATATAAACTAATTTACCACAATAAATTACTTAAAAGGGAGGGAGCTATAAATCTGCCCCGCTAATTTAAACACAAGGGTAAGTATTGAAGCACAGGCACAAAGTCGATATTGTGGGAAGGAGATATCGCGGGGGTGGCGGTGGGGTGGGGAGGGAAGGAGTTGAACGGCCTCTGCTTCTCCGTCCTGCGGGGGAATTGCTCTGCTTTGAAACGTGGTCTTTGCCCTTCTTGTCACACACGCACCCCCCTCCCTTGTCCCACCTCTGTCCGGGGTCAGCCGCACATATCCCATTCCCGGACCATCTCCCCATCCCTGGATAAAATCACCCTCTCCTCTCCCGTCGGGAATGCCAGCGGGACAGCTCATCCCGGGGCCGGGCCACCGACACGGAGAGGGGATGAGGGTGGGATCGGGATGGGATATGGGGTAAGGAACTGGGATGGGGTGTGTGATTGGGATGGGGTATAGGATTGGGATAGGGTGTAGGATTGGGATGGGATGTAGGATTGGGATAGGGTATAGGATTGGGATGGGTTATGGGACTGGGATGAGGTATGGGATTGGGATGGGGTGTAGGATTGGGATGGGGTGTGTGATTGGGATGGGGTATAGGATTGGGATGGGGTATAGGATTGGGACGGGATATGGGATGGGGATGGCTCCCACCCAGCACCCCGAGACGTCGCTGAAGGGCGGCGGCCACCTACCGAAAGTGGACCTGCGGCCGGGCAAGGCCGCCTGCCTCGTCTGCAGGCTGTGCAGCACGCTGCTCTCAAAGTGTCCGGCCGTCCAGGAAGGCGGTATCTCGGGGGTCACGTAGGCGGGGTAGGGGCTGGAGTAGGACCCGTTAACGGAGCGCACCAAGGCGTTGCCGTACTGCTCCCGGCCCCCGCCGCCCAGCAGCAGGGGCCCCTGGTAGGCGCCGTCGCGGCCCGAGGGGCTGCTGCCCGGCGGGCTGTGCGAGTACGAGAAGCCCGACGGAGGGTGGGGGCTGCCGGCGTTGAAAGCTGCGGCCTCGCCTGGGATGGGGTATAGGATTGGGATAGGGTGTAGGATTGGGATGGGATGTAGGATTGGGATAGGGTATAGGATTGGGATGGGTTATGGGACTGGGATGAGGTATGGGATTGGGATGGGGTGTAGGATTGGGACGGGATATGGGATGGGGATGGGGATGGGGATGGCTCCCACCGAGCACCCCGAGACGTCGCTGAAGGGCGGCGGCCACCTACCGAAAGTGGACCTGCGGCCGGGCAAGGCCGCCTGCCTCGTCTGCAGGCTGTGCAGCACGCTGCTCTCAAAGTGTCCGGCCGTCCAGGAAGGCGGTATCTCGGGGGTCACGTAGGCGGGGTAGGGGCTGGAGTAGGACCCGTTAACGGAGCGCACCAAGGCGTTGCCGTACTGCTCCCGGCCCCCGCCGCCCAGCAGCAGGGGCCCCTGGTAGGCGCCGTCGCGGCCCGAGGGGCTGCTGCCCGGCGGGCTGTGCGAGTACGAGAAGCCCGACGGAGGGTGGGGGCTGCCGGCGTTGAAAGCTGCGGCCTCGCCGCCGCTCTGCCCCCAGCCCGGGGCGTTGCCGAGGTGGCTCTGGTGCGGCTCGCAGCCTTGCAGGTAGGGCAGCGTCTGCAGGACGGAGGGCACCCGGGTGGTGGGCACGTAGACGGGCGAGCCGGCCGACGAGTGGAGGAAGTTGCTGGAGTCGTGGGAATAAGCCGACTGGCCATGGTTGGGGGTGAGGGCCAGACCCTGATACATGTTCCGTCCTCGGCGGCGGCGGCTGCTCAGGGCCCGGCCGGCTGCGGCCCGGCGGTGCCCAGGGGCTCACTCACAGGAACCTGCAGGAGAAGCGAGAGCAGCGGGCTGAGACCCCGCACACACCGGGCACCCGACGGCCTTTCCCCCGCCGAAAACGCCTCTCCCCTGCCTCAAGCAGGGGCTGAAATTTGTAATTTTTTCCCCGCTTTGTTTTGTTTTCCTTTAAACTTTCCTCTGAGCCACGGAGAGGAATAACCTCCTTGGAACGGGCAGCGATCCCTCCGGCACCTTCACCCTCCCCGCCGCCCGCCTGGGCACCTCCAACGAGCCGGAAAAACACTCCAACAATTAAATTTTTTTCCCAATAATATTTCCCTTCCCGTCCTTTTTTTTTTTTTTTCTTTCCCCAAAGCAGGCCCTGGAGCGCAGCTCGGGGCCTTGTTGGCGAGACCGCGGCCGCTGCGGCCCCTGGGGCTCCCTGGGGGAGCGGGGTCCCGGCGGATCTGGGCAGAGATCCAGGATCGGGAGCATCCCCGTTGTCCCCCAGCCACCAGCGCTGCCGCTTTCCTGTTAAAAAGCGCAGTATTCCTCCGGCAGGCCTCTCCGTGCGGACGGAGGGCTGCAGCCCCGAACCCCGCTAGAGCATCCCGCTCCTCCCGCACAGGTACTCACATGGCAGCGTGCCGACAGCGGAGCCGGGCATGGCCGTGGGGGCATGGAGCTGCGCTCAGACCATCCAGGGAAATCCCAGCAACACAAAAGTAATAATTAAAAAAAAAAAATACAATGAAGTTCACGAGGGAAGCAGGATAAAAAAAACCACCAAACCAGCAGGACCCCCTGGAAGAGAGGGGCTGCCCTCCCCCCGCTGTCGCCTCCCGGTGTCCCGCGGGTGCGTCCCTGGCTGCGCCCGGCGGGGAAGTGGCGGCTCTGGCCCTGGCTCCGGCTCTTTAGGCGGCCCCGGTGCGGGCCGGCCCACGTGACGGCCGGCGGGGCAGCCCCGGTCCCGGCCGGGATTGGGCGCCTCCCGGCAGGGGGGGACGGGACAAGTCCCGGCGGCTCCGCTGCCGGCGGGGGGGACGCGCCCGCAGCCTCCCCCTGGCGCGGGGCCGGGCGGAGCGGGGGCAGGATGCGGCCCCCGGAGCGCCCCGGGCCCGCCGCGGGCTCGAGGGGTCCGCCCGCCCCCGGGGAGGGCTGGGGGGTGGCTCCCTCCTTTGCCGGCTGCGTTTTTGGGGTTCGCTCCCACACCCCATCTGGAGGTGATGTCCCCCCCGCCCCCGGGACGCACCGAAAACTTCCCGGCGGGGATCTGCTAGCCGAGGGTGAGAGCGGGTGGTTTTCTGCTCCGAGCGAGCGCTCCGGTTCTGTTTCGACACAAACCCCATCCTTACGGGGAAGGGGCGTCTCAGCCTGCCCCCGGCCCGCCCTGACTTTCTCAAGCGGCCCGCGGGCCCGCCGAGGATGCGGCGATGCTGGCAGCCCGCCCGTCCCGGCTCAGCGCGGCTTTGCCACGTTCGGACAGCAGCTCCGGCCCCGCGCCGTCCCGTCGGGGCTGCTCCGCTTCCCGGGGCTCTGCTCTTCCCGGGGGAAGCAGCCGAGAGAAGGGTGCTCCTCCCTGCAGACCCCTGGCCGGGTCGCTCTGCCCTGGGACAAAAAAACCCTCTCCCTGTTGCTCCTTGGGGAAAACAAAAACTCTCTCCCAGTTGTTCCTCGGGGACAAAAAACCCCCTCTCCCCGTTGTTCTCCGTCGGCGCTCAGAGGGGAAGGAGCTCTTAGTCCCAGCAGCCCTCTTACCCCGGGTAATTCAGCCGATTTAACTCTCCTCCGGTACCGGCCAGCGAGGAAATAATCCCATCGTTACCGGGATTTGTTCCCCGGAATTACTGCGCTTTTGCACAAAGTCGCCGTGCCTCTATCTCCTCCCCAGAGAAACAGGGAAAAAAAACTCGGCCAATCTCGCCCGCCGCTCGCTCCATCCCCAGACAGAATTTTGTCACCCGCAGGCCTCTGCCGAGTGGATCGGGCCCCGCTCGGCCCCGGGAGCCCTCCGGTAACGCTGCCCGCCCCTGGGTCCCGGCGCCCGGGGGAGCCCGTCCAGCCTCGCCTCCGCAGGGAGCAGCGCTGCGGGAAGGGTGGGAAATTTCAGCTCCAAAATAAACTGGTGCAGGAATGCCAGCTATTTCCCTCGGAATAATGCAATGCAACTGGCTGGAGATGTATTTATTTGCTCGCGAAAGCGGCCGTTCACGGCTCGCAGGGTATCCCTGAGTCCCTGTGCCCGCAGAGCAAAAGGAGGAAACAAAACCAAAACAACTAATTCCCCCCAAAGAAACAAAGAAAAAACAAACCAGAATTTTTAAAAGGAGAAAAATAAGGGAGGGAAAATGATATTTTTTAAAAGTCAGAAAAATAAATTTTTTAAAATGTGAAAATGCTATAGAAAAAGAAAATTAAAACCCGGGAAGCCCCAGCCCCGCGGCGGCACGGATAAACCGTACCTACAGAAAACCAGCCCCAAACCCTTCCTTGCTGTGGCTGAGCCACCGCTGGAGCTTTCTTCGTTTCGTTTCGCGTGGGTTTCCAGTTTTCAAAATTTCAAGATGTTACTTAACTGTAATTTATTATATATAATTTTTTTAAAATACGTACGAATTGCCCTCTCCGATCGCTTCAGGCGTTCAAATAAATGTGAAAACGTTGAAATAAAAGAGGCGCTGCTAAATTCGGAGGGATGTACCCGGTGAGGAAACCACCGTGCGCGAAAACCTGCCCGCGGACCTGTGGCGTGTCTGTGGTCAGATCCATCCAGCTGTTGGGGTTTTCTGTTTAATACATATTTTTTTAACTAGTTTTTCAACGCAGTTTCTCCTCCGGTGCTGTCGGGGCTGCCGAGGCCGCGGCGGGTCCAAGGAGCGGCTCCTCCCGCGGCCGCGCCAGCAGCGCCCGCGGGCGCGGAGCGGCTCTGGGCAGGTGCTGCGACACTGAAAGTTCCAGCACCGCATCCCAGTCCCGCTGGGCACCGGGACGTGCTGGTGTCGCCCACGCGTGAGGACTGCGTGTGGCGTGGGTATGGGATATTTGTAGGATTTTGGGTAAAGGGGGCACTCAGGGGGCCCGGGGGTCCTTCCCTGTGAGGAAGGCCCGGGTGGGCGATGCTCTGTGTGAAGTGCGAGGGAAGGTGCCAGCGTGGCGGCGGTGGCAGCGGCGATGCCCTGTCCGCAGCCCTCGCACCGGGGAAGTCACCCCGGGCTGGGGGACACGGGGACACCGGGGCTCTCCCGGGGCTCGCTGCCCCACCCGGGACACCCCGATGTGGCGGCCGCACACCGCTGCCGAGCTCACGGAGAGGACTGGATACAAAAACCGTAACACAGCACGGGTGAGGGTGGTGCCCGGCAGCCCCGGTCCCTCTCCGCCATCCCCGTTGCGAGGTGGCACAGCGGGAATGCCTCTCGGGACAGGGACCCCGGCGGTGCCTGCCGAGCCCTGAGCCCTTGCCGGGCCCACGGTCCGTTCGACGGGCTGAGCCCGACCCGGCTCCGCTCTTCCCGGGGGCTCGACCACTTATTTTGAGGGGTTTGGAAAAGGACCGACCTCTTCCTAAAGGCTCCCCGTACCCCCTCACCGCCCGTCCAGGCACAGCTTGACTCCGGCTGAACTCCAGAGGGACCGGTGCGGCTCGACACGGCCCCGAGGGAGCCCTGACCCCTCCAGGTGAGGCTCCCCCGGGCCGGGACAGACTGCCCGGCGCCCCGGCCCCTCGGCCCTAATCCTGCTCCGGCTGATTTGTGAGTCCTGCGCGGGCAGGACGCGTGGGAGCGTCCTGCGCCGTCCCGGAGGGGGCTTTTAGCTCCCCCTTCCCCCACGGAAAAGCCAAGGGGAAAAAAAAAATAAAAGAAAAGACAAGTGGAGAGAGAAGGGCAGAAACGTCCCCGCTCCTGCTGCACCGGGCAGGGCAGCCGGGCTCAGCCCGAGCGTGGAAACTTCGGTTACCTTTCCCCTCAGTGCGCCTGGAGGCGACAATTAATGATGTCCCCTTTCCTTCCTCTGCTTCCTCCGGGCTGCAGCATCCTCCCCCGGGGCTCGGAGGTGTTTCGCAGCCCCCCGCCCTCGGGGATGCCGGGCAGGGTGATGAGCTCCGAACGGAGCCGAGGCGGTGACCGCGCCGGGCTCTGCCCGCGACCCCCCGCCCCCGGCACCGGCCCCTCCGATCCCCCCGTGCCGAGCCACCCGCTGTAAAGGGAAATCCTTTGAGTATTTCAGTCCTTCAGCCCCGATGGGTGACATCGGGCTGCTCCCCGGCTCTGCTCCCAGTTCCCAAACCAAGCACAAAATGCTCGGGGCCACAGGAGCTGCTTCCCCTGCCCGTGAATGAGGGAGATGGGCAGGAGGGCACCAGCAGGGCCTGCATCTCCTGCATCCCCTGGTGTCCATTGCCGACACATTCCCAAGTCCACATTCCCAGGTCTGTATCCCTTCATTCTACCCCCAGCCCTCTCCTACCCACTCCCCAAGGGACGGGCTGGTCCCTGCCCAGGGACAAAGCTCAGGTACCTCCTGCAGCTGAGGCCAGGCTGATTCCAAAGGCAGGGCTGTGATGGACACGGCCAGGGCTGGGGGAGATCCTGTGCAGAGAGAGGCTGTGGGCAAGGACTGAGCTGGCCCAGCTCAGCCAGGCAGGGACAGACGGGTTTTGTGCCTGGAAGAGTAAGGGGATGCCAGAGGTCTGTGTCTCAAAAGGGTTAAATAAACAGCAGGGACTGCCAAAAATATTTATCTCCTGTTAAATGCATGTGGCTGTGGCTATCAGCAAGGGGGGCTGTGATAGAGGTGGGGGAAAGTATTTGATTTTTCCCCCTCTTGCACTGAGATCCTGTTTTCTTCCTTAGCCCACAAGGATTTCACTGGCATGGGAAATAGAAGGTGTCCTGCAGAGGTTGTTGTTTGCTGTCCCCTACAGATCCTTTGTACTGGGATGCTTCAGTCTCAGCCATTCCTCCAGCCTCTCACCAGCCAAAAATGGCTACACAAATCAGCCCTTTTTGTACAATATTTAAAGTGTACAAAATGCCAGCCGCTACGTGTGACCCCCTCAGATGGGTAATTTGTACCTCCTAAAAATGCTTGCGTGATTTGGACCTAAATTCTTTAAAATTCATTTTCCTTCCAGGTGGATTTAGCAGAAACTCCAAGTTGCAGAGCAGTCAGGAAATCCTCAGGCTGACATGGCAGGCCCAGTGAGCACAGGAATACCCTGTGAGGGACAGACCACATAATTTTTTTTTGCAGATGGCCAAACTGCTTTCCACGTTTGCTTTATGCAGGGGGCTCTGGGGGCTTTAACTTTGCCCAAAGAACAAGGACTTCCAGCCCAAGGGGGATACACAGACCTAGGAGGGCTCAGCATCTTGCAGGGGTGAGGGTCTGACCTCGGGACGTTCTCCAGGAGTTGTGCCATGGGTGGGAGCAGCGGGTGACTCAGGACCCAGCCATGTGGGCACACTGGGGGACGCCATGGGTGAACATTTGTGGGGTTGAGGGCACAGAGAGCCACTAGCCAGGCAAGGAGAGGTAAAAATCTTCTGTATTCTGTAATGGAAACTATTTCCCTGTACAAACTCCAGCCTGGTGGGCTGATGCTGGGCATGCCAGCCCAGTCCTGGCAGAGGTCTGATATCAAACCACTTCCAGAGCCTGCCCAGCTACACAGGGTTTTCACCATGCTCCCTACTGCCGTTATGGGCAATAAATGGGGGAAGGAAAAAAAAAAGGGCTATTTTGGTATATTAACCTCTTTGTGGCCAGGTGAAAGGTTAAATTCACATGATTCATTGGCGGCTGAGAGACAGCACTTTGTTGCTAGGATTTTGGGGAATGCGGAGGGCTCCAGAGAAGGAGTCTCGCTAATCTTTAAGGGAGGGAGCCAGGCTCCTGTCTGACGGCTGCAGGCCCAGCAGCTCTGTGTTTCATTTCAGACTGTCACTCTCCTATCTCTCAGCTCACTCCCAGCTCCAGCTTGCTGCCAGATCTTGGGAACTGTTAACTCAGACAAATTTATAGATGGAAAAAGAACAGTTAGCCATTGTTCCTGGGGTGGGGGAGGGAGGAAAGCGAGGGCTTCGGCCACCAAAGTCATGATGTAACCTGGTTGTTGCTTGGTCGGGAGAAACGTGCAAAGGATCTTCCTCTTCCCATGCCAGAGAAGGAAATTGGGACCATTGTGTTACTACGAAATGTTGGGAGGTGTGATGTTGGTGCCCAAGTCACTTGGAGATATTTGTACAGTGTTTCCATAAAGTGGAATCTCCCAGCTGGACACCTCCGGGGTATGAGCTCATTTTCTTCATCTCAAGTCTCGTGATACTGGGTGTTTTTCTTTAAAGCTTTGGGCTCTGGAGTAATGAGCTCTAATATCAACAGCAGTGTTCTCATAAACAGAGCCCCTCACTGTGTGGGATGCTGGGAGGAAACTGGAAATGGGAGCATGTCAAGGATGAAAAAAGAAGAATCCATCTGGCAAATAGGGAGACCCTCAGATTTGTTATTCCTTAGAAATGCAATGACTTTGAGGAAACAGTGCTGATTTCATCTACCTTGGAGAAAAGTGGGAGACTGAGAAGTTGCTGTCTGACTGGTGCTGTGGCCCTGCTCTCCAACTGGATACACTTCCAACCAGCCTTCATGGTGGAAAGACTTTAAAATTTCAATACATGAAACCCCATAGCTTGTAAATGAGACAGCACTCACTCACCTAAGACTTGTTTTATTGATTTTAGATGGTCTGTGGCTCCATGGGTCTCTTTTGGAGGTTTGCCTTCCCACACTACCAAAGAACAGAGGCACAGATTTTGGTTGTGTTCACTCCTACAGAAGTGTCCCTGCAGCAAGGGACACCTGTGTTACCTTCCTCATGGTTTCTGTAGCCCTTGCCCGTCTGGAATCATTCCTGGTTCTTTGAGCATTTTTGCTTGGAAGGAAGGGTCTGGAGGGTGTCACCTGCAGGTGAGTCTACCTGGCCACTTCTACATGTAGCTCAGGACAGGAGTCCCTGCATCACTGTGGGATAAATCAGTTGTGTTTCTTACAGCTGCTTTGAATCCAGATCTCCACTTTTTTAATCCTTTCACGTGTGTACAGAGTAGAAGGAAGCAAGAGATTTTTGACTTAAAATATAAATAGTGAGAAGTTATGCACTTAGTAAATCCAACCATTTGAGAATCTGGCTATGTAGAAGGTGGCTTCATTCTTCCAAGGTCTGAGGATTTGCAGAAGTCTGTTGTTTTAATCAGGAGGCTGCATAGATTGGATGCTGAAGGCCCAGAATACGGCATGGTCCCAAAACATGACTCTCCCTCATTTTACTTATTTAACTCTGCACTAACAGGGACAGAATTTCACTTCTTATGAAATTTCTGTCCTAAATAACCTGTGCTATTAATGCTTGCTTTTTGCTTTATTTGGTATCTGAAACTAGAAGCACTATTTTTTCCCCATTTCAGGCTTGGTGTCAAGCTCCTGACTCAAAACCCCAGCATTACACATATGTGTATTTCTAGATACAGGTCTGAATGAACCTCTGGTGAAGTGTTCCACTGGAGCTGACACAGGTGCCCTAGGGATGAATTTAGGATACTATCTGCCTTTTGGGCTACTTTTCATTTTACATCTCTCTCCTCATATATTTTGTGGGTCTAAAAACAATTTTCAAGAGGGAGAAATGGCACTGTGATTTCTCATAAGCAAGGTACTGAAAGGATGTGACAAATGAATGGTGCAGCCTTCTCTACCTATCAAAACTAAACTCAGTGTTCCCTGCATTGCTTTGCTGTTCTTCATTTGAATATCCCCATGCCCAATATTCTTCCTGCCCTCACTCACTGCAGGCTGTGCTGTCCTTTCACAGCTTCTCTGCCACATCTGAACTGCCTTGGTTTGGGTCAGAAAATCTCTTCTACCTCATGGAACTTCCCACTCCTCTCTGCCTCTTTGGTTGCATCCCTGACCTCTCCCAGCCTCGTTTTTCACCTTCTCAAAAACCTCTCAGCCCTCACCAGCTGCATTTTTCATCAGCTTTGGCATGAAAACATGGCACCAATTAGTTGGAGAGGTGGTACGGAGAGGAGAGGTGGAGAGCAGCTGGTTTGGCCAGAGCAGAAAGCAAAGCACCTCTTTGCTTCCCTGGGCTGCCCAAGAGGTGCAGTGCCTTCCATGGTTGAAAGCTCTGGAGTTGGGAAGTGACAGATAAAAGCTTTTTATTGCTTTTGCAAGCAGAAAGTCAAGCCAGAAGCTGGGCTTTGCACCATGAGAGTTTTAGTCCTGGGTCACAGCTGGTCCTGCCCAGCTGCTCTCCCCCCACACGGTGGAAGCCCACCAGAGCTGTGGCCAGGGAGAACACGGCAAAAGGCCACTCACAATCTCCTGATGGCTCTTGAGATTTCACAGGAACAGCCTGAGCAAAGCCATGTGTTACAAGAAACCCCTGGAACGATTTTAAGAGAGCAGAGATATGCAGAAGCAGAAGTCCTGGCAAGCTTTCATTCAGTTCCCCATGGAAAGAAAGAAAATTATGAGCATGTATATCCCATCTGACTGTACCCAGGCCAATCTCTAGGTAGAGTTTAACCATTGTCCAGCTCTTCCAAACCTTCAGCCTCACATCTGGTCAGCTGGTCCCTTCCTGCAGCCAGCATCTGGGGGTCTTCCTTGCAGGGGCCATTGCCAATCTGCATACAATTGGTGCTGTGGGTTGAAACAGAGGTCACCATTGAAATCCTGTGTTTCCAAGAGCTGTTTGGCCAAACAGAATTTACAGACCAGGACAGTTATTGACAGAGCTGACAAAAGAGATGCTCCAATGATTTACAGTCCAGGTGTGTTGTCAGAGCAACATATTTACCTGAGATCCCAAGAACTGTTAAAATTTAATCCCTGGGGACCTTCTCTGCAGCCCCTTGAAGGGTCACACCTCCAGGACCATTTGAAGTCACCATGCAAATAGCAAAAACTTTAGGAATTTCCAGGGGAAATAAGAGCAGATACAGTGATTTTAAATGGTTTTAGTGGGTATAAAATTTGAGAGGTGAGCTGATATAGGATGCCCTTTCCCTTAACCCAAATGTACAATTCTCCACAATAAAACTCTTTGAATATATACACATTAGTCAGGATTATCTCTGAATGTCTAGCAGGCTAAGAGTATGGATCCTGGAGACGTCAGCAGGAGGATTCATTAGAGGGGATGGCAAGTGCTTGGAAATGGGAAATGTATTCTCTTATAAACACAGTCTGCACTGGGGCTGACCTTAAGACTGAACAGGATTGGCTGGAGAGATGGAGAAGGCAGGGAAGGAAAACAAAGTTCATGCGCAGTTGTCTCAATTTTTTTGTAACAAAACTACCTTATTGAAGTTTCTGTAACTTCTCTTTATGTTCCAAATTAGGGGAACTCTCACCATCAAAGCTGAGACTGCTGAAAAGGCAGTGTCAAATCAGCCCAAGTTTATTCTTTCCTGGTGAGACAGATTTTGTAGCATCTGGGGGTACACGATGTGACTTCTGGAGGGATTCTCCCTCTGCTGATGTGGTGGAGCTTCCACAAGCTCAAAGCACTCCACACTTGTCCCACACCCCAGATAACTTGTCTCTCAACTATCACTTTCCATTTCAGCTCTTGGAGATCAGAGTTCATGTATTTGAGTGAGTTCTGGTACTCAAAATAAAAGATGCTGAATTCAAAGCTGCGTGTATCAGAGTTCATGTATTTGAGTTCTGGTACTCAAAATAAAAGATGCTGAATTCAAAGCTGCGTGGGCTGCTTTCCCCTTCATTGCTGCCTGTCCCTGCTCCCTCATTTGCCTACTGAGCAAAATGAGAGGAGCTAGCACGGAGTATGAAAGGAACTCAGCCAGCCAACATTGACTCCTACCTCATATCTATTAGCTGTAAATTACTTTAACATGAGTGACATCACACTTGACTCTTGGTAAAACAGTGTTAAGTTAGTGGGTAATAAAACAGCTTGACACTAATGATGGGTTCTGTGTGATAAATTACTGTCAGTGATCAGATAAGGGTTCTTGAGACTAACCTTGAACTAAATCTATTTTGTTGCTACATCTTGTGTGCAGTGTTCCACTTCTCACTGCGGGGATTAAGGGCTCAGAGCCCAATCCTGAGCTGTGCTGAAGGGGCAGCTTGTGTGCAGGAGCATTTCCAGAAGCTGCTTCCAAGCATCAGGCTGCTCCCACGAGTGAAGCAGGGAGGGTTTGGCCCCAACCTTGAGAGCAGCATCCAGCTCCATGGGCCTCATGGTCACTGAGATGCTGGAACAGCTTCCAACAGTGACTTCAGTATTCAAATCTCTGCTATTTTTAATTAAAAAAAAAGCAAAACAAAAAAAGAAAGCATTATACAACTAAGGGGTGGATCCCAAAAGTTTCGGTTTTTTGGGAGTTTCATGTGATGGATTTCATTATGGAATATTTTTTGACCTATTCCTGAGGTCTGTCCTGCAAACCATGGATGTGGATGACCTCAGTGAGAATGGAGAACGTTCAGCAGCTGGCTGGATCAGGTCCTCATTCAAAGAACTTGTTTTACTTGCAAAACTTTGGGACAAAGCTTTATACCCAAGAACTGGGAGCTGGCCAAAGTCAATGTAAAGCATGGGATTTTGAATATATTTTTGCATGTATTTTCTTTGGACTCTAACCAGGGTGCTGCTTAGAAAAGACTTCCCAAATTGTTTTACATTGTTATTGTTATTTGAGGCTCTGTTTTCATTTATCATTCAGGTAATATGCCTGGGAGATGTTTTTTTTAATACTACTTCTTGTGTAAACCATTGTATTAAAACATTTACCATCACTCATTTTCATGGATAATCACTGTTGTCCTGGCCTGTTTATTCCTGGAATAATCCTGGAATTCTTTTGTGTTAGAAATGGCTGCAACAAAGAGAAATTTTCACTGTGTACATCCAGACATTCATTAATGTGTGATTATGACAGAGCTCATATTAAGATGCACTGGTTTTAATGCCAGTTATAATTAATTTTGGAGAGGAGATTCCTTGAGAGGGTGGCTCCAGTGCAGGAGAGAGGAGTGCTAAAATGCTAAAACACAGCATTTTTATTGGTGCTTCCAACCCAGCAGTCAAGCAATGAAGAGCCCTTGGAGGAAAGGGCTGGATCTGCCTGGCTCTGCCAAGGAACAGGCTCTGCTGAAGCAGGGACACACGGCAGGGGTACAGTGAACTGCTCCTGCTCTCAGTTCTGTGCTAAAACACAGCATTTTTATTGGTGCTTCCAACCCAGCAGTCAAGCAATGAAGAGCCCTGAGACACCATTTAAGTCAAATTATGAATTAATCCCTGTATCAATCCAAGACAATGGTTGGTTCTGCACAGAGGGTGATCTCAAGGCTGGAGATGAGGGCTGGGCTCTGTCTTTGCCCCTGATCCCCTCTCAGGGCAGTGACACAGGAGCTGGAAGGGTCACAGGCCTTCCTGCAAAGCATCCCCACTGAAGAAAAATCTATTTTGTTCCCTGCACTTCTCCCACTGAACCCCATTTTTATCAGAATTTTCTTGGCTGTTCAGTTCCATTTGAAAGGAGTGGGCCTTTTTCTGCATGATTCAATGCAAAAATAATTTCTCTTGGCTTTTTGTTTGTTTGTTCATTTGTGTTCCTTCCTATCCTGTATCTTGATTCCCTCTGGAAAAAGAAAAAAAAAAGGTAAGGAAAGAGAAGGAAAGTAACACTTCTGCTTGGAACAAAAGGGAGGAGCCTGTGTGGGAGATGTCAGATGGAGGAGAAAATCCCTGGACTTTTTCCAGAAACCTCCATCCACTTGAGTTGTGGATACAATCAGTTTATCAAAACACCCTCTGGTGCATTGCTGCGAGGGAGTGGAGATGTCCCTTCGTCAGGAGAGGTTTTTAAATGGGTTTACACAGCAGAGGTGAGGTTCCCATCCCTCTCACAGCCCTGTATGCAAAGCAGAAAGGTGCACGGGCAGACAGAGAGCAGCTGGCACACTCTGCTGTGCCCCAATGGAGCTGGCAGGAGATGTGGGTGTGGTGGCACTGGTGACACTGGGCACACTGGCACTGCCACTGTTTGCTGGCCCTCTCTGGAGGTGCAGCCCTGCTCCCTCCTGCTGTGCCTCACAAAACTACCCACTCCAACCTCACCCAAGCCCTCAAGGTCCCTCCTCTCCCTCCTCTCCCCTCTGCTCCCCAGCCAGCTGCTGGCCCGAGGGGAGAAGCCCAGAGCTCTCTTGGTCTCTGATAGCAAAGGAGCACCTGCAGCCCATCCTCCCAGCACTCAGTGCTGCCCCAGGCTCCTGCAGTGAGGGTTTGGGGGGCACTGGGGACATGAAATCCTCACTGGGGGCTGCTCTGCTCCCCAGACTGCCCCATGGGGCAGGGGAGGCATGCCAGCAACATTTGGGTAAGATCTGCAGGTGTAGCCAGAGCTGAGGAATTCCTCCTTTCTTCCATTCCCTTTGATTTACTGAGCACAAGTGGGGGCACAGATTTTACATCCCTGCTTCTGACAGAGCAGCCCATGAATGTGTCACACACGTGCTCACAAATGTGTCTGGGCTTAAACGCTTTTGTCTTCAACATTCTCCACTTTTCCCCCCCTTTCTTTCCCTTCTCTTCCCTCCCTTCCCAGACACGACCTAGCCCAACCAACCAGAGACGCTGTGACTACCATGATGTAGGAAAGAAACAATCTCTGGATGGAGCAGCAGGCTCCAAACAGCTTTTCCAGCAGATGCACGAGCAGGAAATGCAGTCTCATGTCCAATTTCTCATACCTTATCCATGACTGCTGCACTCACAGAACACGTGCAGCCCAGCAATGCGTGGTGCAGAACGGTTTTGGTGTGAGCCCTTCCCCTTCTGCTCCAAACCAGGCACTTTTTCTGGGAGGGAAGAGGGCTCTGGAGAGGTGCTGATTTGGCTGAGATGGGAAATTCCCCTGGGCTTAGGTAAAACAGCCCAGGCACTGGGAATGGAGCCGTGCCCACGTTTGCTTTGCTAATTAAGCTTATCCTGGGCTCAGAGGGACTTGTTTTGGAGGGGTAAGTGAGATGAGATGGAGCAGAGCCCAAACGCTCTGTGGAGCTGCCTCTGGGGCTCAGGGAGGAATTTGTCTTATCCTTTTGGACCTGGATCTGGCCTCTCCTTCCCCAGAAGCACCCTGAGTCCATCAAGCAGTGAAAACACTTGATGTCACAACTTCCCAAGGCACAGGCAGGACCTCCTGCCCCAGACAGCCCAAGCTCTCCCCAGCCAGCCTTATCCCAAAGACAGAGCAAGGAGCCAGAGTTCCACAGCAGCAATGCACTCCAGTATCCCTGGATTTGTGCAAGGAAAATGTTTTCTCTCCCCATCTCCTGCATGACAGGAGCTTCAGGTCAGGTGCCCAAAGTGCATCCTACACAAGCTGTTCCCCTGCTTTGCAAGGGGAGCTTTTCAAAGAGCAATAAAAATATTATGGTTTGTTGGGGACTGGACAGAGCAGCATGAGGCAGCACTCTAAGAAACAACTGGGACCCTTTAGTGTTGACCCCATGTTTTCCTGACCTCTCCAACACCCAGTTTTAGCAAAAATCTTTTTATAATCTAATTTTTTTTCCCATATTATACTGTACCATAGAAAAAAAGGATTGAGTGACTAGTCTAGTCCAAATGAAATTCCTCTGGCAACAAGAGCAGGAGAGCAAGGATTGCGCCCTGAAACACAGCACTGTGCAAGGTTGCAATAATGAAATCATTGAGAACTGTGGGAAAGATGAGTTCAAAGTTTTCGAGAAATCCCACCTGGGTGTGTTTGTGTGGGAACACCTATTTATGCATGTCAGCACCACTTGCACAAGAAAAAATTAACAAATCTCAGCCCTGACCACTGTTTTAAAACCTTATTTCTGCAGTTTAACCCACACTATGAGTTGTTTTTTTTTCTGAGTAGAGTTCACTGGTGCTTTAAATAGGTGCCCACAAATTTAATAACTATCATGACAAAGTTTCTACATTCTTTCCTAAATTCCAGGGCTTTCCTCTAAGCTGGCTGGCCATACTGTAAAAGTTGGTCATAAATATCTGTCTTTGGTATAATAAAAGCAATGTTTATATTCTTGACAGAATGCATTTGTGAACTTACAGTCATTAGAGATGTAAACTGAAGGCAAGAAGATAACCTCTCTCCCAAATGTTCTATTTATTTCTGTAAAGTAATTTGTATGATTTATCTTATAGACTAAGGTTTATGGTTCACTTTGAACTCCAGGTTCTTAACTCAGCAATTGCCTGTTTGGGCTGAAGCGTATAAGTGATGGCATGACCCAAAGTGCTAGATGAAAGGAAGAAGACAAAAACAAGGCAGGCTTCTGGGATTTTAACCATCATTTCTATATTCCATTGACATCTCTGCGTTAAATATTTTCCTTTGGAGGCCAATATGATCGTTCCATCTGTGTGCCATATCTGTGGTGCCAGGGCAGAGCGTGGAGCACGGGCACCTCCAATGAGCCACGCCAGGACGTGTCCGACCAGGAATGCCAGGGGGTCAAACCTGGCTTCACTCAGAGCTCCCAGTTTACAAACATCCACCAGCATTAAGGCAGCATCTATTGCGTGATTCATAAAGGAAGAATTTGGTGTGGCCCTGCGTGCTGCTGCTGTGCTGGGCTGGAAAGCCTATACTTTTTAAAGCCCACGCTTTTTAAAGTCCATGGTTTTTAAAGCTCACGGTTTTTAAACAGGCTCCTAACTCTTGTTTGCAGGAGATAATATTCAATACTGAATAGACACAATCTTCCTGACTTTGCCAAGTCTGAAATGAATCTCTAAGAGCTGTGACCTGCCCCATTCACCCAACACCAGCCAGAGAAAGCTGTTGATGTAGCAGGAAAGCTCCTACAATGCTCAGGTTTGGGGCAGATGCTCCAGAGCAGTGCTGGGGGTCTGCAAAGCTCAGCACAGAGCAGTGAAAAGGTGGGGTGACCCCAAGTTTCTGTTTGGTTTTGTGTTTTTACCCCCATTTTTAAAGTAATGCCTCATTCTGACACCTTGTAAGAAGGCAGTGGATGTGCTGTGCTAAAATATTTAAGGTTGGTTTGGCTGTCCCCACCCCTGAGTGTCTTTCTGTGGACAGAGGTGTCTCCTTTTTCCATCCTCAGGGAGAATTGCTGGAGGCAGTGTAGGACCTGTTCCCACCATGCTGTGGGTGCTGAGTGCAGTTCCTGGGGAAATGCTTGTTTTCTTTCAGCCAAAATTTTAATTTTAGCAGATTCCTGATAGAAGCATGTAATTAAACACAGCTCATTTTCAGCATTTCCACCAGTGCCATCAGAAGGGATGAAGCAATTTCTCCATCACTTAGCCTGGCAAAAATGCACAAGACTCAAGTGTATATCATGATTTTTTTTTTTTTAATAAGTGAGAAAATCTGGAGTAGGAGGAAAATTATCATTCCCAGACCTGGCTGGAAGGTGGAGTTTATATTCTGTAGCAAACTTGGATTATTCAAACCATTTTTCATTCCAAATCAGTGTCAAAAAGTCACCTCTCCTCCAAGAACAGCTCATAAACTGGCAATTTTGAACATTTTCCATTGAGAAACATCTGAACAGGTCAATAATAGAATAATATATATCATATATAGATATGAGATATAGATATGAAATATACATAAAAATAAAACCACGAAAGTCAAACGATTCATTTTGTTGCATTCCTCCTGCCTGTTCTCAGAGCAGTGGGGTATCTTCATGTTTTCAAGATGACTAAAAACAAAAGCAGCTGACTTTAGGCAGATTATTGTGCTTTGAAAAACAGTCATGTGAATTTTTAGTTGTTCTGGGCAGCTCTAACATAGGAGAGTGAGATGGCTTTGAGAGCTGTGAGTAAATTTAGGAGATATTTATAAAAGGTGCTGGCTCAGCATGCAAGGAAAGTGTTCAGCCACCAAAGACACCCAGGGACAGCCCCATCCTCTCCACAACTCTGCCATCATTTTGGTTAACACCAGCACTGGTTTAGTTGTGGTTTTATCTGGTGGCACTGGGATGAAATTCCAGTCGGGAACTGTCAGAAATCCCTCCTGGATGTTGCAGGACTTGGCCCCTGGCTTTCACCAGATTAACAGGAAAAGATGCTCTTTCTACCAGATAGGATTTTATCTGGTGGCACTGGAATGTAATTCCAGTTGGGAACTGTCAGGACGACTGCAGAAATCCCTCCTGGATGTTGCAGGATTTGGCCCCTGGCTTTCACCAGATTAACAGGAAAAGATGCTCTTTCTACCAGATAGGCAGCAAGGCTGGAAGTTATTGAGACCATTTAATCTCCTAATTGTTCTCTTATGAATTACCTGCCCTGCTGGGCACGTCTGCTGTCTAACCCAGCTGAATGTGATTTCTGAGAGTGAGGAAGAGCTGTGTGCTAAGTGCTGCCTATATTTTGGTGCATTTAGTTATCAATATGTGGAATTCTGTCCAGTCCTGGACATGAAAAATCTGTATCTTATCTGGCCTCTGCCAGGTCAACATTACTCACAATTCAGACACCATTTACTCTGCAGGGCTGAGACCTGTGTGATGCCTGGCTCTGACCAGTACTATTATTCACTTACTCTTGAGAACACTATAATTAATCAGCAATACATGTTAACACCCTGTCTTCTCTCCCCTGCCTCCACCAAAAGTCCCCACCAGCCACCCAGCTTCTGAAAACCAGGATTAAGCCCTTAGTGAAGTTAATGGGAAAAAGCTCAGCAGGAATTCATCATGCTGGGGATCAGCCTTCTGCTTTTACTTGTCTCCTAAGGTAGGCAGAAAGCCTGGAAAATGGGAGCAGGGTTAGGAGCTACCAGCTGCCTGTGTCTGGTGTTTGCTGTGCTGGATGGGGCCAACGTTTGCTGTGCAGAAGTGATACAGAAACTTCTCTGGACCTGGGCTAATTGGAGGCAGAGTTTGATACTGAAGCTGATGTTGTGTCAATGAATTATTATATAGAACAATAAAAGTTGGGAAGGGAAGGTGGGAACATAAAGTTCCTTGCAGGTAAAAAATTACCTTTTTTTTTTTTTTGTGATAGACATAATCCACTGATATCAAAAATCATACTTCAGAATTTTCCAGTTGCTGTAACACCAAAGATGTTACTCAATGATTAATAGGGCTGACAAAAAGTCACCTGCAGGCACCCCAGGGGTTCCTGGCTCAAGGACACCCGTCCCTGCCCCAGGGATCATCTCCCACCCAATTTCTTCAGGGATATTTCTCCTTTAGCAGGGAAACCATGCCAAAGCAGGGGGTGACTGAGGTGCTCCCCCCTCAGGAACACAAGCTGTCCTGCCCACATTCCTCTGAGCACATGCATTTAACCTGAAACATGGAAAATAAGAGGCAAGACCTGGCCCCAGCAGCTGGGTGTTGGGAGCTGGTGCAGGCGGGAGCAGAGTGTACAATGGACCATCTGTTTCCCTCTGTTTTTATTCCCAGATTGGATCAGCTGGGCTAAAGGAAAAATAGAGAGAGATGGAGCACCAGCACAGCAGCTCTGACAAGGGGCACGGGCACTAGGGAAGGTGCAGAACTGAAACAGCCTCTTACATGGCAAGTGGAATGGAGACAGCTCACCAGAACCCAGGAAAAATGAGAAATCCTCCAAAACACTGAGTGTTGCATTCATTTTAGACAGCTGCTTTACCCCAATTCTGAATGATACTGAGTTTTCTATAAACCCCAGGCTGCTTCTCAGAGATGGGGTTGTTTCTCCTGAAATTGTGCCCACTTGTTCCAAGTTCCTGAGCAGGGCTGAGAAGGGCTCTGTGTCCCAGCACAGCAGGCTGGGACTTGGTGCTCCACATGGGAACCTCCTGAAATTGTGCCCACTTGTTCCAAGATGTCTCTGAGCAGGGCTGAGAAGGGCTCTGTGTCCCAGCACAGCAGGCTGGGACTTGGTGCTCCACATGGGAATCATTTCTTCAGTGACAGGGAAACTACTGGTGGCCTTGATGTTAAGCACAGGATTAAATGCTTTGTTCTTTTAAGCCTTGAATATATAAATAGTCGCAGGTTGCAAGGTGCAGGAGAATAAAAACAGGCAGGAATTGGAGCCTTCTGTAGGGTTATCCTGTGCATCAGCAAAGCTTCACTCTCTGCTGGGTCAGCCATGCAAACGGACACAATTCTGGCTGGAAAAGCACCTTTTTTGGGTGGGGCGGGTACTTGCCGTTGCTCGGTGTATATGGCTTTATGTCAGAGCTGTAAGGATGCGGGAGCTGGGCTCCAGGCGGGACTGAACTGCCTGGAGCTCCCGTTCCCCCACCAGAGCTGCCGGGTGGTCACCCAGGGGCGACCCTCGGGCCATCCCCCGCTGCCACCCCACGGGTGTCCCTCGGCCCGCCCCGGGCGCTGATAAGGGCAGGGATCGCTGTTTTCTCTCTTTGGGGCTGACCCGCGGCTGACCCTGCTCTTGACAGGTCACCCTGCGGAGCTGGCACTGCGGGGACAGCGGGACAGAGGGACAGAGACACTGTGGGACCCCGGGCTGGCACTGGGGACAGAGGGACAGAGCCACGGCGGGGCCGTGCCAGGCTCGGGGATGCCCCTCGGGGACCCTCCGTGTGTTCCCTGCTCAGCACCTGGGGAGGATTTGGGAAGCTGCGGCTGCTTGCTCCTGGTGTGTGCACCTTCCCCACCCACTGTATTTGTTCCTGGCATCCTGGCAGCCTCCCCCAAGCACTCGCCTGTCTTTGAGGGGTGTTTTAAACTAAAAAAACCCCACTGGTTCACAACATCCCATCAGAACCCACTAACTGTGGATCTCAGTGGGATCTCGCTGCACTCAGGGGGAAAGGCTGGGGAGAGCCAGCCTGGGGGGCACAAGGCTGGACCTTACAGCAAATTCCTGCCCAAGCTGGAGGCAGGACCCCCAGTGCTGTAGAGGAACCCCAATACCCCCCTGGGATCTTGGAGAAGGGCCCCTCTCCCTGTCTCAGCCCCACAAACCCTGCCTCGGGACCTCCCCTTCTCAACACCTTCGAATGCCTGAAACATCAGAGCTCGCTATTTCAAGCTCTTCTTGGCAGCCACAAGGTATAAAAAGATGATAATAAATAAAAGCTGAGATAATTGCACAATCGCAGAACTCCAGGAGTAGTGGAAAAGAAAAAAAAAAGAGAAGCACTTGTTGCAAGATTTCGGATTTTATCATCAGAGCTGGAATCGTTATCATTAAAAGCAAATATTGCAGAGCAGAAATATCTCTGTTATAAAGTCAGATGGGAATTTTGCCCTAAAAATACCTGGCATTTCTCTTAGCTGTGCCATAGGAGAACCTCTGGACCTGAGCTGTAAATGTGTGAGGTTTCTTATAAATAAATAATATCAATATCTCCTCTGTGGTATTTATAACCTCCATAATACAACAGAAATTAAAACCTTTGCAAAAGAGGGCAAGGAAGCATAAAGAGATTATAAAATGTACAGAAGAATTCACTAGGAGAGAAGTGAGTGAATACAGAGAGTTTTATCACTAATATCATTCTCCTTAGAGGCACAGACTATTTAAATATGTATTTTGAATGCAGCCAAGAAATATAAAGGTGACATAGCAAAGTGATTTTAAATAAACAAGTAATAATAAATAGTTTGAATATATCAACAATGAAAGCACAACAAAAAGGCTCATATAAATGAAAGTATTGATGGCAGAAATGCATCTTGCACAATGGTAAATATAATAGAAATGCTAACATTTATTAGTAGCAGAGAAAGATTTGCAGGAATACTGTTGGGGGGCCAGGAGGTTACTAATTTCAGTGCTTTTGACTGTCAAACTCCTTCAGAAAAATTACACATTTCATTTTAGCTCCTGAAAATTACATACACTTTTTTTTTCACAAAAAAATAATCTCATTCAAGTTTTCAGAAAAATTTTTTCCTATAAGTGCTTCAATAAACTTTTACAAATAATCCCTCATTTTGGCTTGTGTTGCTCTGATAAATCACTGAAACAACACTCTAAATTATTACACTCAGTTGACTCAAGGAGTTTAACATTTAGAATTGAGATAAGAACCAAAAAGTCACCGAAGGCAACTTTGAGTCCAGGAGTAAAACCAAGGAAAATCTGTAAAGGGAGTGTGGAGTTAATGGAAACACCACTTGAAATATTTACCTAGTCACTCACAGCATTTTCCCTACAGTTCTTTTGCATGTCCAGATAAATACCAGCCTCTCTGGCTAACAACCTTCTCCAGGGCTTATCTCCTCCAGCAGCCCCGTGTCCTTGGAGCTCTGATCCCGCTGCCCTCAGACCCCTGGGCACGCTCCTGGGTGTGCTGTGGGAGGCCAGGGGACTGTCCTGCCTCTCCCAGGACTGCACTCATGGCCACCCCAGCTGGTCCAGCCCAGGGACCCCAGCCCTTGGAGGTGGGATGATGGGGGCAGCTGGCAGGGGAGCATGGAGTGACCCTGGGGTCTGCCTGCTCCTTGCTCCCCTTGCTCCCTCCCTGGGCTGTCTCTGGAGGGATGAGGAGCTGTGTCAGGCAGCTGCTGGCAGTGTGGCAGCTCCTCTCCTGCTGAGCCACCCCATGTGAGCTCCAGGCGGGTGCTCAGCCCTGGATTTTGCCTGATGAGTGGTTTCTCCCAGCCATATCCTTTCATGACCCCATTTCCAAGGCTTTCCCCTCACCCAGGAACATGTGCATCCCTGCTTGGGGCTGGGGAGAAACCCACTGACTTATTTGAACCAGATCGAGAGGGTGTGAGCGGATTAGGGGAGGATGTAAAGAGGCTCTGCCCAGGCTGCAGCTGTCCTTCACATGGGACCTGATGGAAAATGCAAGAGCTGCTGTCTGCTCCTGCCTTTGACCCATCCCAAAAACGATCAGCTGGAGACACCCATGGAAACCTCACAGCCCACAGGTACCCTTCATACCCTCTGCACTACTCTGACTCCAAGAAAACATAACCTAACATCATTTCCTGGCATCTGGGAAGCCTGAACCCATATCTATTCCTGCCCTCTGCTTTTTATTAATTAGCTCCCAACATCAAAATATGTGTTCAGAACTTTCCAAACACTTTATTTATCCAAAGGATCATGCAGGAATAATCAATTCCCTGAGCATCTGGTTTCTTTTGATTTCTTTTTGGTGTTATCCCCCGCTTCTAATCTGGAAACCTGCTGGGGAGCCAGCAGGAGAAGTGTATGATACCGAGAAACTTCATTTATGGGGGTTTTTCAGTAAAAGCTCTCCCAAATACATCCTGTTGGCAGAAGCCAAGCAAGGAGAGAAAGAGAAGGGCAGGGAAGAGATGTTCATCTGAGAAGGTGGGTTGAGAATAGGCATGGGTGTAGAGGAGAAATCATGGACATGAAATGTGGCTGAGGACAGGGATTGTGCACAGGCAAGGAGAAGCTGAAAGGTGAGAACTGGGAGGGACTCACAGGCAGAAGGGTGGGGAGGAAATCACTGCGTGATAACAGGATTTTCCATTACAATCCTGGTGCACACAGTGTGGGGTGAAATTATACTTAAAGCATTGGAGACTCCATGGATGGGGCAGGTCTTTGGTCCATGGTGGCTGCTCATGCTGGGTGAGCTCATGCCATTTTTCTGCCAAAGTTGTACAAAACCAGCTCTATTATGATGACAGTACCTTTTCCAAATTTAGCTGATTTCTCTTCGGAAGTGGATGAGGATAAGCCAAGAAAACGCCGTCATGAATATGGAATGAGCATTCATACAGAGCGTTTGTCATTTCAGATGATATAAACATCAGGGGTTATGCTGGTATGATGTTGAAGAAAAGTCCCTTTTTGGGACTGTGGGCTGTGGTCTTTCCACCTTGAGGAGATGGAAATTCTTCTTAAAATCTTGTCCCAGCTGAGCCACTGGGTATGTGACCCAGTGTCACCCCAGACAATGGAGCTGCCGCACATCCAGCCCTGCTCCAGCACGTCATCCTGCCTCATCCTGTCACATTAATTGGCTCTACTTGGGCAGGATCCATCAGCCCAACGCATTTGAAGGTTAAAAAGCAAAAGTCCGTCCCACTCTCTCCAGCTCAAGGGCTTTCACCCCGTTTTCTTGGAAGGTCGATCTCGGTGAAATGACTCCCGTTCGGCCGCAAAATAAATACGCGTGTAAATCGACGGGGCACACTTCAGACTTTGAACCGCAGAGCCGCGGAGTCCGGACCGGTGTTTTCACAAGCTCACGATTGAGCTCTAGCCCTTTGTAAACTTTTACTGGATTGCCTTGGACGTGGCAGGAGCAAACAGTCAGCCTCAGCAATTGCAAACACGCGGGGAGGCCGGGGAGCCGTGCATGGCACCGCCAGACACCGGCCGGTGACTCACGGCCTCCCCCGGCCATAAACCCAGAGGGACTGGTAGGAATTGCATCCTGGAGGGGCTGGGACAGCAGCTGGGGCCTTGGGAGCAGCTCCACCGAGAGGGCATCTGGGTGATGCTGCTGCTCCCCGCGCTGCCTTATTGACCGCTTAAATCCTCTGCAGATCAAAGCGGGGCTGAGAGTTTCTTCCTAATGCTGCTTGAACTACACTGACCTTTTCCTCTGGAACCTCGGTTAACTCCTGCCCATTACTCATTGTAAACAAAAGGGAGATCCAAAGGGTTTCCAACGGCCGAGATGGATGGGAAATGTTAGGAAGCTGGTGAAGGATGCTCAGGCAGATGACATGATTTAGGGAAAGGAAGGAATTCAGACCCACATGGGCTGGCAGCCCCACTCTTCATTGTGGCACCTTTAGCTGTGTCCGTGTCTCATGCAGAAATGGCTTAGAAACTGTGATGAGCTCAAATGCTGGAGTGGCTCAAATGTGGACTTTAGAACTCAGTCGTGGGTCAGACTGGAAGGCAATCCCCAGCCCTGCTGAGCACACGCCAGTGCCCATGGCATGGTTTGCAGCTAGAGCTGACAAAATCATGCCATCAAGTGGGAGGGACCTTGAACTCTGGAGCAGCTCTGCTTGGAGCTTTGAACTTTGTGGCTTGTCTCTGCCTCCAACACAAATGCTGCGCTGCCATATGGATACTTGGCACCGTGGTTTATCTTCTCCTTTCGTATCTTATCCTCTTTGGGAAGTCCTCTGGTAATACCTCACGTGCTCTTTGCATTGGGAAGACCATGTGTACAGGCTTGCAACAACATTAAATACCATCATGGTCCATTACTCTTGTCGTAAAAATGTCTTTTTTCACATAATGCATCAGAAATATCTGTTTAAACTTCAGGGAAGTTTCTGCATGGGCTGCAGAGGGGAGGAACAGCAATACACCCAACTCCCCACACATGAGTCTGTGTCATCCTGCAGCATGGAGGTGACAGCTGCTGATGGACAGCAGCCACAGCCAGTCCTGGACTGGGACTCAGATTCTCCTGAGCCCTTCCTGGTGGTCAGAAAAGTGCTGGTAACAGACAGTGAGATGGGTTTTGTGTACTATGGCTTCTCAGGTTCACATTCAGGAATCTGACTTATGTGACAGCTCCGATCAATTCTTCACCCTGTCCAGTGAGCTGATGTGGAGCTGAGCCTGGCAGGCCGTGCCTCTGCCTGCTTGTGCTTGATGCAGGAGGGGACTGGGGGTGCCCTCCTGGAGCAAGCATCCTTCTCCTGGCCACCTCCAGCAGCCCTGCTTCCCGGTTTGGATTTAAGCAAGCCTTGTCTTTCCCTGGCCACAACCCCCACCCTCTGCCTGTGCCGAGCCCTTTTTCTGCCCCTTTTTCAGCCCTCTCGTGGAAACAAAGGCGCGGGGTGTGACCTGGCACCGCCGGTGGTGAGTGATAACGCGGAGCCGCTCTCGCTCGCCGCTGGCCGGCGGCTGCCCCGTGCCCGGGCACGCTGCCTCTGCCGGGCCTCTCGTGGACAAAAATCAATTAATCTCTGACTTTTCCCCATCCCCTCCCTATTGCACCCTGGCCCTTGGCCCAGGAATTTCCCCCTGGCTGCCCATGGAGTTTGCTGGAAACCCTCAGGAAAGCACTTTTGAAACATCTCCGCCTGGGCAGCCTCAGGGCTCTGGGGATTTTTGGCACTAATTCCTGGGGATTTAGATTATTTGGGAGCTACAGTTCCTGGGTACAGTGGGAAGGAGAGGATTCGCTGTGCGAGGCTGGGTGATTTGGTAACTCCTTCCTGTTGTGGCTTCTTTTAATGGAGCTACACGCATGGGATGGGGAAGGAGGAGAGGGGGAATAACCATCCCACCGTGCTGCCCCGAAATGAGAGGGTTTGAGATCATTCAGCACTGCAACTGCCCCTGTGAGATTCTGCGGTGCCATTTATAGGGGAAACTAAAATTGCTGCTCCAATTTCACCAAGTCGGGAGCAAGACAGATAAAACCCATGAACACGAAAAGCGAGAGCTCTGTTTCGCTTTGGGAAGCCCGAGTTTTGCAGGGAACAGGGAGAACTCAGCTTTCTCCCGAGGATTTGGGCGTTGTGCCTGTCGGGCACACAGTGACCTCTGCTGTCCTGCCCCCCAGAAGACCCCAGCCCGGCAGATGCACCCGCATTTTCTGGGGAATGGGAGCTGTGGCTGGCCAGCGCTGGATTGATCGCTCCGATGCCGCCCCAGCCATTCTGTAGTGCCATCTTCAGGCAAAGCCTCTCTATTGCCGAGATCAAAGAGCCGAGCGTGGCCCCAGCCCGGCAGCCCCTGCCTGCCTCTGCCCTGCCCGGGAAGGGCTGTGGGGTCCGCACAGGGCAGTGGTCCAGGTCAGCAGGGACTTTCCGAGGACTTGTCCGTGGGTAATGTCCCCTGCTTGGGATTAGAGGAGAAGTTTTTCCAGGAGCTGGAGCCCCCAGTGAGCTGGAAGCTGGAGCAATGTCAGTATTAATCCTGAATAAGGGGCTCAGCAGCAAAATATACCTTTGGGGTCTAAAGGTGGCAGCCAGGGCTGAGGATTCCCACTCAGGGAAAGGATGCAGGGGAGGATGCAGCCCTGCATGGGTTCCAAAGACAGCAGCCCTGGCACTTCAATCTCTGAAACACTTCACTGCCCCTCGCTTCGCTCAGACTGCTCCCAGGAATATTTGCAGGTCTGGCTGCACAGCCTGGATGGCCGGGAATGATCTCTGCTCCCTCAGGGACCTCCGAGGCTCTGGAGCAGTCAGGGGCTGTGTGGAGCAGCCACACAGCAACCTGGCATGCACATGCTGGAAGCAGCATCCCCCCTGTGCATGGAAGCAGCACACGGAGCTGGGGATTCCATCTGGATCCAGAGCTTGCAGCAGCTCCTGGGGGGCTCCCCAAAGTTTCCAGGGCTCTGGAATGGTCGTGTTTTAAAGCTGTGACCAGTTTTGCTGGCTCAGGGATGCAGGATGAGGGAGGCTCCAGCCTGCCCTGCCTGCTGCACACATCTGGCACAGACATGGAGCCGATTCTGCTAAGTGCTGCTCGTGTTCCTCTTCCGCCCGAGGATTTTTCAAAGACCAGGCTTCCTCCAGCTGATTTACAGCGCTTTTTAGAGCAAAGGGGCGATTCCAGAGAAGCCACCAATTATGTTGATGAAGAGCCTGACAGTAAACAGTGTCTTTTCTCCCTCTAAAAGAAAAAGACACGGAGGGAATTCAGCATCTTCCCAACATCAAAGCTAATAACAGAAGTGAAGTGAGACTCTGACCTTTAACAGCCTGCCTGTTAGTGTGGATTATATCATGTCAGCAGCCATCTGCAATATAAACTATACCTGGCTTTGATGAGACCTCTTATAGACCTTTAAAGGAGTGGAAATACTGCACAGCTTTCTGCAGAGAGGAAACCACTGGAATACCAAGGCTTTGGGTCTGCAGCACATGGGATGAGGGTGTTCTGCTGAACTGCTGGATCACCAGGGCTGCTGGGATCCTCACACAAACCTGTCTGGGATGCTGGAGCCAGAGCAGGCTGTGGCCATGCCTGCCAGTCCCAAGGTTCAGATATTATGGAGTTTTTGGTCCGCTATCACCTCCTGGGCCTTTTCCTGAGGCAGAATGAGGTTGTGTCCTGCTCTTATATGGAGAGACTGGATAGAGACTGTAAGGGTTTGTCAACTCTCTTGACAAAGGAGTCTGTTTGCTAGCCAACAGCCTTAATTCCAGTGTTTTGGGGGGGTTTTTTGGTATTTCTTTTCTTTCCACCCATAATGGCACCCTTCAGATGTTTTGGGGATGTACAGGCACCTGATATTCAGCATCCCTCTCTCTGCAGTGTTGTCTCTGAATCCATCAGATGCTGCAGGAAATCTCAAGTCCAAGCTCAGCTTTTGCCCCCACCCTGTTTTTTCTGGGTGCTGATTTGTGATCCTGGCAGCACAGGGCTCGGTGATGGGGCATCCTGGCACTGCTCTGGTGCAGTAAACAGGCTGTAAAAGGTCTGAATTGAAACCTGGGGGTACATAAGGGCAGGGATTGCAGGAGATGGTGGCAGGAACCTTCCTTCCACACAGAAGCACCTCAGTGCACTGGAAGGTGAGAGCCATTGCTCCCCAAAGAGGATCAGAAATAGCAGGTCTGATGGAGCCACAGAACATCACTGAGAACATGATCTCATTTCCTAATATGTTGAAATATCTCACCAACCTCTCAGGGGACTTATCCCTAGAAAGGAAGTTTTCTTAGCCATATCAGGAAGAAAAGAAAAATGGAGGAATGAAAAAAGTCATCATTGCTCTGACACCTGGAGATAACATTCAAAGCTAAGCGTTGGGCAGGATAACTCTGCTCCTAAACAAAGCTGATTTATTGGGAAAACTCATCCATTTACAGTCCATAAGTTAAGGGCTCAGGCTCTTTGCACAGAGGTGATTCAGTCATCAAGGAATATGGTTATAATGTTTTATGGGAATGTCTAAGACTTCCTCTCCACAGGACCCTGGCCGTTGCTGTTATGAAATACACAATGCTTTAGCATCTCGAAGTCCTACACACTGAGCCATAAAGACAAACATGAGTGATCTTGTATCTTCTGGGGCTTTATGGCATTATAAAATATGTTTTATGTTCCAATCAGCAGCGACAATTTATGAACAGAGAGGCTCAAGAAGATGTAACATCAGACTATGTATTTTAATACAGTTTGAGGGAACTGTAATGCCTTGAATGACATTTGCTCTCAGCACACACGGAAAATGAATAGTAATGCAGTGGAGATTGATGGTTTATTTCATCACGAAGGGTCTTCTGTGCAAAGAGTTTTATGGACGTTATAGACAATAACTAGTTGGCTTAAGGAACAGGATTTATTGGCCGTGTGGCCACCTTCTCCTGGAGTGCTCACATTTTCTCTGTGCCTTGTTTGTGAAATTTGTTAGCATCACTTCCAGGAGGTTTGGGGTTTTTTTTTTCGCTGCCTGTAAGTATGCAAATTAGAGCTGGAGATAGACACCAACCATTTTTATTAATGTTTCGTTTTATTTACACAATGTATCAGTTATAAGAAGGTGTTATGGAGTAACACTAAAATGATCTATTTTATATGCAACTCCTCTGGGGAATGAGAATAAAGCTGCTCAGAAGTGGAAGCAGGGCGGGCGTCAGACAAGAGTTAGAACATGCTCTTTGTGGAGTATTGGTCACATTTAAACATCCTGTTCTTAAGATTATGCTGAGAATTTATTGCTAGTGCTGGATTTTTGTGAGTTCAGCATGTTTTGGTAAAAAAAAAATCCTCAACTCTTCTGTTGTAATTCATCTTTGGTTATGCATTGCTGCAAAGAATGATATCCAAAGGATGTGCAGGCTGGCAGTGGCTTGGGGGATTGACTCTGCCAATAGAAGGCAGCTGTTGAGCCTGCAGTGGCCAGTCTGTGCTTCTGCTCCTCTGCCCAAAATCTTGGATTTTTTTACCCAAGTGGGGAAATCTTTCCATCTCAAATCTGTTCATCTTTTTCCTGCCATTTACTTGTGCCCAATCCACTAGCCAACACCATTTCCAAGAGTCCTGTGAAAAAAGAACTCATCCTCAGTCTCATACTAAATTGCATACTTTACCAGGGAAAATTTGGAAAACGTGTTTCTTTAAAGCCTCCTTGTGAGAAAGCAGGGAGAAAGATGACAGCATTGAGCTTTTGGGGATGGTCTGATAGGACAGCAGTGATTTGTGGAATGCTGGGCACTGCAGATATAATTTTTTAGCCTGCAGTGAAGCAGAGGAGAAGGTGACTGGTTTCCATGGAGGAGAGAGGGTTTGGATGCTGGTGAGCCCCTGCAGAGGCAGGGATGGAGGGAGCAGTGTGGGTTTAGTCTCCTCCTCCTGCTGTTGGAACAACAAGCTGAGGATGGCCAGGACCTGTCCCATCACACACCTGCCCTGGTGCCACCTCTGATGCATTTATGTGAAATTCCAGCACCAACTGCAGGTTGATTCTTCCAAAGCAGTGGGAAATTGTGCCAGGAATCAATGAAGAGAATCCCAGCCCTGTGATAAGGGCAGCATTTCAGGCATGAGGGATTTTAGGCAACAGTGGGCTGGGTCAACAACATCTTCACAGGAGAAAGGTGTCCATGAAACACCAAAAGGCTGAGATGTCACAGTGACACCCTGGTGTCCCCTCAAGGCAATGCCAGAGGTGAACATTTCACTCCTCAATGTCCCCCTTATTGTTCCTCCTGATTTATTTTTACTCTCAGAGTTTTATTAGTGCTGTTGACTCTCCTGTGCTTAGTACCTGCCCCTCCACAGTAATTAAGCATTAGCTAATATCTGCTCAATGAAAACCATAAAGAGAGCTTTATTATCAGGCAGGAAAAGGCTCCATTGATTTAGAAGACAGTTCAGGTGGTAATTTCCACGCCACCTTAAAGATCACTGCAAAGTGATCTCTGGAAGGTAATAAACAAGATGCAAAATCACCATGATAACATAAATCACCTTGAACTCACTTGATAAGGACCACGCCATGGATCCATCCAAGGGAATTGCTTTGTAATGCAGTATCAATGTCCCATTATTTTAAAGTGTTACTAAAGTACAAGTGAAAATGGGATGCTTTATAGGGTATGTGGGATTTTATCAAGCTCTTGTGTGTGGAGAGGAATGGGAGTGCATGGGTGGGTGTAGCAGTGATGGCATCTGCCAAGGGTGATCAGTTTGTCCTTCCAAACCTCTGTCACCTCAGTCCTCCCACAAAACAGCCTGTCCTTAAAACCAGGGCAGGAGAAGCTGAACCAGAGAAAACAACCCTGGACAACGACATTCTGGCTGCAGAGCCCAGCACTGGCAGGGAAAGGCTTGTGGAAGCACCTCCTCTCCTGCTGATTGCCCCGGAGCAGCCCCAGCTCCCGGGATGTCATGAGGAGCTCGGAGCAGAGGAGATGGATTAGGCCCTTCTGGCTGGCATGCCATGAATTATGTGTTAGCTCTACATCCAGCCATTCATTAGAGATTTACCAGCTGCTTTTTGCCTAAATATTTGCTTAAAACCCTCGGCATATTTCATTCCATAGATTATTTTTTCCTACCAGTTATGAATCAGGGCTAAAAGTGTTTTAGAAAGAAAACACCCTTTGCTGGAGTCAGATATTGCATTCAGTCAAAATCCACAAGAAACTTAAGACCAGTTGGAAATATGAAGGAGGTCATTCAAAATTTTGACTGGGACAGACACAGAATAAAGATGAGCTCATTTCTCCAATTTTCATGATCTCTCTACTCCAGCCCAATCAGTAAAAAAAATATATTTTAATTATAATTTTTATTTTCACTGTGTAATTTTTGCTTTTCAGTGTTCTAAGCCAATTTTTCTGCCATTCCTCCACAAGGATTTAGTAAATTTTGCTGTCAGTCTGGGAACCCTTCTCCAGCAACATTGGAGCTCTCAGCTGGTGCCCATCTTTCCTGTTGAAGGCAGTTGTTTTGACCCAAATTGTGGCTGGAACCACTGTAATCAGGGATATGGGAAGGCTGCTCTGTTTTACATGTCTATTTAATTTTGTTTCTATTATAAAGTCAAAATTGCAAACTTGCAATGAAGTTCCTAATTCTGCCCACTGGTGGCAAACAAACTTATAAAAGGTTGAAAAACCTGTGCATCTGTCTCAGCTCACCTTGGAAATTTCTGAACAAAGTTTGCAGCAACATTTAGTTTAATCTGATTTTAAATTATTTCAGGATAATTAGATGAGTAAATAATTGTAGAAGTTTTTCTTTTTAGTACAGCCTGAATTTTTATGCCATTCCTGAAGATTGAAAAAAAAATGGAGACAACTCAGAGAAACTTCAAATTCCAAATACAAACTTCTAGAACTTGCATCCAAGGTCAGAACTGGTGAGGAACCAGACTTTGCTGTCATGTAAGTCAACACAACCGTCAGGCAATGAACCCAGATGAATTAATTTGTGGAGCAATGTCAATGCTCCTGCAGTAAGGGAACTGGTACCAGCGTGTGCTGCAGGAGCTTTCCCAACCCAAACCAGCTGCAAATCTGCTCTAAGTGATTTTTTTTCCCTTACAGGTCCTTAATCCACTGGGTTAAAGCTTTACAGTGAACAGAGTACTGAGCAGGACAGACCAGCACTTCAGATTGCAGCCGCTCAAGGCAGTCATCCCACTCCTCTCAGTGTTTGAAATAAATCCTTACATGGGGATCTTAAAGAGCTGGACTAACTCGCCAAAGCATTAATGGGTGTTAAGTGGTGTGCTCAGATAAGAGTACATCCCATTGTTAGGAGTGACCGATAGAGCTCAGGGGTCAAGTGAAATTGGGCTTATCTGCTGGCAATTCAGCCTTTTTTCTTCCTGTTTGCTGTCTAGAATTTTCTTCTGCGGAAGAAAAAAAAAAAAAAAAAAAAAAAAAAAAGGAAAGGAAACTTTCTTCCTGTGTTTGCTGTCTAGAATTTTCTTCTGCGGGAAAAAAAAAAAAAAAAAAAAAAAAAAAGGAAAGGAAAGTGTAAAGTAGCCCATATTTTACTCAGGAGTCAAGCAGAAGATTCTTCAGGGCAGATGAAAGACAGACACAGCACTTTTTGTGGAAAAGCCAGGAGATGCCTTCCCTGCATGGTGAAATCCTTGGGACCATTGACTATCCCAGGGAAGGCAGAGCTCCTTTCATGAAGGCAGCAGCGCAGGAAAAAATCTTTTCCCATTAAGCATGAGCAGACAGAAGTCTCCTCATTAGTTTCTTTGGTGCACAGGAGCTGGCACCTGAACATGCCAAGTTTCCCTGGTGCCTCCTGGATTGCTGAGCCTCCCAAGGATGCTGTGGTCGGGCTCTGGATATGGCTCCAGCTCTGGAAAAGCAAGGACAGCACAGCAATCTGGAGCAAAGCTCCACTTTTCCACACTTTGCTGGACTCTAGCTGTAGCCAACATGTTTTGGAGTGAACTGGGTGGGATCAAGTCCCCATTTTTGGAAGGGACTTGCTGTTCTTGGCACAACAAAGTCCATTCTTGCCACCTGGGACATTCGCCCAAGATTTGATTAAATGGTTGATGTAACCAGGGTGAAGTGACATTCTTATGCACTGGGAGAGGTCCCAGCACATCCATTTCATGGGGCTGGCTTTCAGGGTGAGCACTGGGAATGCTCTGGGTCTGCCTCACCCAAGGGCACCTTCGCTGCTGTTACAGGAGCACCTTGTCATGGAGGTGGCATCAGAAGAAAGGCCCATTAAAAACAAATATCTATAATTTCTGCTTTTGTGGAAAGAGACCAGCTTTTGTTTAAAATGAGGAACTTGAAGTCACAAGAGAAACCAGCAGCTGAACTCTTTGTCGTGGTTCTCATGACAAAAGCCTGAGGGGTTTTGATCACTGTGAAATGGTTCAGACTGCTGGGCTGCACACAAACTCTTTTAAATAATCCCTGCTTTCCCAAGCTTCTTTCTGAAGCCCAAATCAGCATTTAACTGGCTGGGCAAATTCCCAGTCCCTGAGGTCAAGGGATGCTGTGCACTCACCTGCAGCAGTACCAGGATCTCACCCCCCTGTATTCCACTCTGTTTCCCTGCTGGCTGCCAAACCAGAAGGTTCCTGGATTTGTCATGACCACAGAAATACATTTTAACATGAGTGGTCTAATTCCACACTACCAGAGCTGAGTTTTGAGTTGTAAATGCAACCCTCTGAGCTCTTGACTCTGACCCACTTTCTGCCTAGAGCACAGCAGGAAGGCAACAGCTCCATCCCTCCCTCACTGGAATCAGATGGATCCCTCTAAAATATTATTGGAAGGCTAGAACAATTAAATGTGTTCTTCCCTGTGCATTAAAATGCAATAGCCATATTCAGTGGCAAAGAAGAGGTCTCTTCAACACAGTGTGTTAGAACAATTTGCTTATAAATTTGAAGGAGCCCGTGATTTCCTTGCATCTCTCTAATTTCAGTAGTGAGGGAACCCTGGAGTGTTGCAAAGCTGGGTAGGGAGGCTTTTACTGAGCTATCAAGTCTGAGAGCAGGAATAAAAATGTATATTTTCCTTCTTTCTGATTAATAGTTCC
The DNA here is from genome assembly GCF_014805655.1 of Passer montanus. Taxonomy (NCBI): domain Eukaryota; kingdom Metazoa; phylum Chordata; class Aves; order Passeriformes; family Passeridae; genus Passer; species Passer montanus. Next base: position 4,970,004 of record NW_024368930.1, read on the forward strand.
AGTCAACATCAGCTAACTTATTCCTATTGACAGATCTATGAAATACTTGCAGAATCAACAGCCATAAAGTGGATGGCAAAGCACTGGCACCATAAAGCCGTAACGTCCGTGTCTATTGCAATCAAGGCTTTTAAAACCTAATTACTTCTGGGTGACATCAGTCATATATTTTCGTGTGAAATTACAGTGGCATGCAAGTGCCCAGCAAAATAAAAGAAAACAAATGATGCCCTATAATAACAGAGAAGTGAACTGTCATTTTTAATCTGGCATGAAAGCTCCAACTGATGAAGCTTAATACAACTTGTTAAAACACCTAACAAGTGAGGAAGTGATTAAGTATTGTCCTTTTGCCTCTGGGAAATAGGATCTGCTCTCAGCAAGCACGGAGTGACTGAGATAGCCCTTTGGAGCTGATTGAGCTGCACATAAAGTAACTTCTAATGATCTCAGTCCACTTTGAGCCATAAAGATTTAGAAGGGACAATATTTTAGAAATGATCAAGTTCCACTCTTTTTATTAGTGAGGATAAAACACCTTTGTGGAGGAAATTAAACAGAATAAATTGCTGAAGCTTTCTGCAGCTTCCCTCATTTAGTGGTGTCAGAAGAGTGCAGCAGACACCAGCCTGGAGCAGGAGCTCATCCACAGCAGAGGGCACTGAGGAGGGAAACTGCCTTGTGCTTCCAAAGAGCTTTCAGCCTGGGAAAAATCCTTTGTGTGGTAAAATCCTTTGGAAGAACTCATTTCATCTGATTATTTTAGCTCCATCACTTCCCTGCGTGCCTGTGTTGCCTCCATCCCTGTGGGGAAATGAGGGATTTGGGACCAGCAGTGGGGTTTGGGGCTGGGCAGGGCACACAGAGCCTGAGGCTGCCCAGGATGCCTCTGCAGCCCTGGTGATGGAGGAGCATCCCTTGGAGCAGCACTCAGAGAGCTCCAGAGATGCTCTGCTCTGCTCTCCAAGTTCCTGCCTTCCTGCCAAGTCACCTCCAGCACTAATCCCCCCTCAGGGACAAACCCGCTGAAGTTCCCAGTTCCTGCAATGGACCATGGCAGAACCTGCTATAGTTTGTGCTTCTGGCTTTTATTAAGGACACGTTTTTCAGGAGATGTTTCTTTTATGGTGCTTAAATTAAGTTTTCAAGGTTAATTGTCCAATTTGATGGCTTTGGTTCAATAAATAATTCAGAGACAGTTTACGTCCTCCCATGTAAAGATGCCTACTGAGGTTACAGTCGCAGCCAGGCACTTCCTCTGATGTGCTATTAGCTAATGTGCTGGAGGTTTTTCCACTTCTCTTTGGAAGCATTTATGCTCTTTGAGAGGAAATTTGAATGGAACTGGAGATCAGTGGAAGGGATCATAGTGAAGACAGCCAAAGTCACCAAGCTATCGATAAAGTCATTGCCAATGTCCATTGTCCAGCGATTTTCCTGTTGTCATCCACCAAACAGCAATAGCACAGCAATAATTTTAGGTCTTAATAACAACTTCAGTTCAGCAGGTCAAATTGAGAAGTCTTTACATGTTCTTTGGGGACTCATCCTAGAGCAGCTAACTCAGAGAAACCTTTTCTCTGAGGCTCTGAATCTGAGACTCTGAGCTGATAGAGGTGCCATTAGAAATTTCCCTGCTAAACTGCTGTGTGGGATAGATGAAGTTGCTTCTCTTAGTCACATTTTTATAGCTCTCTTGCAAACAATCTACAAGACTGGTTTTCCTATTTGCTGTGTATAATGGGATCATAACCCTGCAGGGAGTCCCAGGTATCAATACAAAACCCCTCCTATAAACCATAAATATTCCTGTGGTGTGTTAGTGTGAGTTCCAGGGCTGGGAATTCCCAAGGGAGGGTAGATGGGAATGGTGTTTGCTCCTACCCCAGGGACCTGGAACTGACGAAAGAGAGGGATACTGCTTCTGCTACCAACATTGGGGGAATCTTGGGGGGCCAATCAGTAACTATCCCTACCACGCTACCAATAAATAAAGCAGAAGATTTGCAGTGCTTATTAAATACCATTTCTCCCTGTAAATCAAGCTCCACCCTGAGTTAACAGCATCAGATTCCCAGCCAACCCACATCCCCGGGGTCTGTAGGTGCTTGGCAGTCTCCAAAGCCACTGTCCCCCTCCAGCACCAGTGCAGGCTGTGGCCCCACGCTCCCCAAGGTGTCTGTGGGTCTCGGTGCGTTCAGGTGAGAGCCGAGCTGGAGCAGCCCTGCTGCTGACACTGCAATGCAGCTCCAATGCAGAGCTCCTGGCAGAGGGACATTGATTCAATGGTACAGTTGCTGTCCTTTAAACAGAGGTCACATTGCAGGGCTGGCTCTGCCTGTGTGTGCCCAGAGAGGATGGCTGGACCAGGAGTCTGAGTTAGGGCGAGATGCTGTGCCTGCTGCTCGTGCCAGGGCTGGGGACACGTGCCCGTGGCCCATCCACCTGTGCTGAGGATGCCCAGCTCTCCCAGGACAGAGGGCACAGGGATGCCCTCACCCTGGAAGGGCTGGGGGCTCAGCACATCAGAATCTGGTACCCAGAGGATGCTATTTCCACAGCTGTCTGCTCACTCCACCACCTGTTTTCGATCTACTCACTAAGTAAAAATATAATCTGAATTTCGCCTGCTAGAGCAAATTGTGGCTACAAATATTCTCACTTATTAAAAAAAAAAAAAAAGCAGTTATTGGCAACCTGGCTCAGAGCTTAGCAGGGCTTGCAGAGCAGCAGACTGTGAGGTTTGTTACTGGCAATGTATTCAGAAGGCATCTGATCAAAGCTATAAAAGGGGGGAAAAAATCATCAAGGCAACATTGTAAAAGATGATAGTTGTTAAATCTAATTTCAATACTCTGTGTGCATAACCTCTAACTCGGAGGCATCTAAGCATTCCAGACATGGCTGGTGCATTGTAATTTTTGCATCGTTTCACATTACTCACAAGGTGCATTAGATGGACACTGAAGGATGAATTATTCTTTTCAGCAAAACATTTTTGTGGAGTAAGTAAATTTATCTTGCGGGGAGAGTAAAAGGAAGAAATATGGCATTAAAATGTGCAGATCTGAGTTGAACACATCTCTCTTTTACAGGGAAACCATGATTTAAGTGCACTCTATTACTAATGTTTAATAAAAGCCATAATTCAGAATGTCAGGCTGAGGCTGTGTGCATTGAAACTATGATTTGGGGAAAAAATGACACGACCATTTTTCAGTACAGTAGCTCTTCTTTAAGCCATTTGTCTGCAGGCCTAAATTAGCTTTGAAGTGTACTTTATCTTTCCTAAAAAAGGCATTGATACAGCGATTATGCTTTATCAATTAATTTTACATGCAGCACTGGAGAGGACAGAGGTTCTTGGGGCTGGGTGCCTGTCACCTCCCCACCCCAGTGCAGGGTCATGTCACCTGCATCCTGCAGCACCCTGCACCTCGAGGGACCCTGGGACAGTCTGTGAGTGCACAGGCTGAGCTTCCACCTTCCTGTGAGATATTTCCCCAAATATTTGCTCTTCAGTGGGTGTCTCCCCACGTGCTCCCCATGTACCCCCTGTGTTGTCTGTAGAGTTGGCAGCAGACTGTCCATTGCTCCATCAGTTCTGGCTCTGGGGAAATGTGGAATTGACTAATGGATGGTGTCCCTTCCTCTGTCTTCACAGACCTGCAGCTGACCACCAGCTGGCCTCCACTTGCTGTGTAGCTGATATCTATTCTTCTGAAAAATTGTGAAGCTTTTGGCGCAGAGCAAACCCCCAGCAGTGCCTGAGAAACTGCAGAACAGCAATGCTGAGCTCAGAGCTGCACCGTGCTGCTGCAGCAGCCTGGTGGGACACCAGCTTGGGAACAGAACTGGAGTGTTCCATTCTCCAGCCACTCCATGACCCCTGAGAGGGCAGTTGAGCTGGTGGTCCTCCTGCAGCTCTATCAGACATGCCATTGATGTCTGCGTGTCCTCCCTAGGGGTCAGCCAGGGTTATCAGGGCCCCAGGGTTCATCAGATGGCTGTCAAGTGGAGTTTGTTGCAGCCAAGCTGCAAACAGCCTGGGAAAGTCCAACTGGAGCCCCAGGGTGTTCAGGGACGAGTAGCTGTTAAAAGCATTCTGGATTTTGTTCTGCTTTCTTTTACTCTGCTTCCCCTCAATGCCAGCTTTTTCTAGATTAAATAAAAGCAATAAACCAGCAGCTTGTCTGATCCCTGCTCTGCACCATCACGAGTGCTGCTGTCACTGAGCCTGCCCAGCTCCTGCTTCTTGATGCTTTTCTGAATCCCACTGCCTTTACAAGGCTGGGGACAGCTCTCTCCTGCTGCCTGTGACATCCCCAAGGGCGCCCAGCACAGCCCTCCTGGGGCACTGTACCAGCTCTGCAGATGGCCACGGATTCATCTGTTTTGATCTGCACGACTAGAAGTCACACCAGAAGGAAAAACAAAAATAAAGCTCCCCTTCCCTCTCTTCCATTTTCCTTTTCCCAGGATTCAGGGTGCTGGGACCTGCCTTGGGCTGAGCAGGCAGACTCTGAGGGGCTGCTGTGAGCCCGGAGGGACTGGCTCCTTGCATGTGCTCCATCCTTGGGAGTGTCATAAACCAGCATCGGGCTCCAAAGAACTTCCCAAAGTCGTGCCCACAGGTCAGTAACACCTGGATTTAAACCAAGCCAGAGCCCGTGCAGCAGCACACAGGGCTGCTTTACACCAGTGGAAGATCTGGGCCATTAAATATCACTTTCATTTACAATCTGACCTGCAGCTGGGACATTTATTAGCACAATCCAATTCCCCTCGGGGCAGGCAGAGCCTCAGAGCTCGATGCTGAGCCTGGTCCTCGCTGAGTGTCTCCCGAGGAAACACTACCTGTGCTGGGCTCTGCTCCCAGGCACCCCAGCGCCCGCAATTAAACTCTCCTTAAACTTTAAAGGCACACTTAAATGTGTGTTTATGGCCCCATTACTTTCTCTTTATAGCCCGAGGTGAAGGCTGGAATCCTGTCCGAGACATCTTAAAGGTTATATGTACAATTAGCTGGTTCTCATCACGTACTTTCATATTTCACTTCATAAGTCAAAACAAACCCCGAGGAATCAGCTGGGGGCCACAGGGAACGCGGGAGCACCGCTGGAACCAGGGACTGTCACCCCGCCAGGACACCCAGGGGTGGCTCTGCTACAGGGAGAACGATGCTGGGTGAGAGTGGAGCTGCCTCGTCGGGATTTCAGGCTCCCCTCTGCCGCTCCCTGACCTGCCTGAGATGTTGGGGCAGAGTCATTAATGACAGATGTGTAAACTTTTGCATGGAGGGATGCCAATATTTTGCATACTTACACAGCGCTGCCATAAATATTAATGCGGTGCTAATATGGGAAGTTCCACCAGCTGTGTCCATTCTCGGGGGATACTTCAACTATTTATATTCGGGGTAATGAGCAAGCTGTTATTATATAATCAGGCTGTTGGAGAAGCCTTTGGAATAAAAGTCTCACTGAGAATTAGCCAACAACAGGAGCGTGCTTGGAGCCACAAGACATCAGAGACTGAGTGATGGAAGGTTTGGCAGAGCAGAGGCAGGACAGGAGAAAAGCAGGGCAGGAGGAGAAAGGTACCGAGACTGAAGCTCCTGAGGAATTCTGACTGAGATGAGGGGTTTTTTGCACCCAAACACCAAAATTCTCTACCTGCAAAGTAATCCCAGATTTCTTGTATGAAAGATTAAGCCACCAAAGGAGGCAAAAATGAGCAATGTTTGCTCAGTGCTGAAAACCAGAAGCAAGAACAAACTTTGTTATGGTCTTCTCTCTACAAGCACAACCTGCTTGCTTTAATCAGAGTTAGAATGATGCTGCTTTCATCTGACTTGAGAATCAGCCTCTCTTCTCACACTGAAGTTGGATTTGTGTTGATTTTATTACTGTTTTGGACTCCCATAACACAAATGACTGATGAGTCAAATCTGTGCCGCATCCTTGGATGTATTAGGCTCCTATTGTCTTTTTTGCATCAAATCTATGCTTTTTATAAGGCAGACTTCTTCTTCTTAAAAAAAAAATATCTGGAGAACAGTTTGGAAGTGATTTAAATCCTCTCCCCCCCTTTTTTTGGGGAACGATGAACATTTAATTGAGTTGAAGGTGGATAAATGATCATTTTCTTCATCCTATATGGTAGTGAGTAGTAAATTACTTTACCAGGAAACCCAGTTATAATTGCAAAATTGATAACAGAGGTGTGAAAATTTACACCTGTGATAATAAAGACTAGCTTCCCATCGTACATCGACATTATATCTTGTGAGTTATCTCTTGTGCATGATCTAAATATTTCATATAACCCAGCAATCAGAGCCTTCAGCACGCCAAGCAAGAAATAACCTCCTTTTATATTTCATAGGCATATATATATATATATGTATTACAAACAACAGCACGTTCTGCATGCACCTACACACCTGCACAGCAGTGCTCCAGGGGTGGGTGTTCGTGTTCCTGAAAGCTGATGGAGAAACCCAACATTGTGCTGCAATGCAGGGTTTGGAGGCAGCGTGGCAGGGAGGGGTGGGCAGAGCATCGTAACCTTGGGCAGACCCAGATTAAAAATTGCTATTTGGCATCCTCCAGCTCTGAGCTGGACCCTGGTGAGCTGCTGAACAAGAGGAATCTGCCTCCTCCTCCTCCTCCTCCTCTCTGTCCTACCAGCTTTTCCCCAGGAAACTGCTGAGTAAAGGGAAGCACAGAACTTATGGTCAGTTTTGGCAGGGGCCGTGGAGCTGGGGCAGGATGAGGATCCCTGAGTGCTCCGGGGTCCTACTCGGGGCTCAAGACCCCTCAGGGGCTGGCACGATGCCACCACATGCTAAAGAGATGATACTCAGCTGGTAATTAAGCACTGCAATCAGCGGAGCTCTCAGCAGAGCCCGCTGAAATGAACTCTGTGCAGACTGAAATTAATACCGAGCATCCTAATGGGCAGGAGTGCACTCGCCAGGATTAACCCAAGAGGAAATCAAACCCTTCAGAGGAAGCTTTTGGCAGCAGGAATCGCCCCCTTATTATCCAGCAAAAGTCTCAGCGCTAATTCTGAATTAATCCATAATTTGGGAAGAATTTCTCAAGGTCAAGGCTTTTTTTTTAAATTTTTTTTTTATTTTTGCTAAGTCTGGTTGCACTGGATGCAGAAAGTGTTGGACGTTCCTGGGGGTTTCCATGGATTTGGGGTTTGGAACAAGGCTGTGCTGTGGCTGGTGGCAGGCACAGTCATTAAAACACAGGGATTAGAGCCTTCAACCTGAATCTGAGTCTAATCCATTACCCTGCTCACAGGGAATCACCAGGAACAGGAGCTAATTCCCTCCACTTAGGCTAAAAGAGATGGGCTCTTTAAAAAAGTTTGGTCTGGTTAACAGAGTTGTATCCAAGATCTCTGTTACTGAGGTGCCAAAGCCATAAAACACATAAATTGCCTCTTTCTCCTAATTTTAGCATGTCATTTCATAGATATAGATAGGCTTTTATATAGATATATATTTTATTATGCTCTATGTGTCTTAAGATATCATTACTTTTATCTTGGCCAGTTTATTAAAGATAATTATATGGAAGTTCCCATGCATTCTCCAAGATTGCAGTTGGCTGAGCTGGATGAGAACATTATGCTAACAAGAACATATTTTGCTGTGCAGGAGACAATCTTTTCTGGGCAGGAAGAAGTGAATAATTTTCCTTCTCTTTTTCTGCCTTCCAGTATTTTTCTTGAAGCTCATTTCAGTAGCAAGACATCTCCAGCTTCCCCTAGACTAAAGCAAGAGACAAGATGCAAGAGCCGTTGATTCACCTTAGGGAATACTTTGGAGAGATCAAAAAGTGCTCGTGTGCAAGCTGTTTCCTGTGGGAGGAGCATGGCAGTACAATCAATCCATGAATGCATTGTAAAATCAATGCTCTGTATAATTAGGGCACTCCAAGGGTAAAAAAAAAAAAAAAAAAAGAAAAAAAAAAGGAAAAAAAAAGGGAAAATTAAAAAGGGAAGATCTTCAGTGTCTACCAGGACTCTTGAAGGCTGGAGGAGTCACAAGCACCTGAACAAACAGATTTTAAGCCTGTTTCAGAGGCAGTGAGGGAAGATCTTGGGGGATTGATGTAAAACCTTTTGTCTTGGTGCTGGCTGTGAAATGCCAAGAGCTTGGGGATGGTGATCACAGGTGAGTCAACCTCCTCAGATCTCAGCTGGGACACCTGGGGCTCCAACACCCTGACCACCACTTCAGACTGCCAGTGAGAAACATTTTTGATGGCAAACCCCTCTGGCAGCAGCCAAAAATGGTCTGGGAGGAAAAAAGAGACCAGAAACCACCTTGGCTGCGGGTGGGGTGGCCAGGATCAAACCTTCCCCTGCAAATTCAGCCCTCCCCTCTGCCCTGCTGGTGGTGATGGTGGAGATCCTCTGTGTCCCACCTCCACACCCAGCAGTGCAGAAAGGCTCTGACCTCGGAAGATTCCTTTGGCATTTAAATATTTTCAGCCGTTTCTCAGAGACCAAACGGTCGTAACTCCCAGCTAAACACAAATGTTAACTATAGATCATGAAATACAGCAGGGTGTAAATAGTTCTCTTTTATAAGGCACTAAATTATAAGCAGAGACAATTAAGTTAGAAGACAAAAATTCCTTTAAATTAGCAGTCACTTTTGTGCAAGTTCTTGGTGAAAGTAATAATGTGTTTCTGCCTGAAAAATTCACTTTTTAGGGTATGTGGAGGCTGTTGCTGACTGCCGACCCTGTTGGCGCCCACTGCAGCTCTCAACAAAGCTTGGCTTGATAAATAAGGCTTTCAAATTTAAAGCTTAAACCACCCTTCAGTCTGATTTTTATTTATTCAACGCTAAAAGATCCAACTTACCCCCAAAGATCCTCTCCAGAAATTATGCTCCCAGGCAGGGGGGCAAAAAACAAACAAACAGTGCCTGGAATGGCCACAGCGCTGGTTAATGCTCCTCAGATGGGTCATTAGGTCTTTTATGGATTGTCAGCATGGAGAACTGATCCTGGTTCCAGGGCAAAGAAAACTACATCATATTAAAATACATGGCTCTTGTGGGACACAGCACTTCCACAGGGCTGCCTGCGAGTTTGGCAAGAGCCTGAAGTTGAGAAAGACAGATAACCCTGCAAATCAGAAAAGGCAGGTTTTCATCAATAGAAAATTACACATCCCTGGTGAGAACTCGCATCATTATCTATCAAGAAATAAATTGGCCTGAGTTCCTCTTAACTGGCTCATCTGCTGGGGTGTCGTGGTGGGAAGGACCTTTGTCTCCTGAGCAGCCACCGGTTCACTGGGTGCTTTAATTGCTTCTAGGAATAACTATTGATGGAGACATGCAAAGCTGCTCATGCCCCAGCTTCAAAGAAAAGGGTTTTTTAAAGGATTCACTGTCCTGGAATGCTTTGACTGCAGACACAGGTGGGGAGGGAGAGGTTCTTACGGGGAAGAGGTGCAAAGAATAGCCCAGTCCTCATCCATATGAAAACAGCTCCAGGAGCAGTGCTCCATATCAGAGCTTGGTTTTCAGAGGAGGATGAGAAACATCCTCAGGGCTATGAGAAGCACCCCGCAGGGCTGTGGGCCAGCTCTGCTGCAGCAGCTTTGAGCCTTTAAATCCAATTTTTGGGAAATGCATGGATCTGTTCCAAATAAAACACCCAGGAATGTGGAATGCAGGTGTCCCTCATCCTTTAGGATACTCAAGGCGTGCTGGATGTCTGGTAGCAAGGACAAAGTTTGTTGGCCATCACCCAGCTGATAGCACATGGGCAAGGACAACCCTTGGTTTGGGCTCTGTTGGCAGGAGAAAGCTGGCACGCCAAAATGGATTAATTATGCCCCAAAATAAGCGTGAAGGTACGGCTGGAGAGGAGTACCACCGGCAGGATTTCTGGCACAGAGGGAACGGGGAGGGGGAGGAGACGGGAAACTTCACAGCTCTTAAAGCTCGGCATCCTCCGTCACTGTGTCCGGGGCGGGCACGCGTGGAGAGAGCCTTTTCCAGGAGAGGGCACTCGTGGGAAACAGCAGCTCCAGGCGCTCCGGCCCGGCCAGCGGGAGCGCTTCCCCGGCCCCGGCACCCCGCATCTCGCATCCCACATCCCGCATCCTACATCCCACAGCCTGCATCCCGCACCCCGCATCCCGCACCCTGCATCCCGCATTCCGCACCCTGCATCCTGCATCCTGCACCCCGCATCTCGCACCCTTCATCCCGCATCCCCCCGCACCCTGCATCCTGCATCCCGCACCTCCCATCCCGCATCCCCCCGCACGGCCGGAACCCTCCGGGCAGTGGATCCCGCACCCCGCATCCCGCACCCCGCATTCCGCACCCTGCATTCCGCATTCCGCACCCTGCATCCTGCATCCCGCACCTCCCATCTCGCACCCTGCATCCTGCACCCCGCACCTCCCATCCCGCATCCCGCCGAGCCCGGTCCCGCATCCCTTCCCGCACGGCCGGAACCCTCCGGGCAGTGGGAGCCCCCGGCTCCCCGCATCCCTGTGCAGCGGCGCATCCCGCATCTCTCACCCTGCATCCTGCATCCTGCACCCCGCCTCTCGCACCCTTCATCCCGCATCCCCTCGCACCCTGCATCCTGCATCCCGCACCTCCCATCCCGCATCCCCCCGCACGGCCGGAACCCTCCGGGCAGTGGGAGCCCCCGGCTCCCCGCATCCCTGTGCAGCGGGCAGCGGGAATCCCCCGCATCCCTCTGCCCCAGGCTGAGGGGGATCCTCCTCCCCCCGCATCCCTCTGGACCGGGAAGGGGAATCTCCCGGTCCCCGCCTCCTTCCGGGCAGCGGGATCCCCCCGGCTCCCCGCACCCCTCTGCCACCGGCTGAGCCGCTGAGGCATTCATCAGGAGAACGTGGATCCTCGCTGATCCATTTGGATCCTCTCCCATTCCCCGTCTGTGCTGGGAGGATGCCGCTGTGTGCTTCAACAGCTATCAGCCCTGAAATAAAAGGAAAAAAAAAATTAAGAAAGGAAAAAAAAATCCCGATGTACAGGGGGAAAAAAAGCCCTTAGGCCAGTGGTGCGCTACGTGAGAGGGAAACATCTTGTATGCTAATTGGCTTTAGGTACTTACAGCAAGATTGAGACTTGTAGCATTGCCACAGATTGTTGGAAATTCCTCCGATAAGCTGACAGATGAATGTGTCTCTCTCATGGAGAGGTGAGAGAGCAGCAAAATACTTCCAAGAGCACAGGCAGTGAAGCAGAGATATTTCTGGCATGTCAACACGCCGGGGCGGTGAGAACGCTGACCACTCGCTGCGGGAGGGATGGGGAGAGAGGGAAGAGAAGGGGGAAGCAGCGGGCAGGCACGAAATGCTGATCTGCTGGCCACGTCCTGCACACCGAGAGGCAGCTCTGTGTGTGAAGAGCTCCATCAACTTGAATTACTGCTTGTGAAGCGAGGTGGGAGCGAGGGAGTAACGAGCCAGAATCCGGCCCGCAGCAGCACGGCCGGCCGGCAGAGGTGTAGGCTGAGATTAATGTCCCAGCACAGCTAATTGTTGGGACCTGTTTAACCATAAACCATGTTTATTTCTTTGGCTGAGATTTTTGATTTTTTTTTCAAGTTTCAGAATTAACTTTGCCCTTTAGCCATGGGCAGGGTTAATTTCTGCTGGGTTCCCAGCCCTGGGTGATGCTGGGGAGATCTCTGGCTGCTGGAGCAGAAGTGGGCAAGGCAGAGCTGTGTTGAGGTTTCCTCACAAGCACTCACCCTTCAGGCAAACCTTCACCTCCTCTCTGTGCTATAAAAAATGAGAGAAAAAAAAAAAAGCCTTGAGGCCCAGGGGCATCATGCATCCTGCACCACAGCCTTACACAGCAGCACAAGCACAATCTGGTTCTGAAAATGCACCAGACCCCGTGGCTCACTCTGTCTGTTCCAAAGCACTGGGAATAAACCCCACGGCAGTGTGAAGTTGGTGTCACACAGACAGGGCACCCTGTGCCTCTGTCCTGCTCCAGCCACCTCGTTGTCCCACCAGTTCTTTGTTCTCCCTCTGCTCACAAAGTGTGAAAAGTAATTTCTGATGGTTGAGATGGGAGTTGCTGTTCAAGGCTTTTTTGCAGGATATTTGGAGCCGTTTCTGAACCTTTTAAATTGGTTGCTTGGGTGTCTTTGAGTGTGGGCCCTTTGCTGAAGCAGTGTCCCCTCCTGGCCACTGGCCGTGCCTGGTGCTGGCCGTGGCTCCCTTCTCCCCATCTGTACCAGACTGAGCCCTGGATATTGCTCAGGTCAAACAACATTGCTTCTTCTCTCCATCCACCTGAAAGTATTTGCCCAGGTGATTTCCTGTCAGTTCTGAGTGTACAAGGAGCAGGAATGGTCCTGTGGCAATTTGCAGATCCCCCAGCTTTTAGACTTGGTTCAGTTTCTCAATTTTTGAGACAATTCTGCCTCTGACCTTGAGCAAGGTCACTTTCAACTTCCGTGCCTCAGTTCTCCCAGCAACAAAATGGGCTTAACAACATTTCCTTTCTCCAAATTTAAATTTTCTTCACCATGTCCTGGCCAGAACTGCACACTGTGAATCCGATGGGATCCCTAATTTAATAAGCACAGGGGAGCCTATTATTATAACCTTCATGCCATAGCTCTGGCTTTATCTCTGCCTGCAATTTGCTGTAGGAAATATCACTGCTTTCTCTTTTCAACTGCCATTAGCAATTGCAGCAGCTGTGGTACAGGACCCGGGGATTTTCAGCTGAAGTCTAAACGCAGTTGACAACTGTATGAATCTCAGAGCCGGGGTAAGTAGCTAATGCAAATATCAACATTGTAGTAAGAAACACTCAGGAGCAGTAAGTGACTGATAGAAAAGTGATTATATGGACTTTATGTTGAAAAGTAAATATTTACTCTTCACCATTGACTGATGCTTCAAGCACCATAGATCTAAAAAAGACATTGATTTGCTCTCCTCCAGCCTCTCTTATCTCCTACTTATGAAAATATCTGGTGAATAGTACATCATCTGCTTGCTCCACAGCCTAAGTGCCTCAGAGCAGCCACTCAGGTAATTTATTTGGCACCCAACAGTGCAATAGTTAATTGCAGTGCTTGTGGAATTGCGTGTGGGCTCTGCCATAGCCTCCTGAAATGCAGTCACCCAGCACTGCTCCTGCTTCCCTGGTTCAGAGCTTGAACACTGGGCCAGCTCCTGCCCTCCTCAGCAGCCACCCAGGCATTAAAAATGAGAAGAAAAAAAACCAAAAAAAAACCAAAAAAAACCCCAGAAAATAAAAATTTCTTTCTACAAGAAATTTTATTCCTTGAAGAAGTAGAAAAGAGAATGACCTCAGAAAATGCAGCTGTGCTCTTTAAGAGCAGGCTGGCCGTCGGTGGCTCCCTGTGCCGCTCTCCTCTTTGCCCTCCTGGAATTGCCTTGAAATAACTTAAATGAAGTTGAGCCTCTTGGAGGCTGTCAGGTCTGCTGGACCTCCTTGGCAATCAATTTAACCTCCTGGAATAATTTTTTTCTGCCGCCTGAAGTTGCTGAGTCAGTGATGGGTGTCTGGGGGCTGCCTGCAAAGCTGGGCCTGGTCCCTCTTCCCCAGGGAGCCACCCAGGATCATGCCTGTGGGCAGATAAGGTGCTGCTCCTCTGCTTTGCTATTTTTGGAAGGGACTGTTGTGGATGGTGTGTTTTACAATGCCCCGTGTGTGACTGTGCTTTCATCAGCTGGGGGCTGGGACCCTGTTGGGGACAGCTGTGGCTGTGCACACCCAGTGTGAGCTGCCTCAGTCCTCCTGCTCCACCCAAGGGGCAGGGAAAGTCCTCTGGGATGCTTCAGCATCCCTGCCCCTTGGGTGGAGCAGGCATTTTAGCTCCCATTGTCTCTAAAGGAGAGAAACACGCTATGCTGCCTCACTTTGTCCTGTTTTGGGGCTCACCTGTCTTTAGAAGAAGCCTTGCAGCTGCAGGTGGCCTTGGTTGACATTGGCAGGGGACGTCCATGCGTGCGTCCCTCCCGCCCCTCGGAGCTTCACTGCTCTTCACACTGCAGCAGCTTTCTCTCTACAGCTGATAATTACTCACCTCAGGAATAAATAATCACAAAGTGGAGGGTACAGAGAATTGTTCACAGAAGAAGAGAACTAAAAACTTTGTCTGCTTCTCCTATGGAGCCTCTGCATCGGCCGGAGGGATCTGCCCAAGCTGCTCTGCAAATGTTGTGCTCGGTAATTACCAACTGCATAAACATTTCTCTTTTATTTAATTTTGCCTGATGATAATTAGGTGTGAGAGCCTTGTTTAGCAGCCTCTCACTGCTTCCTGCTCCCGGTTGTTTTCAAACCTGGAACAGAGGATGGAGCCTGCCCCACAACGACATTGCCCGGTAAGATGCCATCCAGCATGAGCTCCACAGCCTGGGAAAAGCAACCCAGCCTGAAAAATCCTCTCGATGAATCCCAAAAGACAGCTGCAGTGTAAGGCTGCCTTCCAGGGCTGTCACCAGAAAAGTGTTCAAAAGAAGAGCAATAAGAAACACATTTGCCAAGTTCATAAAACTACAACCTTGAGACAAAGGTCACCAAAGCATCACTGGCTTTCGGTGGGTCGTGGCACGAGGGGACAACCACAGCGACCTGGAAAGGGACCTTTGATGACATTAGGCATTTCAAGGAGAGATTTACTGATAACAGAGGTTAGAACACTCAGAGAGTGTTTGCAGTGCTTGGATTCTGCTTTTGCTTTCCTAGAGCCCCTGAAGCCAGTGAGGCAGAAGAAGTTGGAGATGTTCTGCAGTCACGTTGGTGCCTCAGTGCCCCAGCCCGGCAGGGACGCGGGGCTGGCTCTCCACGTGTCCTGCACCCACAGAGTTTGCAGGCTGCCTGTCCCTTTTGCACAACACTCCTCCATCAAAACCCTCTGCCTGCACGCAGGAAAATAACTCCAGGGACTTTGATAAAACTGTTCCTGTAAAGGAGACAGGTGAGAAGGAACCTCCCTCTTGTAAAGGCAGTCTTTTTTATCCTCTTTTTTGTGTAGGTGCTCTGGTGCCTACAATGCTGCTGGAAGTCTATGGGCCAACACTAACACGTGTGTAAAGTTTCATTGTCACCAGAGCAGAGGTGTGTGGATAGAGAATATTTTCTTCACACATTTAACATTCAGGTTTCTTTTACTCCTTTTTTTTCCCCCACTCTTCGTGCGATGCCAGCAGCTCGGAGAGCTGCTGCCTGCAGCCTTAGGTGTGCATTGGCTTCCATTTGATTGCTGTACAGCAACTCTTCTTATCTTTGGAAATTAACCATTTCATAAGCAGAGAGGAGGTGTCTCACAGCACGAGCGTAATGCACCAGGCATTGCACCAAAGACTGCAGAGTGCACCACTCTTTCAGTCAATGCTGGGGCTTTGACACCTAAAAAAAAAGTATATTCCAATTCCAGCCCTGTCAGATGTATAAAGCAATTATGCAAAACTGTCTTTAAGAAGATATTATTCTTAGGACTTTTTTTTTCTTTTTTTTTATTTAATTTTTTTTTTGTGACAAGCAGTATTTCACAAAAATCCTCACCTTTTCTTACTTATATAATTTAGTGCCACTTACAGTAAATTGTATTTGTTTCATACGTGGTTTCATTATCACATCTATGTAAATTCTTCCAATAAAGTATCCTCAGACTTTAAGATGCAAAACAATTTTGTTAAGATAGGGTCTAACATAAAACAAAGGAAAATAAGCAAGGTGTTCCTTTTTTCTGCAATGACTGTATGGATGTTAATGACAGTCATCTCCATGTACAGGTCTAGCATCTGGTTGCTATATTTATTTTAATTGTGTGGGGTTTTTTTTCAGGGAGAAATCCAAATCCCATATGTGCTCTCTTATGACACAAAGCCCTGAAAAATCAGAATAAATCTATAGCTGTAACATCCATGTGCTTTTTAATTGCTCTCTGCTCACTAACTAAATATTGTGGGATGTTTCAGGGTGAGATATGAACTTCCCAGCTTCATCTCTTTTCCACTCCTGTGTTGTCCTAGCTGCCTGCTGTTGACTCCTTGTAGGTCATTTCCAGCAACATAAGCAAGACAAGCAAACAGCAAAATTGCAAGATGCAAATGCCCTTCGTTTTTGGCTCTGAGTCAAAAAATAATAAGTTGACAATAACCCTGCCAGAATATGCAGCAAGGGTGACTGCATATTTCTTCCTGTTAGCGTGACAGTACAAGGGAGCTGGTCACCAGGAAGAGATGAGCTTGTGTTCGCCTGGTTGCTGCAGTATGTGCCTGGTCTCAGGTTTTAAAGGTTTTTCTGGTAAAGCATAAAGAATCCATCAAACAGCAGCTCGTTTCCACTTCTACAGCAGAAAAAGCATGAGGGGAGAAAAAACAGAGGAGGAAAAAAAGCAGGTAACTTAAAGTTACGTTAAAATAATACTAAATGAAGCACAGCTTGTTTTATAGAAGCTGCTGTGGGTGTAGGGAAGAAATGCTTTTCTGGGTGATGCTCGTGGTGGGGATGGGAGGGCAGGTGGGGACCCACAGGGATGGAGCTGAGAGCCTGAAGCTGCCCTGAGCTCTGAAAGGAGCCTGAGGCTGCACTGCCAATCCCCAGCCCTGCAGTGAGCCCTGAGATGCCACCCTGTCACCTCCTGGGCTCCCTAACAACACGAGGGGAGTCCTCTGTTTTAAAAAGTGTAAAAACTTGCATCAGCATCTTTGGAGTCAAGGGTTTAAGGTGGCTCCTCTGGTGTCCTCCCTGCCATCCAGGGAGCCTCATCTTCCCAGCCCTACCCTTGGCACAGGTGTCCACAGAGCCTGTACGGACCTCAGCAATGCTGATGGGGACACCCTCATGCTGGGAATAAATTAAACAATTCCATGAACTACATCCAGGGAGCCTCATCTTCCCAGCCCTGCCCTTGGCACAGGGGTCCACAGAGCCTGTACGGACCTAGCCATGCTGATGGGGACACCCTCATGCTGGGAATAAATTAAACAATTCCATGAACTCCTGGTCCCTTTGGAGGTCAAGATTTGGAGCTCATCCTCTCTCTCTCAAGAGCTTGAGCTGGAAGTATCAGGGTGCTGCTATGACATTGAATGGAAGAGAAGAAGCAGTGAAGTCTGGCCAGGGAGAGATGCTCAGCTCCCAGAATTCCTTTTTCTCCCAGCTAAGCCTATCTCTGTTTAGCTGAGGTTCAGCTCCAGCACCAGAGGCTCTTTATCTCCAGCCAGGAGGAGACAGTGGAGGAGAATCCTGCAGTGAGCAGCACTTTGGGGGTTTGTGATAGATGCTGTCTACCTCATTACTGAACAATGAAACTTTATTGTTCCCTCTCTTCTATTGATTTTTATGTCTCCAAAGCAGGCTGGTGAACTCTGAAATGAGGATCTGTCAGGGGGGGTTGCTGCTGCTGATCTGCATCTTTGAAGAGAATGTCCATGGATCAAATCCTGGATCACGTCCTGCTGCTGTGCCTGTGTCAGAGCAGGGCTTCCCCTGGGCTGGGAGTGCTGAGGGTTTGTCCTTCCAGGGCACCTGAACTGTGAGAAGGCTGGATACCTCCAGATCCAGTGCACCAGAACCTCTCTGCTGGGAAAAGGCAGCATTTTGGCCAACATCCATGCAACTCAGCACAGGCCTTCCCAAATCAGCTTGGCTTGGAGTGTGAGACTCCATCAGTGGGGACTTCACTGAGAGCTCCAGCCTGGAGAAGTGCTGAGCCTGGCAGCTGCTTCCATGGGCTGAGCACTGGAGGGGACCCCACATCTCCATGACACTCTTTGGTGTGCTGCCACCCTGCCTACAACAGCAGAGTAAATATTTGCATTATTTGTTTCCAGTTTGTATACAGCCCTCGAGCCAGGAAGCATTTGCCCTGCAGTCCCTACACATACACCCGTGAACTTCACAAGTAGTTAATATTTTATGCATAATTCATAAAATTATACTACATTTTCTGGGAGTAATTAGCTGACTCTGTACCTCTAATGAACTGCAGGTTCAGCTATGACAAATACATCGGGCGACTCCGAGGGATAGTAACACGCAGGCGCCTTTAAGCAAAGTTCAGGCAGCTCCTAAATTAACCAGAGTGAATCCCCAAAGATGCAGTATTTATGCACTGAAGAAGGAAGGGAGGGCTCTCATCTCACCACTCTCATCAGCCATCACAGCCCAGGAAGCAAGAGAGAAAATAAGAGTTATTTACCTTTTGCTAATTGGGAGCTGGGCAGCTCAGGTGAGACTTTCCTCCTCTTGCTTTATTTGGTTGATTGCGTGGAGTTGTCATGGAAGTGATCCCCAGTGTGGAAATGCATGTAATTGGCACTAAGATTTTCAAGCTTAAATTGCAAATTTTTCTTAAAATTCTGTTCTCAGTTGGAGGAAAATGAAATCCATTTGAGCTGTTCTGGTTCTTAAAATAGAAACCGAGCAATTTAATCAAAATTCTTATTTCCAGAGCATCAGCTCTGCTTCTGTGGGTGCAGGGCTGCCTTTTCCCAGGGCTCAGCCCCAGGCCCTTTAGAGCTGCCCACTGAGACAAAGCCAGCTCTGCTTTGGCAGTGCCATACACCCAAAAAGTGGAAAATTTGGGTGCTGGGTGAGCAATGGCATTTGTTACACATGACACAACCTTTTCCTCTCACCGCTCAATTTCGGCCTGAATAACTGGAGCAGCAGCAGCACCCAGCCACTCCCTGCTCCCAGGCTGGGACCCCTGCTCCTCTGGCATCCCCTCATGGCATTAAACACAGATCCCAAGGCAGGAGAGCATCCCATGCTCCATCTGACCCAGCGTCACACGGGATGCCAGCAGCTTCCTCAGGGCACACACTTCTCCTCCCAGCTCCCAGCTGCTCCTGCTCGTGGGTGTGGGCAGAAGGAAGCTGCTCACTGAGGCTGACCTCAGAAACCTGGAGATCTAATACACTACTACCAGTAGTCTCAAATATTAAATTTTACCTCCACAGCGTGCTCCCTAAATGGGAGAGCCCATCCTGCCACAGACATTCCCACTGCTGGGACACACGCATCCACTGCCAGGAATTGACTTTAAGTGCAGGGCTGCAAACTGGTAAATGTATTAACTTCAGGTGCCTCTCTGACATTTTTAAAAAAAATTAAATTTTCATCTCTGTCATAGGTACAAAGGGAGCCACAGAGAAGAGCTGCACGTGTCAGGGGGTGAGCACATCAAGGCAGATGATGGTGACACCTGTCTGGTTGAGTTTAGGCTGACAAAATTCTGTAGAGAGACCTCTGTGGAGGGAAGAGGATGCTCGGGGAAGCAGTGATGCAGGGCCCTCCTCAGAAGCAGACCTCACTTTTTCAAATGAGGTTATAACTTAATTATGGATGCAAGGCTCTTCATTCCTGACAAGTTTTCCATAATCTTAACTTGATCTCGTGTCAGAAGGGTCCCATCCTCTGATAACCAAGCCCAGCTAAGAGTTTAACTAGAATAATAGCTGATTAAAAGGGGTTAATAGATACACCTCAAACAGAAGTAAATTAACGGGAGACGCTGTCTCTTGGCTAATGGGATCAGAACAGTATTTGTTTAGTTTATGAATGATTAATCTCCCTCTCTTGGCATTCCTCAGATGCTAATTGCACTTAGGGAGCCCGTGTTTGTTTTTACAAGAGCTGGAGGTGGCAGAAGGAAGGCGATGCTTGGCCCAAAGGGGAGTTCATTCACCCGGGTAATGGGCTCTTGGCACAGCCTGGGGAATACCGGGAAAGCCACGCTCTGGGCCTGGAGCTGCTGCTAAAGCCAGATTAAACACTGTGCTGGAGTCACTTTGGGGTGTTTTATGAGGAAACCTGTGAAGTTCACAAAGGCACCGAGGCTCGTCTCACCCTCCCGCCCGGGGAATTTCCACCACAAAAACGCTTGGATTCCTCCCCGTGGAAATACTCCAAAGGGATCACAGCAAAGCTGAAAGAAAGGCCAGAGGAGGGAAACCACTTCTCACGGCAACTTTTGCGTTTGACAGTTCAAAGCAGGAGAGCAGCAGCATTTGTCAGGAGCGCTGGGAGGGAAGCAGTAATTGCCTGGAAGCAGCCACAGATGCAGGGCTCACTCCAGCTGCTGCTGCACTGCTAAGAGGTAACCAAATCATTTTCCTCTCTACACACTTGTCAGCATTTTAATCCTCCATTATCTTTGTACCTAACAACACAAATGTGCTACCTCAGCCGTACTGTGAATTTACTAGCAAACAAACCATTTCAAACAAAAAAGAAAAAAAAAAGAAAAGGGTTTTCATCCCAGGCTTAGCAAACGTGGGGCGTGTGGAAGGTCTCCCTGCTCATTGCAGGGGGATTGGACTATGTGAGCTTTAAAGGACCTCTCCAACACAGAACATTCTATGGTTTTATGATTTTCTAAATAAAGCCCTTCCAAGTGGGGGCCCTGATTCAGCAAGGTACCAAGACATGTTCCACCAAAGTCAGCTCTCAGCACAAACTTTTAGTGTGTTTGCAAAGGACTCAAAGAATTTGGAGGCAGGAGGAGCAGCTTTGAAGGGCAGGTGCCCGCCCTGAGCACAGGATGCTTGCAGTGACCTGTCAAATTATCTTTGGTGCTCTGGCAGTTGCTTGCAAGGATCAAAATCTGGGTTTACCAAATTACTGAGTTGTGATATAGGCCAGTTCTTCATTCAGTTTAGTTTTCAATGTCCCAGATAATGGTAGGGTGTGACTTTATGGATGATTAGGGCTCACTGAGGAGAAAATAAGTGTAGAGGAGAGTAAAACAGGGGTGTTCAGTCTGTGTTCATGTCCGTTCCAGCTTTTATTAAGGGATGAATGTTTGAAAGATGTGAGGAGCATTGGGGACACCAAGAGAACAGCTCTGCACTAGACCTGTTTTTAAGTTTGGGATGAATTGAAATTAGGTGAGAGGAATCTAATTTAAATCTCGAAGTTGCGCTGTTACCAAAACTGCATGCTAAGAAAGGGGATGCTCTTTTACTATTCTCCATAAATAATGTTACTTTGTGCTGTTCCCAGGTGTTTCATTCATCATTGGATTGTATGGAAAGCCTGAGCTGAATAAAACCTTCTGAAAGAAGATGAGGAGACACACTCTGCCTTGTAGATTATTTTACAGCTACTGAAACCATTTTCCTCTGCCTGTTTTCCACAAACTTGGAAAATTAACCATGTACCAGGAGGTGTGACTTCTACTTTTTGCCAAATAGCATGGAAATAAATTCATTATTAAGGGAGACACCTAAGAATATTTGGTTTAAGAAAATTACTGGGTGATTTGCTGGAGGCACTCCAACAAGGCAGAGTTGGGCTGAGGTCTGAGAGGGGCTCAGAGCAGCTACAAAGCTGTGAGAGCCTTTTCAAAGCTGGGTTGGGGGATCCAGGTTTTGCTTGTTGCTGGAATATGGGAGCACCAGAGCATTTATGAAACTCCCCCACACATCCCCTTCCTGAGCCATTCAACCCCCAAGCTCCAAGCATTTGTTATCCAAACCCTACTCCAGCTGAGGTCTCCTGAGATCCTCTGGCAAAATTGCTGCCCACAACGTTTGTAAACCCAAGAGATGTTTATGGGCACGTGAAGGATGCCCAGACATGGCATCCAGCCAGCTGATCCCTGCAGCCTCCCATGCTCAGGGATCACTGCTGCTCTGCCCTGCCGAGTGAAGGGGACCTTGTGCACAGAGGTACAAGAGGTACCAGCAGAGATGGGCAGAGATGTGGAGTGGCTGTGCAAATGGGATGGAGACTGCGCTAAACTCTTCCTCAAAAATGATTTAACTCACCCAAAGGCAGTGTTGGAGGAGTGGGTGAGATGTGCTGACAGCTCTGTGTGCAGCGGCCGAGCTCAGGACCCCGTGGGTGGGGGCCAGGGGGAAGCTTGGGGCACTGGGTGTTCCTTGTAAGGGACTGGCTGACACGCGGTGCCCTCCAGCCCTTCTCTCCTCTGCTGAGGACCCAGGTCTGCAGCCAAAACAGCCTTTTGTACAGCCCAGGGCAGCCTCCCAGGCAGCAGTTTGAAAATCCTCTGGCTTGTGCAGACGCTTACAGCTGCAGGTAGGTGCCTAGTGGGATTTTCAGAGGTGCCGAGGCATGTAAAGCACCTCATTCCCAGTGCAAATGCCACCAGGTGTCTGCCTGCATCATTAGGCACCTAATGGCCTCTGAAACCTGGCTCCTGGGAGCTGGGATGCTCCTGCCAGCAGCACCCTGGAGCCAGGCGGTGCCAAGCTGGCTGCTCTGCAGCACAGCTCCCATGGGAGACACAGCCCTTGGCCCCATCCCAACACCCTGGGTGCTGGCAGCTTCTCCCTGCCTCAGTTTCCTCACGCAACAGCTGAATTATTCACATGCATTGTGAAACACTTTGTGATCTCCCACAGGTGAGCCATGGTGGGAGAGTGAGGTGGTGCCAAAGGGCTGATTATTGCTAAAAAAATTATTTAAAAACCTTTTACCTGCAAACCTAGAGCACAGCATGGTACTGGCTCCAGGGAAGTGGGAGCAGGATTAAAACACATCCCAGCCTGTCTGTGTTTCTACCTTGTCCTTGCACAGAGGGGCTACAAGGTGGGGAAGTTTTCTCTTCTTGTGCCGTGACAAATGGTCTGGCCAGGTAACAAATTCCAGGCTGGAATATGCCTCCTCAGCAGCCCAAAGTGTGATTGCAGTGGGCATTGCATTAATTCCTGAAATGTCTTTTTTAAATTGGTTTTACAGTTCACTGGGAGTGTGAGGCTGCAGCCTCTATAGCCAGAGCTGCTCGCACACGACTGGGGGAAATAACACTAAAAACTGATCCCTGCTGCTGACCCACGTGGCTGGGCTGGCAGCACAGAGCAGGGACCAAGCCAGGTGTGAATTAATAAATACATGTATTTGTCAGCAGAGAGCACACTGTATGCAAACATGAAAAAACACACAAGTGCATGCAGCGTGGCTGAAAGGGACTCCTGCTAAATTATTTGCTCCTGTTTTGTGAACTCCACGTGTGCAATGCTGCAAGATGGGACTTGGTTCCCAAAAGTACCAGGCAGAAGCAGCAATTAAGGGATGATGAGTTGCTGTGCCCAGCACTGGTGGGGACAGCTCTTTGCTCCTGTTTTGTGAACTCCACGTGTATGCTGCAATATGGGACTTGGTTCCCAAAAGTGCCAGGCAGAAACAGCAATTAAGGGATGATGAGTTGCTGTGCCCAGCACTGGTGGGGACAGCTCCTCCTCTCAGACCAGCTCAGGGTTCAGTGGGATCTGGGAGTTGCAGGGATCCTACAGAGCCCCAGGACCTGAAGCAAAGCCACAGAAAATCCTTCTCTTTTAGAGGAGTTGAGCATCATCCCTGAATAATCAAATAAAAGACCCAAACAGCCCAAACTCTGTGATACACTTCAGCACAAACCCTGGAAAGTGCCATTAACTCCTCTCCTATCTGGAGGAAAGGCTCTTTCCCTGCTCAGCAGGTACTTCTTCACTCTGGGAAAGTGTTAATGCAGGTTTGTGCCATCAGCATCTGCTGCAAATGCCCACAAAAGAGCCAGTTCCTGCCACGTGCTGCTGTTGAACCCAGGCAGGTTAAAGTGTGGTCACACATCAAAGGTGCCCTCAAAACCAACAGCTTCCTACATATCTGCATGTTCATCCTCAGATCTGCTGACTTCAGGTATAAAATATATCTCTTACTACCTTTTGCCCCTGTAAGCAGGGCATAACCACCAGCAGTGATTTCAGGGCAGGAGCTGCTTCCCTTCCCATCACTCTGTCCCACTGATGGGAAGAGTTGTGGCTTTTCAACCCCAGAGCCTGGGGTGACTTTACTGAGCTTCCAGCAAGGAAACAACCAAGCAAAATTAAAAAAAAAAAATCCCAAACAAACAAAAGAAGGAAATAAAACCCTTTCATGTTTTTCATGTGGTTTTTTTTATTAATGTAGAAAATTAACTAAAGCCTGTAAGCCCAGAATCCCACAAGGGTAGTAATGGTAAGTCACTTTTTGGAGTGTAATCACACTGGGAGAGACAAATATCTGCAGCATGTCTGCATGGGCAGGATTCCTGCTCGGGAGCCACCAGCCTCCTCCAGCTCCCTCAAACCACCCAAAGGCTTTGAAAGGCCTTGGCACCAGAGTCCTGATCCCCCTTGGCTGTGCTTTATTTTATTTTTTTTCCTCTCAATCAGGCAAAGCCTTTGGGAATCGTTTGCTCTCTATTCTAGTGTGCCTCTGACCAGGCAGGAGGCTGTGCTGATCTCCATGCGATGTGTCTATCATCTTCGTCCAGGCATTTTAATTTACACTGCAGTAAAAAATTTGGCACCCAATGTTTTATACTTCAAGCCACAACGGAGAGGCTGCTCCAAAGGTTTGACTGTGCTGGTTTCCCTCCTCCATTCAGGGGGTGCATGTGTGGAGGGAGGACATTGGAAAGAAAACCCCCCAAACCTGGGATGGCAGGTTTTAATCCCGTCAGCCTGGGATCTCATTGCTGGAATGACTCTGCCAGATGAGGATCTTTTTGTCTGTCCAGAGCAGCTTTGCAGCACGCAGCAATACAGACGATCCTAAATGAATATATATCTACATCCTAAAGCATTGACAGAGACTGTCTTACTCCAGCACTGGTAGAAAATATGGGATTCTTTCCTCGAGGAGGTCACTTTGGCACACAGGGGCTTCTCCACACCCTTGCACAGCCCTCAGAGCTGGGCTGGGGACACCTCTGCTGGAGACACGAGGCTCTGGGGGTCCTTGGGACCTTTCCCTGCCCTTTCCCCCCACGTCAGAGCGAGCTGCAGGCTGGTGCAGCCCCCGCTGCAGTGAGGGGACTGCTCTGCTGCTGCAATGCAGGGCTGAGTGCAGGTTGCAGAAAACGAAGGACACACAGACACTGCAGAACCGGGTCCGGAGGCTGGAGGGGAGGATCAGAGCCCAGCCCGGCGCCGTGCTCGCCTCCCCATCTGTCTGCCTTTGGCTCTGTCCATTTTGAGCCAACACCATCCATAGCCAAGCGGCCAGCAAAGGGCACCTCGGGCACTGGCAAATTTAGGAGGTGAAGGGGCACAAATGCAACCAGGAGTAGGCAGGGCTGATTTGTACGGTCCCACACTGCTTATCTAATGCTCTGGCAAGAGGCTGGAGCCAATTCGTCATTGTTTATCCCCAAAACAGCTACTGCCTCTGCCAGATAATGTCTGGAGAGAGTCACCTCTCCTCCCTCCTGGGGCCATTCCTGCTTTGCTTTTCAGGGAGGTAGCAGTAATTCTGCTGGGCACAGGGAAAATGCACCAACAGGAACACACTGAGCCAAAATTCTTTAAAAACTTCTGAAAAGAGAGAGAGAAAAAAAGAGTAAAGTAGTTTTCTTTCTCTTTCTTATTTATCATCCCCACTGTTTTCAATGTAAAACAAGGAGAGGACAAAAAGAAACACTCTAAGTGAGGAAACAGCAGCCTTTCCATTTCTTTTATGCACATGAATTGTTCTCATGAATTAGGATATTTTTGTTTTGGACAAGTTCCCCAAAATCAGGAGGGGTGAAAGATCAAAAAGAACTCTTGGATGAAATTTTCCAAGCAGGAAGCACGCTTCCTACTCTTCTTTCCTTACCTTAGTCTGGATTCTTACTGTTACCTGGTGGCTTCATTTACTTCTGTACATTTACAGAGCAAACCTCCCTGACATTAACTAACCCCAGCTTTTTTTTTCTTTCTACAGACCACCTTCAAAACCAGCACAAATGTGAATTTAAGAACGAACACACCTTCAGAAGACAGAGTGGAAGATAAAAGACACGGAGCGAAGCCGTGGCCGACGTGTGTTTGCTGTTGCACAGAGAGATGGGGAGACAACCAGCCACGAGGAAGAGAGTGAGGAATTGGAGCCAGCTCGGCAGGTCACACACTGGCAATGCCTCAAGGACAGGAAACAAATGATCCATTGCTGTGTTTGTAATAGGATGGAGGGGAAAGGATGGCAGGCAACACACTCCCCTGGATGGGAGGAGTAGGAGGGAGATGCTGGCGGAGGCAGGAGAATCCACCTGCTGAGTGACCCTTTGAGGAATGTTATTCCTTCATTTTTTCCTGTCTTGTTGCTGTCCTGATGGAGTTGCCAGCGTTCTGGGCATCCACAGGGTGGGATGGAACGCAATGGAGGAATGGGGTGGGAAAATGGGGCTGAAGATCCAAGGGACAAGGAGAGGAGGCTGCTGAGTTTGGGACATGAGGCTCCTTCTGAAAGCACCTTGGAGTTTCCTGGAAAGAAGGAAGGCTGAGAACAGAAGGGACAGAACCCATCAGAAGGGGACACAGTGTTTGGGTGATGAGTGCCAGGGAACCTCAGTGTTATGGAGCACAAGGGAAGCAAGAGGGATATGGGCAAAAAATAAACAATAATAAATATTTCAGGAGCTGCACTACTCCTGACAGCTGTAACGGGTGTATATCAAGATCTCCCACAAACCCTGGAAATTTCATTAAGAAGCCCACAATGCCTGGACACATATGAAATTATGATACTTCTCATCCTTTCCTGTGTCAAAATCCTCCAAGCCTCAGCTGCCTTAAAAAGTTGTTTATAATAAATACATCTTCTTAATGCTACCATATAGGGCATTTGCAGCTGGATAGATTTGACTGATATAGCACATTCTTTATGGCGATCATTCCTTGATTAAAAAAAATATTTTTTCTGTGTCAGGCTCTTTCTGTCACTATCGACCATAAATCAATTTGTCACATAAATGGTAATAAAACAAGAGGTGTTGGTTCTCTCAAACACCACACAAGTGGGTTTTGCAGCACGGTTATAGCTCTGCTGGGATGTCAGACTCGGTGGTCCTTGCCCTGATGGTCCCGGGAGGGCAGCACAGCTCCGTGGCACTGGAGGCAGTGGGGGGAAGAGTCACGGGCTCTTCCAAGCATCACTGGTGTCACAAGGGTCACAGCTGGGTCCCGGGACAGTGATCACTGCAGATCCCCAGACAACCCAGATGCAAACAGAATTGTTTAAAATTCTGGGTGTCCCATCCTGGTCAATGGTGCTGCAGAGTGAGGGTTTGTACCTGTGAGTGCCTCTGTGTATTTTAACAAGAATAAACCTTTTCACTCACTGCAATGACTGTCAGAGTCCCACAGAGTGATGCTGGAGCTGCTTCTCCTTTCTGTGTAAGGTTCCCAGAAACGCTGCTTTGCAAAAACCACTTTCTCCTAGTGAAGTGTTCTTATTTTTTAAGATTTCCCAGCCTGGAAACACGGCACAAGTCGTCTGTGCTGCAGGGACCCAAGTTGCAGCCTGACTTGCCGGCCACGCATCTGCCACTCCTCACTTTCCGAGCGTCTCCAATTTCAGCCTGGCATCTCTGATCGTAAGTCTACTTAACCATTTTAATAGCACTAAATGGAGTCTGTGTTCCTGCCCTTATCTGCTCTCTATGTCTTCCGGGTCATACATGCTTAGTTTACTGTCAGAGACAAGTTTTTACTGCTGTCAGCACTGCAGCGTGCGGTACCTGCAGAGCAGCAGGCTGCGGGCTCTGCGCTGCGTCCTCGCTGGCAAGGAAATTACCACCCGCCAGCTGATTCCCCAACATTTATCTTGTGCTTTCTTAATTGGTACCATCAAGGAAAAATGCCGGGGGAAAAAAAAAACCAAAAACAACCGACTACATGGTGCAAAAAAAAAAAAAAAAGGTGATGTTATCTATTTACAATCCTTTTGTGCAGCAGTAATAATAATTAACATAACAACAATGACTAATTATTAGGATTGCCTGCATTGAATTAAGGACATAATTTTGTTTTCCTTTGTGCACATGCAAATCTGGACTAATTTTCCTCTTGTCACCAGAGGAAAAAAGTGTGAGAGGAGAATAAGTCCACAAGCAGGGAACGTGCATTTATCTGGGCATATTTAACTCTGGTTACCCCCAGACCCTAATCCTCTGCTGGCAGGGTAACCCCCAGCACATACCGTGTTCCCACGTAGGATGCTGGGGCTGTGCATGTCCACTCCATCTGTATTTCCCACCTGGAAAACCTGGTCAGCTGTCTTTAAAATCATATCAAACAGAACAATGCAAGTGGAGATGATAAAAGATGCAGAAAAGATGCACACGTGGCTTCATTCTCACCCCCCTTCACTCTGAGCCCTGCAGGCTGGATCTGCAGTTCCAGCAGCTCAAGAAAATCTTTGTCAAATTAATAGATTTAAAAGTAGAAAACCCCAGCCGAGAGTCCGGGCACGCTTCTGAGATCACCTGCTCGGGTTCTGCACCAGCAGCACTGATGGAATTACTTTTGCTTTACACCAGCATAAATAAAAGCAAGATCAGTTCCACTATCTGGAAGGTAAGGATGAAGTTTTACAGCCTCCTTTTTCCTTATCACACCCAGACTTTTTAATACCTTGGAAGGATGATGAGCAAGGTTGTGCCAGTGCCTGGCTCTCTGGGCTTGTGGGCACTGCTTGTCCTTGGGGTCTCACCCCCTTTTCCCCTAGAAATTTGGGATGCGAGCAGCAGTGGGGCTAGAAAAATGATCAGTTGTTTATGATCAGATCATTTATTAAATCCCCTTGGCTAAAGTAATTCCTGCCAGTGTGAAGGTACAACAGAGTGAAAATGAATAAGCTCTCCTGCAATTCTCAGGGGCGAGGGACCACACTCCCTGTGTGCTCTGCTGCTATATTTAGCACAGACACACTAAGTGCATTCCTGCATGGAACTGCTCTCCCCAAAGAGCACCTTTTTGGACCAGGAGTGGCTGCAGAGCAGCTGGATCTCCCCGGGTGTGTTCCTGGGGTGGGTTCTGCTGCAGGATGGGGAGCACAAAGTTGCTGTAAACCGAAACCTGGGGTGCAGGGTTGGAGCCCCTGAGCTGGGATAAATCAAATGTAACAGCTGTGACTTACCCCAGCGGTCACTCCAGCTCTGGAGTTATCTAGTTACAGGCACGTTGCTCCTGCTTCATCCAGCCCTGGACCTTAATATAACTTTTAAATCGTTGCGAAATGAACTTTGCATTTTATTTCCTTGGACTGTGAAAAAAACACAGCACATGTTGCTGTAATCGTGTCCTGGGATAGGGACAGAGACAGCTATTTATATCATTTCCAGCAAAACACCCTATGAAACATGAAGGAAACTGGAAAATCAATAATCATTATTAGAGTGTCTCCGGGTCTCGGGTGTGTGGGGCACTGCACATCCCTGCTCCAGGATCCAGCCCCTGCTCAGAGCATTTGCAGTAACGCAGTGCAGGAAGGGAAGGAAAGGAAGAAACAGGGAAACTGAGGCAGAGAATGGTTCCTAAAGAGTTTATGGTGCAGCAAATCTTCTCTATCCTCACTGCCCATGGGTCCTGGCAGGGAGCGTGGGTGTCCCAGTGTGTGGGAGCACTTCTGCAGCACTGCAGGAGACACAGGGCCAATGAAACGTGGTGTGGGCTGAGCTCTGGGAAGTGTGTGTTTTTGGCAGGATATAAACCCGCTCAGGTGATGCAGCTGTGCTCTGGAACATTTTAGGACAGGCTCATGTGTCATTGCTCCCCCAGGGTTAGTTCCTTTAGCCCTGTTCTGCTCCATCCTCTGTGCCTGCAGCAAGGCAAGGCGAGGGAGTTTGTTCCTTCCAGCAGGATGTTCATCCCTTGGAGGGGCTGAAGCCCCACAGTGGTGGCTTGGGCTGGTTTCACCAAGGTAAGGTCGTGTGACACACCTGTACAGAACATCCTGATAGAGACACCACAGAGCCCATCAAGGCTGGGATGTGACAAGGACAGCAATCAGCACTGCTCTGACTGCTCTAACACTTATCATGCTCCAAAAACACTGAATTATGAAACTCACTCCACCACCCAAGAATCTTCTGGGTGAAGGAAATCACTGAAGTGAAATCCCAAGGGAATTTCAAAGCTGGCACGTCACTTTCAGAATAATCTTTTCTCTTTTGGGGGCAATACTGCAGGAAAAATCCCATTGCCTTTTTTTCTGGTGCAACCAGCACCTATGTCCTCACCGTGGCAGAGGGCTCAGGAGGGAGGTGAACTCAGGGGTGGGGAGTCCTTGCTCTCCCCTCCCTCCTTCCCCTGCATCCCTGGTGCACCCCAGAGCACGGGGGCAGCTCCATGGGCCGGGTGTGTGAGCTGCCCCCCTGCCTGGCTTTGTCTGGAGTGTGTGCACACAAGGCAGATGATGGCAATTGATGTGCTGCTTCCTTCAGGTTTAGGTTTCCTGTCAGCTGAGCTGCAGATAAACCATAAACACAAAGAACAAACAAACAATTAGCCTCCCTCGGACCCAGCACACAGACACTCTGCTGAGGTTTATAGCCATTTTCCAGCTTTACTGCCGGGATAAATCTTTCACCACCCACTGCCCAATCAACCTCAATACAAAATAGTTGTTTGTTCTGTTGGTTGGGTTTTGTTTTCTTTTTGTTTTCTATTTGATTTTTATATTTAGGAAACATTAAAACAAGGATGCAGAGAGAGAGGTGGGGACCAACATGTAAATTCTGTATTGATCCAGAGGATGTGCTGGCTTGATTCTTCCTGCTGTGGGACCAGATGAGAGGCAGAACAGCCTCTGCTTCCTCTGAGCTGTGTTTTCCACCACTGCTGGACCTCCGTGTGCAGCATCCTTCAGCCCCACACCTCCACCATCACCCTGGTCACACACCAGTGGGTGCATCAGGCCAGTGGATGCTGCCTTCCATAAGCCCCACAGTCTGCTTTATTATCCAAATTTATTCTTCAGTCTGAAAAATATTAAGATAAATCTGTTTGTTTTCCATCCTGTACTTGTGTATAGCCCCCGGGTAGGGTTTTTTTGTTGCTGGGTAGAAATTCTCTTCATGGTGTCACTGGTGCATCACTGGCATAAAAGGCTGATTCAGATTTGGTGGTAAATTACCCATAGCTTTTTTTTTTTTTCATATGACTGTGAATTTTGTCAAAACTTTGTGTGGCAGTTTCATTTTGTGTCTTTATCGTCCAGCAAGGGGGAGCTGGGAGTGCTAAATTAATTTCTGTGGTGAGACCAATAAATTCAGCTCTCCTGCTGTAAAAGATGCATTAATTTTGCTACATTCCCTTTTTTAATAGGCACAAAGCCACCTGGATAAATACAGGTAGCACAGAGAGAGCAACCATGGACCTGGGCACAGGGACTGTCAGCTACAATAAATTAGTCAGACATTAAGAAAACAGTATATGCAGAGAAATTTCACTTTCTTTTTACTTTGGTTTTTAGCATTTTTTTGTGTGAGGTGGGGGAAAATGGT
This sequence comes from Passer montanus, assembly GCF_014805655.1. Taxonomy (NCBI): domain Eukaryota; kingdom Metazoa; phylum Chordata; class Aves; order Passeriformes; family Passeridae; genus Passer; species Passer montanus. The sequence continues at coordinate 5,001,293 of NW_024368930.1, forward strand.
AGGCTCCAATAATGTCATCTACCATAAAGATGTGAAAAGAAGGTGAAGAATGTCCTCTGGGTTTAAAATATGTAGAGGCTTTAATGTTTAATGCCAAGTACATTGGTTTTGATAAATACAATAAAGGAAGTATTAATCTCACATGCTGTGCACTTGGACATGGGGCTATTCCCTTGTTATAGCTTCACTGCCAGTGGACAAACCTGGGGACCACTTCTCATGGATCTGCTCAGGGATAAGCAGGGACACTTGGGACTGTTTCCTGCAGGAGTTCAGTTTAATTGAACAGCAGAAATTGGCTGAAGATCACCAACCTGACTGGGAGAACAGACCTCTGACACATCCAGAGACAGATAAACCAGACAGCCAGCCCACCCTGGGAATGTGACTGGGCTGATCATATGGGGAGAGTGAGGAATTTGTGTTTGCTGTGTGCCTTGGTGTTCCCATGGCATTCCCTGCCCAGGCCGGGGAGAAACTGGAGACACCAACACTGGCAGCTGAAACATTGAACCACAGGCAGAGGCTTTTGCTAGAGGTGCAGATAAGACACAATTTGGTCCTTGTCACACTTCAGAGCTGTGGAAACAGCACTGGCCAGAATTGAGAAATTATTTTGTGAGGGGGAACATCTTTTAAAGAGCTCATTGCAAAACCTCTTTTTATACTGCAACTGGAAGGTAGCAAATCTCAGGCTGGTGGCTGCTGAGGGAAATTCCCCTCCAAGGTCAACTAGTTCAGAGCTCTGGACTGGTGGAAGGTTCTCAGAAAATGCTGATTTTATCATTGGTTTTGTGCCCAGTTCTGGTCTGGAGGTGATCTTGTTATCGCACATTCAGAAGTCAATCAAAGATACATTGAACAATGTTTTGGATGAACACTTGGATGGCTCTTCAGTCCCTGAGTCTGAAAATCAAACCCAGAGGCCTCCAGAGGCTTGCTGAAGTGAGGACAGGCAGTGATGCCAAATGACGTCTGAAAGAGCTCCATGTCCACAAGAACCCTGCTCACGGCAACGCGTCCCCGTTTCTTAGACGGATCTGTGTCCTGTGCTGTCTAGCCAGAGCATAGATCTCCTGCCAAATTCTCCTTGCTGTGCTATTACCTCATCCCTCTGACACACTGTTTGTCCAATCTCACCATTTTTCCTGCCCTGTCTGGAGGGTGAACTCTCTGAGACAAGGACTTTGCATCCGTTGCAGCTCCACGCTGTCCCCAAAGGCTGTGGATGGGTCATGCAGAGGTTCTGCAGTGATTTCTCTGCAGGGACACAAGGGACTTTCTTCTTGTGTCAATCTTAGCTGGTTTGGGGTAGGTAGTGTGAGGTGGGGAGCACAGCCAGGTCTTGTCAAATGCAGTAGGAGAAAATCCATAGGACAGAAGGTGCAGCCACGTTTCCTTGCAGCTCCTAACACGGCCCCATCACTGCCAAGAAGGAAACAAAGCAGGGAAGTCAGGGAAAAAAACCCACAGAGCCTGTAGCCTTTGTGTGGCAGAGCAAACATCGCATGTAAATCAGCATGCAAATGAGGCTGGCAAGGCTCTAACGAGAAAAAGTTACCACCAAGCTTCCCGATGCAGCCCCAAGGCTTCACTGCACACGAGCACCCGGAGCCCAGGCACAAACCGCGCTGGCAAGGAGAGGAATAAAAAGGGCAATTTAAGACAAGGGTGGCTGTAAGTAGCAGATGAGAAAACACAATAAAAGGGAAGATTTCTTACTCTGCAAGTGAATCCATTTACTTCAAAGGTACTACATTTCTTTGATACAATAGCATAACGTTTTTATTGGGGACTAATTGAGCCAGTGATATAATTACGACAGTAAATTAAGGCCTGAAGTATACTTTGAATTTAGGAATAAATTCGTAAATACTTCCTTATCAGTGGCATGTAGGAAAACGACCCGACTGATTTAGCAGGGAGGGATCCTTATGTATTGGCCACCTCAGGAAAAGGATGAGCCCTCTTTCCACATAAAAATGAGTGATACATTAACTGCTTTGACTGCAGCCTTTTAGTCACTGCTCGCTATAATCAGCTTTACTAGTGGGTTAATAAAATTTAATTAATAGTTAATTAAGGCTTACAGTCAAGTATACCCATTTTTGATTACTTTATGATCACAGTGTTTACATGAAGGTGCAAAGCAGAGCCTAAAATTCATCTGTCTCTGAGTGCTGCTCAGGATAGGCAAGGGAGAAAAGCTGCCTTGCCTTTGAGCCTTGGGAAGGGGAGAGAGGTGATCAGAAAAGCTCTTCTTGGGATGTCAGGCTGTGTCTGTGTCTTTCACTTCAAGTCTGCAGCAGAGTTCTTTAAAACCCTGCATTCCTCCAGTCTGACTTTCCTTGCTGGTTCCAGATCAGCTACTGCTCAGGAAAACAAAAAAGCAAACATCAAAGAGCCAGAAGTGCTCTCAATCAGTTCATCCTTTCCCCATCACTGTTCTGCCAATTAGTGTCCAGATATCATCAAGGAGGATTAAGAAATCCAACTTTAGCTCCAAAGCTGGACCAAGATTTCTGCAGTTCAGTGACAGTCTGGGTGTCTGACATGTTGAAGACAGCTTCAACCACATGTACACCCAGCAGAAACTGGATGTTGGAAAGGAGAAAGCCCTTGAATAATGTGTTTAATGCAGAAAAAATGCCATCAAACTGTTTTTTATGGAAGTGTATCCCTCAGAAACTGCTGACTTCTCCTTTATTATATTTAGCAATACAAATAGCTGAGAACTGTGTTTGGGCTCATTGCAGATAAAGTGCTGGAAAGATAGTGGTGGAGTGAAGGGACATTTATTTCTCTTACTGAGACCTGCACCGTGCTGCCACAGCTGGTGAATCTTATCTCTGAGGCTTTTCTTGGGAATAAAGCATTTAGCCTTTGTAGCTGGGTCTTGTTACAAGGAGCAGGAGAGAAGATTCAATTATGTGCCCTGGCACGGGGAGAGGGAATGAGCAACAACAGAGTGCTGATGCAAAGGGAAGAAAGTCATGCAGCAATCACCAATGCCCTGAACTACACACAGGAGACCTGATTGACCACAACAGTGTGACCCCAGAGAGAAAAGGAAAGATGAGAGCTTAGAGTGCCCTCCAAGACAGATATGATCTCAGGAATCTGCAGATGTGCTGTTGCATGCTATCAAGATCTCTCTAGTGTTTCTCCTTGGAGGGGTTTACAGATAGAGAAATATTGCTCTCCCCAGAGATCACCCTAAACAAAAGCAAGAGCTCAGTGAGCCTCCCTTCCTCAAGTGAAACAGTGCAGCACAGCCCCTGGATTTATTATTGTAATTGCTACAGGAATTACTGATATCCTTGCTGTACCCTTGCTCACCTTGCCTCAAAACCAGCCGAGTACCAGCCAGGGGATGACACTGCACGAGCGCAGCCCTTTAGGCAGCTCTACACTCTTGCAGATGGGCCTGGCAATATGAAACCCTGGCCAGGTCTGGCCCCGTGTGCTGCCAGCCCCTCAGTGAGCAGGAGCCTCACTCAGAGGACGGTGTTTGCTCCGAGCTGCCAGCGTGCCCAGCGCCTGCTGAGCCTCACCTCCACGTCCAGGCAGCCCCCGGCACATCCAAGAGCAGGGCAACCTGCTGGGCTTCCATCAAAGGCTCATTTATCTCCCGTGAAAGTACATGACGTATCAAATGTTTTGCCTTGATTAATGATGCTAATTAAGCTAATGGATTTGAGCAATTTTACAATTGATATTTTTATGTAATTTTGTTTTGGCTCTGCGGTAGCCAGAACTTACTGCCCTGTCAGCTTCCCTCCGTCGTGTTCAACATTATGCACAGACATCATCTTTAAGGTCATATAAATAAACAAGGCAAGAAAACTCCTCAGATTCATCCCAGCCCTCCCCCACTACTCGCTGCACACTCCCAGGATGTGCAACGAAGCAGATTTCAAAAGCAGGGAGCAGAGTCACAAAAAGCAATATCCCAGCAGAGAAAAAGATTGGATTTGGGGGGTCAAGGGGTTGGATTTGGCTTCTAGAAACCCAAGTCCTTGTCTCAAGTCTCCTGTGAGTCCTTGGGGGCCACGAGGAAGCTACTTCCTTTCTCCACCAGTAAATTAGATAAACTAGAAGGATGTTGTCTTGCTGGGGAGGAGGCTGGGAATACAAACACAAAATTCTGGACTTGATGACCTTAAGGGTCTTTTCCAATCTAAATGGTTCTATGATTCAATTCTATAGCACAGATGTGTCAGCGAGAGGGATGCTGACCTAAATTTGGGGTCTGAAGGAGATTCTGTGACACTGACTGAACACCTGAGATACAAGCCAGGTGTTGCTGCAGGGAGAAGCTGTTTGCATAGCAAACACCAGGAGCAAAGGGCAAGAACTGGGCATGCAGTTTCCTCAGTGCAGTATTGCACACACTGAGGAGGCTTTAAAAATCCTGTCATTTTTATGGAGTGCCTGAATCCCCACAGGTGGAATTTGTGGGTCTTTATTTGTTTACAGGACACCATCAACCAGAGAGCCATGTAACTACTGACCATGTAATTACACTGTAAGGCAAGTTCCACAGGTTGACAGGGCAAATAAAATAGCAGGTTATTTTTTCCTGTCTGCAAGGGAGAGCATTATCATGAGATCTTACAGCTGCAAATGATGTAGTAATTATGGCTTCAATAACCAGGCAACTTCTAATATCATTACCAAGTGATTGCCAGGGAGACTGTCATGTTCTGGGATACATGAATCATGGATACTGGAGAATGAACGACCTGGCAGCTCCAAGCACCAATCCCACCAATTCATTTTCCACTTTTGTCCAATGTATTTTCAAGCACCTCAAAGGAGGGTTTCCACAACCAGCCCTGGGAGATGCTGCTGTCCATCAGGAGGAGAAATGCAGGCCTTCATCCCTGTAGCTGGCTATTTATGCCCCACACTCCTCACTGCTAACAACCACCCTGGCTCCTGGATCAGCCTCCCGAGAGTGCCTGGATCTGATGGCTTTGAAGGAGCCAAGAGCAGGAAAATCTCTGTGGAGCCTTACTCAGCACCCTGCTAAAGCAATAATTACCTATGCAGAGCTCCAGCTCGGCTGATAGCACTGGGCACTATCCGTAAGCCTAAATCTTGGCCAAACTTGCAGAAATGTATAATCTCTCATGCTGAGCATGCTTGCAGGAAGAGGCACACCTGGAAAATGAAAAGGCTGTGTGTGGGTGAGAAAAAGAAATGAATAATGATTTGTAGGGTTTCATATACTTTAGGTTTTGTGCCTGAAGTGAAACAGTGTTTGATTACTCGTGTGTTTAGAGAACCTGGAAACCAGGTCAATGGGTCAGCAAGGAAATAGCTAAGAGGCATTTGGGTGTGTGCCCTGCTCTGCATTAGGGCTCAGAGGAAGGAGGCAGGAGTTAAAGCTTTGGCTCTGCCACAGCTGCAGCAAAATTGCACTGTGGGATGGAGTCCACTTTGCTTGGAGAGCCCAGTCCCCTTCTCAAGGGAGCTGCCAGTGCAGCACCAGGAGCACCCTGGGGTTTATGGGGCATCCAGATTTCACAGACTGGGTGGAGGAGGTCTCTGCCTTGGCAGAAGGGCCACAGCCAAGTCTTTGCTGAAGATGATGGAGCTTTACCTACACTACTGCCCTGGGGTGTCACAGCATCAGACCTATTTCCTGAGTATGTGCCACTTTTGTACAAACAAAGCCACATATTTTTCCTTAAACTTTACAGCCCTCTAATTCAATTTTTAATTATTGTTCCTTATCATGCTCAGTGTGTTTCTGCTGCACTTAGGAAACTGTCTCTTGTGGTTAATTTAACACCTGCAAATTCCCAGAGCTGTTAACCTAAATCTAGTGGATAAAATCTTTGCCATACATTTAAAAGATCACAAGGTCAGGTCTACTTGGGGATGAACTTCTGTTACCAAGCACATAAGTGTCTATTTTACTTCCTCTATAAGACAGACCACTCTAGGCTTTATACTTATTTATCATCATTATTGGAGACATTCTGCAGTTGACTGAAATGTTATGCAACAGACAAAATCTCAGAAGTGAGTGCTTTTGGGAATATTTCTTTACCATACTGTGCCTGAGAACGACAAATATTGATTCAGAGACTTTGGGTACATCGATTATCCTTTTAGGGAAAGCATGATAGCATTAATAAATCTTGGAATTTTACTGTTTGTGTTTCTGACTGTATTCTCAGCATGGTCACATGCTGAATAACTGCTTAGGGTCTCTTTTATCTGTTTTGGGGTTTTCCCTTTAACAGCACAGTGCCAGCTCTGTTGAAATGAATGTGAGCCTTTTCTCTGCCATTGCATGAATTCCTCCCTTTCCCCTTAAGCACATGTACAAGAGAGAAAGGGTCACTAATCAGAGCTCATAAACCTTTTTCAAATGACAAGCTATTACTTCCCTGGCCTGTAAGAAGTAAGGCTTGGCTGCCCTTTTTCTTAAAAATGGAGGGGAAAAGAAAAGCTTTGAGGGGTAAACCACGGCCAAGCATTTCAGATGGTTTTAGATGAAAAGGGAGGAAAATTTCAGTGTCTAAGGCCACCACTCATCAAAAATTTCTTGCCATCCTCCTCTTCACTCAAACTAAAAAAGTGGTAAGTTGATTGTCTGAGAAGATCTTGTCTGCCCTAATAATTGGCTGAGGAGACCCAACATTGCTTCAAACCTGAGAGGAGGAACTGTGAGCTGCCAGCAGGGACCAGAGGAGTGATCTGATCTTCTCCCTGTGAAATGTCAGATCAACATGCCCTAGACCTTAGCTGGCCAAGAGATCAGCACACTTACAAGCTCTTAGGAAAAAAACCCAGCATAATTGCTCAAAAACCTATTCCTTCCACCTTCCCTGAGGGTATGCAAAGCAGATGATGGGTCAGAAGGGTCAGGAGGAGGCTCTGATGTCCCCTGGCAGTGGCCCTAAAGGAGTAGCTGCTTTTCCTCAGATGAGGAGCCAGCAGGACAACCATGACTGTAGCAAATTATGCCGCTCTCCTCGAGCCTAAAGGAAATCTTTCAGAGGACATCTGTGACCCCGACAGATCAATGGCAGGTCAGATACCACTCAGAAACATGTATGATATTGGCACCTGCCTGGCACGGTGCTCCAAGGAAAACCACCCTTGGCCAATTCCTCCTGAAGGCAAGGCAGCTAATCTGGGCTCATAAATCACGGGTGGTGGGGAATCACATCGGAGGACCAGGCTTGCAGTTCATTCTTATCAGGGTTTCTCAGGTCTTTGCTGGCTGTCAATAGTCCTCCACTTGATGTGGCAGAAGGCATTATCATACAGCTGTAATTACAGTCCTCTCATTTTGGAGGCTCCTTAGCAGTTATAAACGTGGGTTTAAATCAAAGGAATTGCGCCGATGTGCAGCCGATGAGGATCTGCCCTTCAGTTTTAGAGGCACCACTTATATTTTGCTTCTATCATTTTCCTGCAAGGGAGCAACATGGCAAACTATCTGCACACAGATGAGAAGTAAACAGTGTTTTTCCCAATTCTGAACAGATTTAAGCATGTTGGTTTAAAGCCAGGGCAAGTTAGAAGGTAGAGTCCAACACAAACTGTTCCACCTTCCCACTGGAGCACAAAGCACAGTCCCTGCTCATGTTTTCTCAGTTATATGTGGCACTTTACACTTAAAACCAAAACCAATAGGAGGCATTCCACAGTATACTTGTCCTCTAAGGAAGTGGGAAAAATCTACTGGCAGGGCAATATTCAAACCTGCCTCCTTGTGTCCTGCAGAAAGTTGTTTGGATGCCATGGTTGAACTGAGGAAAGGAGCAGCACCTGTGTCCCCAAACCCTTCCTGCTCAAAAAAACTCCCACATTTGTAGCCTGTCAATGCTGGGGCCAAGCTGTCAGCTGGGGTGACTCTGTGTGATGCCACCATGCCTGTGACTATTGAGGAGATGCCTCGTGGCTGGCAGCTCAGCCCCGCAAACTGCCCTTCCCCAGCACTTGCTCTGTCCCTTCCCCAGCGAGGAAGGAAACCTGAGAGCCCTTTCTGGTGAGGGCAGCGAGCTTGACAGGCTCATAAATATCCCACTGGGTCCCCTTTCCTTTCTGTCCTTTGGAAGCAAAGACTGACACTAAGGAAGCATTTGATCACCTTGGATTTGTGCCATTTTGCGGCTTACTTGAATGAGCTGAAGGCGAGAGCTGGGAGCAGCAGAGCCTGGGGAATCTCATGGGTGCAGCAGGTTGCTGATGCAGAGAAAGGGCAGCCAGGGCTGAGGTATGGGAGGCTCCATAGCTCAGGCCAGCTGGAAACAGCCCCAGTGCCTGCTCAGGAGGGGAAGAGGAGGGAGCACAGCAGGGCTGGGTGCTGAAGGTGTCTCGGTTTGGAGAGCCCAGTGCTGGGCATGTGGCTCCTGGGTCACCCTTTCTGGTGACTTGAAGTGAGAGGGGACAAAGAGACCTCTAAGAAGGGCAAAGAGTGTTTTAAGCTTCCTCATGGTATTTACAGCATGAAGAGCATCTCTCCTTCTCCTGACCCATGGTGTGTGAAGATCTTTTGCCCTGCCCTTCTCATCTCATGGGGATACAAGAAGCTCTTTTATACACCTCTTCCATGGCATTTGAAGCTTTTTACCAAGCTAGACCTGTGTGTCACTATCATGCACAGCTTGCAAAACAACATACAGTGGGATTTACCCCAATGGCACTGGGCACTCAGTGTCTCTGCCCCATTTAATACATTTCCAGCCTCATTTTCCCACTCTGTATATCTACACACATGAGAGGAATCAATGCATTTGCAAACTGCTAAAAGCTGGTGTTAGTTTTATTTTAAATGGCCAAGGCAGTTCTAACAACGTAACTAAATTCTATACCTAATTTCTCATTTTCAGGGTTTGTGGCTGTAAATCTGAGCTCTTGACACATCCTCTAGCTGGGACAGATTGGCCTTTTGAAAGCCATTCCTGCTCTCACTTTGGAGCTCTGCTTTTCCCTAAGATATGGCCTCTTAGTTTGCAAATGCAGTGTAAATTTATAGTGCTATGTAGAAGAGAATAAATGAGTCTTTATACTGGGTTCTTGGATTTTTTACAGCTCCTATGAATAAAATACAAAGCGACTTGAAAGGCTTTATTAAATAAGAAGGTGGGTGCCTTAAGAGCGATCACTTATAGGCATTGTGTCAGTGTTGAGAATTGCTGGTTTTAAAGCCTTTGGGGCAATCTATAGTTGATCCTAATGATAAAACCTTTGCAGGCTTCAGGGAGCTCTGACAGTTCACACCAGCTGGGACCTGTCCTGCATTTCCAATGAGGATTAGCATGGCGCTGCATTTTGGGCTGTGTTTTGGTAATGGGATGTCCCCTAACAACCCAAGGGGAAATCAGTTTTGGTGTGAGTAATTGCTTGGGGTGTGAATGCAGCACCATGACCACTCTGGGTCTGCTGGGCCTGCCCCTCATGTGGAAAAGGGAACAGCCCTGGAATGTGCCAGCAACAAACTACTGCCTCTCCAGGACCTTGGGATGAAACAGAGAAGCTTTTTATTCTTTTGGAGTGTCTAGAGTCCATCTTGTCTCCTTCCCAGGTGAGATCAACTCCACCTATGAAGCTGATTCCATGAAACAAAGCCTCATCCTGGCACTAATCCTCAGGCAGCCTGTTTGCCTGTTGCCTACACCATGGCACAACTTCCAGTGTGCTCTTCTCTCCTTTGACTTTTTCTGTGCAAGGAGAAGCCTTTTTTTCCTTTCCTTTCTCAACTGATATCACCAGTTGGAAGAAAACTGGCTCCCCCAGCACTAGTGTGGAGCAGAATCTGGAGCTGAGGGTCCTCACAACCCTGCCAGGGCAGCACAGTGACAAACCCAGCCTGGCAGCTCATCCCAGAGTGGAGATGAATATCCTTCCTGGCACATCCTGGGATGGGGTGGGATGGGATGAGGGCTCCTCTCTGCCCTCCAGCTCGCAGTGTGCTGCAGGAATGCATGCCAATGAGAATCTCTCCTGGCTCCTGCAGCTCTGAGCACAGAGCAGCTTTTAATTACCCACGAAGGAGAGAGATCCACAGCTGTCCCATACTAATGATGACCGAGTGTCATCCTCCACACCACCTTCCTCTCTGAACCTAAGGGTATCCATGGAGAGCAGCAAGTGGGAGACAGGAATATATGCCTGGCATATGTTGTATAGGTGCATAAACACATATATCTGTGTATAAATGTATCATAGAAATGTTCTGTCTGACAGGGTGATGATGCAGTCAAGTGACATGAAAAGCTAGCAACAGTAAATAATTTTGTCATTTTTACCACCAAAAAATATTTTCATTAGTACATGTGGAAACACCATACAAAGACTTCACTGATGCTCCCCCCTCCTTTTTTTCTTTCTTCTTCTTTTTTTTTAATAAGGAAATAAAGACTTGAAGGCTAAAGTAACTTTGCAAACACGGTGCCATGGTTGACAGATTCACATCTTACCTGCAGAATAACTTTCTTTCTTGCTAGGGAAATCCCAAGCTAAGCTCTTTCTTACTGTGTTTACTTTCTTATCCAATATACTTGGGGTTTTTTTCGGTGTTTTTTTGCATTATCACTTGCTAAATATATCACAACCCATCATTTACTTGGCTCTGCAGCTCCAAGACCTCCACATGCCTTTCCCTCCACAAAATGAATTGCTGGCTCAAACATTTAAATATTAAAAAAATACCACCATACAGTATACAAGCAATTTGTCATCACAGCGTGCAAACAAGGTAGAGAGGGGAATATGCTAAAGTAAATTTTATGTATAGCTACTGTGTAAATTTGCCTATTTCCCAAGAGTGGTATTGTCACTATTAATCGTAATAGCGTTTCTAATATGGCATATTTCCAATATTTTGCCCTTAATTAGGATTCTGATCATACAACCCCATTTTTTTCCTGTGGTGCTTCCCCTTGGCTTTCTGAAACCTGCCCAGCTCTGGTGGGAGGGGTCCTGGTTGGTGGCCCAGGGGAAGAGCAGGCAGGGGCTCCTCAGCTCGCTGTGCCCACCCCACCACCCAAGGACAGTCACTGGTGTCTCTTGCATCCCTCCTGTGTGTGGAGCCCTGAGGCAGCAGAAAAGGGCCCCAGCCCTGTATCTAACACCAGGATGGGGAAATTCCTGTGAGATGAAGGCTCTCATGTGCCGTCCCTGTTTCTAGCACCAGAATGGGAAGTTTCTGTGAGATGAAGGTGCTCATGTGCCCCTTGCTGTTTGCTCAAATGTTGTGTACGGGTTTAGGTGAGAATGGGATTGTTTGGAGAGCAACACTAGAGCGCTGTGGGAAGGGAATAAGATAATTTCCAAGTGGGCTGGGCTGTGTGAGTGTCCTTGAGTGTGACTGTGAAGGGTTTCTGCCAGCGCTGATGCAGCGCAGCCGCTCCCGTGGGCAGGAGCCTGGGGACTGCTGCTCCAGGTGAGCTCCGCAGGCCAGGGCAGGTCAGGGACTCGAGGTGAGTGTTTGCATGAGCCACACGCCTGAAGGGTGAGCAAACTGCTGCCTTTAACTGCTTTAAAGTGCAATTCTCCAGTTCATCTAGGCATGGCTTAATACAGCCTGGCCTTTCCTCTGCCTAAGCACTGTGGTTCTGCGAGACCCTGGCACAAACACTCACCTCAGGCTCTGCTGTTTCAAACACACATTTAAAAGAAGCAGCATCCTTGCACAAAGGTCACACAAAGCACATGTGCCTTCCTGCTGCCAGAGTCAGGCCCAGGATGCTGATGCTGCACCACTGGAAGGGTTTTTTTCCAGGGGAAATGCAACCAGATCAATAAGCCCCAGTTGAAAGGAGAGGCAGGAAAAGACAGCAAGTGGCTGTGTGCTGGTAGCACTGAAACAGTTAAAAAATAATCTGGTTTTGTCTAAAAGCTGAAGTGCTGCAGGAAACCTTCACATATTCTCTTGGTGGGAGGGTGATATTTTATAACAAGCTTGGTGAGCTCCTGCTCTGTGGTCTAAAGCAAAACCTTTAACCTCCTCCACGTCTGCCTTCTCAGCATAAAGAGAGAACACCAACTCACCCTGCCTTGGCAAAAAGCTTCAAACGCCATGGAAGAGGTGTATAAAAGAGCTTCTTGTATCCCCATGAGATGAGAAGGGCAGGGCCAAAGATCTTCACACACCGTGGGTCAGGAGAGCTCCTCTGACTTCAGTGGAGCATCACCAGTTTGTCTCTTCTCCTGTTTAATGCCCACCTTGGAAAGGGCAGAAAATGGGTCATTCTCAGCTGGGCTTGACCCAGTTCAGCCAGGACTGGGGCTATTCCAGCAGTTCCAGTATTAACCCTCCACCTCCAGGGTTATAAACTGTTCTTAGGACAGATCTAGATTGTCCTCTTTTTTATTTCTTCTTTTTTTCTTTCTTTTTTTTTTTTACTCCTGAAAAGTGTGTGAATGGAACAATTTACAAGGCACCAATAATTACCTGCAGTCCTTTCAAACACCCAGAAGAACCATTCAGAATCCAGTAAATAAAAAGGAACAGTGTTGCTTGTGACCCTTCCCAGCCTCTCTTGGTCTGAGTTACCCATTATGCAGTAAATAAATATCTGTTATATGGCTATTTTTTTTTAATAAAAACACTTCAAACTGCTTTGCTTTCCTTTAATTAAAAACACATCAAGCCATGGATAAAGCATTGTGGAATGGCTTGTTGTGGCATTGCCTTTTACAGCTGGGAAGCAAATTTCTAATAAAATGGTTTTTGAAAGGAATATTGCCTTCATTCAAATCTCCTATAAAAACTACCCATCCATTAATTCCAATTAATGACACTACAGCATTTCCACTAACACTGGTAGTAATTCTTGGCTAATGGATGAATTTAAAGAAAATCAGAATCAATGTTATTTTGGACAGGACCCTTGCAGAATTAATTTACTGCCCCGATGTTAGTTAAATCAGCATATAAATCACAGTGGTTTGAACTGCTTTCTCAGTGCCATTGAACACAGCCCATGACACGAGTTTCCTGTGGGCTTTACAGGGAGAATATATAAAATATTTTTTAAAATATATAAAATAAATATATACACCCCATCCCCCAAATATATGTATAATATGCAATGTTTTTTGTTCAATCACCAAAGTGGAAGAGGAGAACCAATTACACACTGAACTGGTCAGGAAATCCTGAGTAAAAATGAAGTTTCTGTCTGATAACTTCTAGTGAAAACTGAGAAGCAAAGACAGTGATGGAGACTGCAGGGGCATAGAAGGTTTTGACAGGCAAGCAGGGAATATTTCACACTGCCCCTAATAAGAGGCTTCACACAGTGATGGGAAGGGTTAAGTAATTTCTTCCTCCTCCTAAAGGACTTTAATTAACAGCTGATCATGTTGCTTAATCTATGCATCTCTGCCTACCTGCTGCTGTTCTTTTGTCCTTTTGGAGAAAGGGCGGTAAAACTTAAATTGTTGACCTTGAAAAGCAATCATTCTGCAATCACCTCATTGGAAGAGCTAACAGCATCTCTGGAAGCTCCACATAAACACAAGAAAGGGTGGACAGCAGTAAAAGCAGGATGGGCTTGGACCAAGTAATCCCCTTTCCCTCTTCCATATATCATCAGTTTTACACCCTGACCAGCGACCTTGCTGCAAATGGAAACCTTTGTGTGTAAGAGCAGAATAAAGTGCAATTAATGTAGAACTAGCTGTTTATCTAGGCAGTTCTGGGTTAATTTAACTCTGTTCACCAAAATGAACCCATCACCAGAGCAGGAGCAAGGCAGCCCCTGTCCTGAAACCCACCAGCAGCGTGTCAGCCTGGCCCATACCCTTGAAACGCCCCCAAAATGTTGAGCACAGCCCGTGGCTGCTCATCTGTGGATAAAAAAATTCCCACAGTACACCTGGAAGAAGACCAAAGAGGTGCCTGATGGGATGACAGCACTTCTCTTGGTGGGAGGGTGATATTTTATAACAAGCTTGGTGAGCTCCTGCTCTGTGGTCTAAAGCAAAACCTTTAACCTCCTCCACGTCTGCCTTCTCAGCATAAAGAGAGAACACCAACTCACCCTGCCTTGGCAAAAAGCTTCAAACGCCATGGAAGAGGTGTATAAAAGAGCTTCTTGTATCCCCATGAGATGAGAAGGGCAGGGCCAAAGATCTTCACTCACCGAGGGTCAGGAGAGCTCCTCTGACTTCAGTGGAGCATCACCAGTTTGTCTCTTCTCCTGTTTAATGCCCACCTTGGAAAGGGCAGAAAATGGGTCATTCTCAGCTGGGCTTGACCCAGTTCAGCCAGGACTGGGGCTATTCCAGCAGTTCCAGTATTAACCCTCCACTTCCAGGGTTATAAAGGCAGATCTAGATTGTCCTCTTTTTTTTTTTCTTTCTTTCTTTTTTTTTTTTTTTACTCCTGAAAAGTGTGTGAATGGAACAATTTACAAGGCACCAATAATTACCTGCAGTCCTTTCAAACACCCAGAAGAACCATTCAGAATCCAGTAAATAAAAAGGAACAGTGTTGCTTGTGACCCTTCCCAGCCTCTCTTGGTCTGAGTTACCCATTATGCAGTAAATAAATATCTGTTATATGGCTATTTTTTTTTAATAAAAACACTTCAAACTGCTTTGCTTTCCTTTAATTAAAAACACATCAAGCCATGGATAAAGCATTGTGGAATGGCTTGTTGTGGCATTGCCTTTTACAGCTGGGAAGCAAATTTCTAATAAAATGGTTTTTGAAAGGAATATTGCCTTCATTCAAATCTCCTATAAAAACTACCCATCCATTAATTCCAATTAATGACACTACAGCATTTCCACTAACACTGGTAGTAATTCTTGGCTAATGGATGAATTTAAAGAAAATCAGAATCAATGTTATTTTGGACAGGACCCTTGCAGAATTAATTTACTGCCCCGATGTTAGTTAAATCAGCATATAAATCACAGTGGTTTGAACTGCTTTCTCAGTGCCATTGAACACAGCCCATGACACGAGTTTCCTGTGGGCTTTACAGGGAGAATATATAAAATATTTTTTAAAATATATAAAATAAATATATACACCCCATCCCCCAAATATATGTATAATATGCAATGTTTTTTGTTCACTCACCAAAGTGGAAGAGGAGAACCAATTACACACTGAACTGGTCAGGAAATCCTGAGTAAAAATGAAGTTTCTGTCTGATAACTTCTAGTGAAAACTGAGAAGCAAAGACAGTGATGGAGACTGCAGGGGCATAGAAGGTTTTGACAGGCAAGCAGGGAATATTTCACACTGCCCCTAATAAGAGGCTTCACACAGTGATGGGAAGGGTTAAGTAATTTCTTCCTCCTCCTAAAGGACTTTAATTAACAGCTGATCATGTTGCTTAATCTATGCATCTCTGCCTACCTGCTGCTGTTCTTTTGTCCTTTTGGAGAAAGGGCGGTAAAACTTAAATTGTTGACCTTGAAAAGCAATCATTCTGCAATCACCTCATTGGAAGAGCTAACAGCATCTCTGGAAGCTCCACATAAACACAAGAAAGGGTGGACAGCAGTAAAAGCAGGATGGGCTTGGACCAAGTAATCCCCTTTCCCTCTTCCATATATCATCAGTTTTACACCCTGACCAGCGACCTTGCTGCAAATGGAAACCTTTGTGTGTAAGAGCAGAATAAAGTGCAATTAATGTAGAACTAGCTGTTTATCTAGGCAGTTCTGGGTTAATTTAACTCTGTTCACCAAAATGAACCCATCACCAGAGCAGGAGCAAGGCAGCCCCTGTCCTGAAACCCACCGGCAGGCAGCGTGTCAGCCTGGCCCATACCCTTGAAACGCCCCCAAAATGTTGAGCACAGCTCGTGGCTGCTCATCTGTGGATAAAAAAATTCCCACAGTACACCTGGAAGAAGACCAAAGAGGTGCCTGATGGGATGACAGCACATCCTGGATGGTGACAGGACAAATTTCCCAAGCTCATTGACCGTCGCTGCTGACTTCCAGGCCAGCGGATGCTGAAAATGTTCTTATCGGCAAGAGGCTCAGGGTGATCTGGGATCGAAGGCTTAAGAACAGAAAGGGAGGTTATTTATGCTTTATTTCATGTATCAATACTGTGGGAAAAATGCAGAGAGCAGCAACATGAGAGATTTCTGAAAGAGAAAAGACACAAAGGCAAGCTGAGGGATCACTAATGTAATTCTCTTTTTTTTTTCTCTCTCCCCCAAAGCATTCATTTTCTAATGATTCAGCTGGGCAATTCAAGTCAACTCCCCTTTTGTGTGGTGGATTTAGGTAGAAAACCCAAAGGGTGTTTATTTTGCAGTGCATTACAGAGAAATGACACTAACAGCCAGGGGTACAAGGATGGCATTAGCCGCTCTCGCAGCAGCGCGTTCGAGGGCTCGGCTGGGGCCCACTATCACCATCCCTCCCGCCGCCACCAGACAAGAAGGCAACTTAATAGAAGCAGTTTCCAAATCACAGAGCCCTGTAACCTGTCATTTCTGGATGGGTTTATTATAGCTTTCTGTATCTGAAAAAACCCCAGGTTGATCCTTCGCCAGGTTAAAGGGATTGCGGGGTTTCCCGGCTGATGGCAACGCCGTGCTGTGCAAGAGCTGGCAGCTGAGGAAATATTATTTCAGCTGATAATAAAGAGCATTAATGAAAAGAGCTACATCTGCTCTGTTGTAGCAGCATGTCTAAATGCAAACAGCCTCCTGGAAAACTTCACCTTTGGCCTAGGATGGCTCAGGCTCAGATTTTAGGGGCTGTGGGGTGCAGATCATCACCCGTCCCCCATGCAGGGGTTTCCCAGGGAATCTGTTCTCACACCACATCTGGATGCTGCATTTTAAATGCTTAATTCCAGCTCTCTCTCAGTGGAAAATATGCTTAACACTGAGCCATTCAATATGACTTAAGCACGTGCTTAAAGCTAAGCAAAGGTTCAAGCATTCACCTGGTTAAGGATTCTTCCCTGAACAAGGAGTGAGACATGGTGTTTTTTAAACTGATTGATATATTTGGAGTAAGTCAGTATTAATGATCATGTAAATTAAAATCTGGAAGGCAGCCAACTTTTTAAGAGCTTCGTCTGACACTGTAACTCCTCGCAAATCGACTTTGTGTTGCAAAGATACCAACATGGAAATGCACTTTTACTCACAAATATTTCTGGGCACAGGATGCTTTTAAAAAAACCTCCAGTAATTACCCTGACAAGGTGATCACAAGGGTCAAGTAACATTAAGATCAGTTTGGAATTTATTCAAAATAACCTAAACATGCCCATCATTAATGAATTCTTTTTAAAAATTAATGATAATATACATTGATGTTCTTAGCCCTGTTGCTTACTCCTTTCTACTGTGGCGTGAACTGGGCTACAAGGAGAGGTGAAGACCTGCTCTGAATGTGTTGAAAGAAAACAGAGCCAGGGAAAACAAAACTGACGTGAAGGAAGACCTATAATTCTGTGTCACATGTTAATCTCGGTGAAAAATAACGCTGTCAGGTTTTACCCTCACTGATTCCCATTTGGTACTCATCCAGGGAAGTTCAGCATGCCAGGAACCAGCACGTTGCATTAGTCAGGGCTTGTTGATCAACCCCACTGAAGGACACAGAGCTGTCCTTATATCTCACAGCATGCTCGGATTAATTCACTTTAACAATATTCTAAGAGCAAAAAGGGATTCTGCCTCCTCCATCCTGCCAGTGCAGCAGGGAAATGAATGCTGCTAGAGATTACACAGCTCAGAAATTCAGTTTGCTGGGACTGGGTGTGTTTCAGGCTCCACCCTTCCTGCAACCAATGTGATGCTCGCTGTGCTTCCTTTTCCTAAAGGGAAAAAGGGACTCCTGTGGGCACCAGGATGGACAGGGAGGGAGCTGGCATGGATTGCCTCAGATCAGAAGGTGGGATGGCACCTTCCAGAACCTAAAGGGGCTCCAAGAGAGTTGGAGAGGGACTTTTTACAAGGGCATGGAGGGATAGGACAAGGGGGAATGGTTCAAGCTGACAGAGGGCAGGGGTGGATCAAATTTGAGGAGGGAATTCTTCCCTGTGAGAGTGCTGAGGCCCTGGCACAGGCTGCCCAGAGAAACTGTGGCTGCCCCATCTCTGAAAGTGTTCAAAGCCAGTTTGGATGGGGTTTGGAGCAACCTGGGATAGCGGACGGTGTCCCTGCCCATGGCAGGGGATGGAATGAGGTGGCCATTAAGGTCCCTTCCAACCCAAAGCTTGTCAGATGCTGTGATCTGCCCAGGCAGGAGGGTTTGGGGTGCATCAGGAGGGCAGACACAGAGGGCTGGCAGAGGGATGCACAAGGAAGCCACTGTGGCACAGCCAAGGCTTTGTGCTGGGTGTGACAGCAATCACCCCAGAGACAGAAATTTGTCAGGATTTTGGGCAATCCACTCCTTTCCTGCATCCTTGCTGCTGACTCCACCAAAAGCCCCACTAGTGGCAGAGCCACCAGCTCTCTGCCCTGCAGCACATCCACATGCCAGAGCATTGCACCCAAGGGCACCTGAGAGCCCCAGATACACCCCCAGTGCAGGCACTTCTTACATCATCTCTGTCCTTCAGTGATGTCCCCTTGGCTCCATCTAAAGCTTTTTCAAGAGAGAGATCCCGGGGCTGCTGTGTAAACTAATCTTGTAAACGTTCCTCATTTTTGCCCAGGCTATCAGAGCAAAATGTCTCTACAGTGCAGTACATTTATTAAAGTCCTAATGGAATTAGAGTCCTCCCACCAAAAAGCCAGATGGTTGGTGTTTTTATGTTATTAGTTAATGCAATTTAGTATTAAAGTTTTGAGTTCAAAACAGTGTATGTTGTTTGCTTTATGACATCTGCTTATATTCTGCCAGCAAGATGAAGTTATGTTTAAACAGGGCCTTTCCTTATTAATGAAGTCAATTAAAAAAATGACCCAAAGGAAGGGGATATTCAGTTTTGGAAGCAATCACCTTTTATTACTGCGGGCAGGGCTGGCTCTGGGAGCTGCACTGCTGAGCCTGCACTGGAAAAGGCCCTCAGTGTCCATCGTGTTTAACAGGCAGGGGATAAAACCTGCAGAGTGTCGCGGGGGACTTCATATTTTGAGGCCGTAAAACATCTTCCTCACAGTGACTGGCAGCTGCCAGCGGCGTGTGTGAGTTTGAGGAGGGATGTCCTTGGCCAAAGAGCACTCTGATGGCCACAGGTTTGCTCAGTCCTCATCCTTCATTTCCAAACCCATCACACAAGGTGCAAAGGCAGCTCCAGGATGGTTTCTCAGAGGGGCAAAAGGCTTGGTTGCACACAATGCCACTTTCTGCCTTTTATTCCTCTCTCTTCTTTCTTCATTTTATAGATTGTTTTATGGTACAGCAGCAAGGACAGGTCCCTCTCACTGGTTTTAGCACAGAATTGGGAATAGGGAGCTATTTCTGATCATGCCAGGCTGCCCTGATGGTGGCAAAGAGAAGCTCTGAGGGGGAACCAGGATCCTGTGTGGGAGGATCCAGGCACAGCCTCCCTTCCTGGGCTGCACCAGGACAAAGCCCAGGCTCCCCTGGCCATCGGGGGTGATGGCCCTCCCCTCAGGCTGGTGTCACCTAATTCCCCATGCTGGAGCTGCAGCCTTATGGAAAACTGCTGAAATTTACTGGGAGTATCCACTATATCAACCCCACAGCCTCTTCCTTTTCAAAGTGCTGTCCTGGCTGACCTTTCACATTTAGGATTAGGCAGAATGAAAGATAAAATCTTCATTCAATTCAGACAAATTTTAATTTTCTTTCTTTCTTTCTTTCTTTCTTTCTTTCTTTCTTTCTTTCTTTCTTTCTTTCTTTCTTTCTTTCTTTCTTTCTTTCTTTCTTTCCTTTTCTTTCTTTTATTTCTTTTTCTCTTTTTTCTTTTCTTTCTTTCTTTCTTCACATATTCTCAAAAGCCATCCAAGCAGCAGCAATGCCATCCAGCAAAAGCTCTCAGCAGTCATCATAGTTGTTCTGGAATGTGAAATACCCACAGCTATACACTGGAAATATTACCATAGTATTTATGGACAGACACTGCCAAGAGAGCTGGGGCAGATTTTGGCTGGGTTAGTCTCTAATCTCACTGAAGTCAGTGAGAAAAAGTCAAATTAAACCAGTGAGGACGTCAGCTGTAACGTGGTTTCTGTTTTCTGATATTAACATTGGTACTAAGTCAGTAAATATCTATTAATTAGAAAACCAAGAAAAAATTTCAGATCCATCTCAGACAGGCAAAATGAATAATCAGAATAAAATGAAGTGAGGTTTGTTTCATCTGCCTAAACATCAACCTTTTCCTGGCACACACAGAGTGAATTTCATGGCTGCTGTTAGAACAGAAAATAGGGTGTGTTAAAAATGGGGCCATATCTGTAAAGCTGTTAACCTGCAAAGCACAGCTTGACACACAACAAGTATTTATAATGTATTCTATTCTATTCTATTCTATTCTATTCTATTCTATTCTATTCTATTCTATTCCATTCCATTCCATTCCATTCCATTCCGTTCCCCACCCTTGGCAGGGCTCCTTGCCATGTGTGCACTCGGTGCTGCAGCTCACATCTGTCATGCATGGCAGGTTTCCTCTCCTGCCTCCTCTCCTCAGGCCTGGAGCTGGTTTGTGGCTCGGTGCTTTGCATTGCTAATGATCAGCTTGTTAGATGTGATGCCTGAACAGGAGAGGAGACCTCTGTGGCTGGGGGCTGTGGGGTGGTGGACACTGGGGTGGTCTTGCAGAGGGTTCCTCCCACAGTGCTCTGAGAAGAGCATGAAGAACCTCACACCAATTAAAACAGCCTGTCCCTGCCTCTTACAGGCTGCTCAGACATGGCCAAAGCAGAGGGTGACTGGTGGTGTTAACAAAGAATTTCGGCTGAGAAGAGTGGGAATGGTTATGGCTACAGAGCTTCTGCATCTGGGGATCTCAAGCAGCTTGCTGCAATTAAGATGAGATTCACCAGTGCAGAAAAAAAGCAGAGCTTAACTTATCATTTGCATGCCAGAAAAGCTTCAGCTTGGTTTTTCTTTCCTCTTTTCATATTCTGCAGTAGCTCACCTTGGAGAGGGCCTTGGGGTGGTGGTGGGGTGGCCCTGGGGCAGGGGGCACAGGGCTGGGGTGATGCTCAGGGTGCACAGGACAGAGTTCCCCTAACTCCACCCAGTACTCATCTCCATAAATCCCCTGGCTCCTCATTCCAGCAGCAAAGGCTCTCCATGAACCCCCAGGTAGCTGGAAGTCAGACTGGGGAGTCTTGGCTGTCTTGGGCTCCTGCACCCTTCAGGGGCTACATCTTGGCCAGAGAGGGTCAGAAGAAGCTGCCTGAGCTCCCTGAGATGCCCCCACCAAGATCTGGGCCCCAGCATTTGCTCCTCAGTGCCTCTGCAGCAGGGAATATCATCTGCACCAGCCTTCCTTGTGGTGGGGATCGGGCAGCTGGTCGATGAAATAGAGCCTGGCCAGGTGTTCAGCTGGAGATGAAACTCCCTTCTCCTCTCTGCTCCTTGGAAAATATTTTTTTTTCCCCTTCACTTGAAGCACTTCCTGTAAACCAGGAGATATATGGCTGTTTCAGGGAGCTTTAGTACTTTTCCCAGTAACTCCACGGCGCTGCTCTGAGGAACCGAGGCGCTGCGGGTGAAGGAGTGCTTGGCAATTTAGAAGATTTAATAGAAGTCGATTTTACACTTACACACATTAACATTCACACGGTCTTGATAAAGAAAAAAAAAGCAGTGTCCAGTGTTCTTGCAGCTACAAGATGCTGTTTGCCAAAGTCTTTAGTTATAATTAGTCAGATTAAACCCCATCCATAGATAGCTTCAACTCCATCCAGAAAAGCTACCTCACTTTCTATTTTTACAAGCTCTGCTGACAATAAGTACTCTCACATCTGACAGGATATATTGTCTTTGCCCATTGCCTCTTATAACCTGACAGTGAAAAATGTACACTTCAGCATCCAGGGAGTCGTTTGTTACCTCTCCACTTCCTTCTAATTAATGAAAACATAAGGGAAGAAACAATAACTGGGTCTACTGTTCAGGCAGAAAATGATTATTGCTCGGATGAAATAAAAAAAAATATTTTTGGCACCTGATTGCCTCAGCAATGACATAATCAGCAGGGATTTTTACTGACTATGCAATAAAGCTGCATATAACTATAAATGCAAAATGCTTAAAGGGTTTCCCCCCCTCCTTCCTTTGCATGGAGTTGCACCTACCATAAAGGCCATCTTAAAGATGATAAAAATGAGGTGCTTTATAGACAAATGATCTTGTTACAGAGAAGTGAGAGATTGGACCCAAAAAGCAGTCTAGCCTGGCTTCACTCAGGGAGATGTGTGGTTTGGCATGCAGCACTTAGATTGCTGTATTTGGGCCAGGGAGCATATTTTTTATACTGGTACATGGGAAAATGATTGATACAGATGAAACCTGGAATTCAGCAGAGCACTTCCCAGGCTTTTACTCCAACACGAGTCAGTGGAGGGGCTGGGGGCCATGGGAGCTGGGGAATGCACACTCACTGACACTAAATGAGTTTCCCCAGTGGCTCTGGGGTTTCTGCTATGAAAGGTGGGGGATTTCTCAGCCTTTCTTTTGAATTTTGTTGCTTTTCATCAGCACCAAACCTGGCCAGGGCATTTCTGCTTGAGATCTACCTGTAAAACATCTCTGGGGTATCCAAACTTGTTTCAGAAATCTGATTTTTCCATTCATCATCCATTCCTTGAGATTTTTCACAGAAGTGTCCTGAATATAATGACTGTCCTGACCTCCATAAATACAGGGCAGTATTTTCTCTGTTGATCAAAATTGCTGAAATGCTGCTATTCCATTTCCCAGGAAGCAAGTTGCAGAGAGCTGTAGGGATGAGAACAGATGTCTTCATTACCCACCAGAAGTAAATGGAAAACCAGTGCAACCAAGGGAAAAGAAAGAGAGCAGCAGTGATATGTTGATATTCTGGTTGTTGCTGAGTGGTGCTTTATTGCCTACTCTTGAAGGAGACTGTGAACAGTGCAAGATGCTTTAGGACACCCAGGTGTTAAACCCAGGCCTCAAGTAACCTGTGGCTGTGTTTCATCTTCACTGAAAATCCAATCTTTGGCTTGCACCAAATTTTAAGCAACATATCAAACTGGAAAAGTGTGATTATTGGCTGGAGACAGTGACCAGCAAGGATGGATGCATGGCTCCCTTTGAGTAACTCACCCAGAAGAGGTTGAAAGTCTTTTATCCTGTTAGGAAGAGGGTGGATACTCAAGTTAATAATTGTGATGCACAGCCAGAAATAATTAGACTGCAAGACTGGCAATCATAAATTACTTTTCTTTTAATAACATAACGAAGGCAGAGTTGCAGAGGTAATAGAAAAGTGCAGCTCAAGCAGAGAAGTTCAAATGAAAAAATCAAGGCCAAATCCATTTATTTAATTCCTTTCTCTCACAAAGGACAATAAAATATTCACGGTTTCCAATTAACTAACTTTAACTATTGGTGATTTTTTCACAGCTAACTCGTCTAAGGGAGAGAAAGAAATAAAATCTTAAAGGGGAGCTCCACTGCCTATTTAAATCTGTTGAATATGGCACTGGAAGGATTTCCTCCACATCTGCAAGGGGATGCTCTGACCAGGTGATGCTGGTTGTAGGCAGGCGTGGCTCTGACCTAGCAAACTGATTTAGGTTTGAAATTCCAGGAGAAATTCTGGATACTTGCCAGGGATGTTAATGGGAGCACCAAAAGCATTATTCTGCTGTGGGATTTCCTTGGGACACATCAAAGTGAGAGTTCTGGTGTTGCTGGGGACACTCTGCCAGCCTCCTGCCCAGTTTGCTCCCCGAGCTAGTGCAGGAGACATTAATAGGCTGAACACAGGTGGCTAAGCTGGCATGGGACAAATTATCCTACAGTGAGGCTCTGACTGATTTAGTGCCCATCTTTAGAAGCTGGATTTGGGAGAGAGGAGCCCTGAGAGCAGCAGCCTGGAGACTGGTGCTGTTTTAGTTCAGTATGCAAAGAGCAGCAGAGTTTGGAGTGCCGAAAGCAAGATCATGGGAATCTGCTGGGTTGATGTTATCCATTGCAGTGATTTTCTTTAATTACAGCAGAAGCTGAACATCCTTTTGTCTGTACAGTATGACAGACTTATTAAAATGTAATGTAAAGCTTGAAATGTAACAAAAGAAGATGAAATGATTCCTAAATCATTGCGATTCCTTCGGAAAAGAGGAAAGGCTTTGCCTCTGTGCCCAGACCTATCTTGCAGAGATAATATCAGTATTTGAATTACAGTAGTATCTTAAAATCCCGAACTCGAGGTTCAGTTATCTTGGGTGGCATCAAGAAAAAAAATAAATTATACAGCATTTCTCATGGATATAATTAAATACAGTTTAATATATTTTCCAATATGAATGTAAACATGTCTGAGCCAAAAATGGGCTCAATTTGAATTTTACAAATAATGTAGGCTGGAGGTTCCTGTGTGACTTTTAAGTAGGAGTCTGCAATTTGTTCTACTTTAATTTGACCCATCCATCTTGATGGGTAGTCTCATTAATGCAGCAGAGTTTTACATCAGAAATATCCCCTTTGAATGATATGAAGCCTAATGCATTCCTCCCACACTGGAATAAACATAATATGTGGTAAATACTACATCTGGTGATCCTTAACATAACTGATCGATCATCAATTTTCAAAAAGGGAAACCATCATTGAGTAGAAAACAGATCAGCTATTGAGCCAGGCAATTATCTCCCTCCTGAATTAGATGCTTCCTGCCAAACCAGAAAGAAATAGCTATTTGGCAGACCAGTAAATATAACTAATACCTCCAAGACATGTTGGACAAAATTCCACGTTAATAGCGCTCCAAGGATTGGAAAAGGCCAGGACCGAGGTACATGTCACATTACTGGCATGGAAACCTCTTCATGGTGGTGCAGGGCCCTGCTCTGAGCAAAGAGCTGGCTCTACTAGGAGTGGACCAACAATGGTGGGACCAGCAATGTCCACCAACTCCTACTGGAAGGACCAACAATGTCCTCCAGCCCTCCCTGCCTCCATCTGGGCACCATGGGGAACAGTGTCAAGAAACATTGCTCATGGTGGGAAGAGAGATGGTTGGCAGGAGTGGGTTTTCCCTCAGGAGCTCATTCCCACTTGACCACCTACAGCACCAGCATCACCCCATCCTGGATGGGACTGTGCTGTGGGGGAAGGGGGTTTCACCTGTCTGGGTTTCTTTTGCAGAAAAAAATGAACCCAGTCTTACCTGAGCTGCCTGTGACTGTCTCCAGGAGCTGTTCTCACCAATAAGAGTAGAATTAATCCTCCAACGTGGGTGACTGGTTGACTCTCTCTGCAGGAATTTCAAATGTATGGCTGCATTCTCCTGCCCCTGGAGATGTGGCTGCTGGGCTTGACAATCTGTTGCTCCTGCTGGAGACCTCAGCCTCCAGCTAAAGGCAACACGAAAGAAGTCCTTCACCAAAATGAGATTATCAGCTCTTGCAATCCAGGTTGCTCTTTTATAAGGTGTATATCTGTTTACATCAAAACCTTTGCTGGTTACTGAAATACAGAAAAGGTACACAGCCAAGGGGTTTTGGGCCACAGGTCTGACCTACCTTAAAATAGCTCTTATTAAATGGGGTAGTTCTTTAAAATCAAGATGGTTTTGTTGGGAGTTTTTTTGAGTAACCTTGCTCTCGTAAATTTGATGCCCGTAATTAAAGAAATGTGGTGGCGGGGGGGAAAATCTTGATTGAAATAAAAAGAAAAATATTGGGTTATTTTGTTAGGGTGCACAGCAATCCAGGCATTTCTCCTTCAGCAGCTCCCAAGCCTGGCTGGCTGGGGCAGCCTGTTGCAGGAGCTGCACTGTCATCGCCGCTGAGCCTGACACACACGCACAGAGATTCTGGCATGAAGCTTGCTTCCATTAACATATTTTTTCTATGAATGGCACTGTTTGTCCTGCAGAGTGGAAAATCCCTCTGCCTGAAAAAATGGTCTCGAGGGACCACCTCTAAAAGGGAAGGAAGAAATTTATTCATCCAGGCTCACACGGTCTTGGTCCCTCTGCTGAGAATGACAACTAGCGTGACTCTGTGTGTCAGCAGAGGTCCTGGCACAGGAACTGGGCTGAGAAATATGGGGTAATTTGAAGTTGACATTAAAACCTGTCACCATCTAAAACAGCAGGGAGGGGGGGAAAAAAACCCCGAACCAACAATATTTGCTAAAAGGCAGGAGATAAAATCACTAGATGAAATTGCTGCTTCGGAATGACCTTCTAAAAATACCTGCGGTGATCCGTCTGGGTGAGCGAGCCGGAGAGGAGGCGACTCCGCAGCCGGGTCCTCCCTGGAGGAAGGCAATTTGCACACTACAAAAACAGTGTCCCCAAATAAATTACGGCCATAATGAGCCACAAAGACACCAGACAAAAGGAGCCCTTTCCCTGTAAACAAAGTAGCAGGAGGGAAAGCTCCAGCTCCAGCCTCAGCCAAGAGTCTGGTTGTTATCTCTCATTAGCACAAAGGTTAATGAAGAAAATATTAGGCTGGGGTTGCAGTTTGGGCAGACCCAGGCAGTTTCTCTTGGTGCAGCTGCCAGTGTGTGTCCCAGACATCTTCCCTACGAATCAGGCAATGATTCAGCTGCTGCTTCACTTTTCCCGCATCCAGTGACACCTCCTTGAGTTTCCCGGGGGCTCTGTGCCGCAGGAACTTGTTTGCACTTCCCACTGCCTCCCAACAAGGGTGACATTCCTGATGGACTCATGGCAGGGCTGCACTTCCCATTCCTCCACTGAATCCCTTTTGATTTCACAGCCTCTTTGCTTTAGGAGCACAAATATGCAGCTGGGTACAGATCACCCACGAACACTCCTAATTTCCAATGCATTAACAGCACACTCCAAAAACTCCATTCCAAGACACAGACAATAAAAACGAAGTAACTGAAGAGTCATTAGGATAAAATCTGGTAGCGTTAAGGTGAGTCACAATATAATTACCATTATTTCCAATGGAGTTACCATGCCATTACTGCAGAACAACACACCTCACCCCTGCCATGGAATGGGCACACACCTCACTGCACACTCACTGTGGGACTCAATTCCAGGACAAAAATCAAGAAGAGATCCAGGACTTGCTTGAAAAACTGTAGCTCCAAGTCAGATATGTGCAAAACCCACAGATGCTTTCAGAGGCTGGACTTAGAAAATCTGGGTCTGTGCCACTGGCATCAAAATGAGCCATTTATTGACTGCAGTGAGTTTTGGATGATGACCCTCAGGCTTCCTGGCATGGATTCCTAAAGGAAGGTGGATTGGGCATTCACAATCTGTGAACGTTTCACTAAGTTTTGAACATGAAAGCTGAATTTAATCACATTCATGGGAGGAACAGCAGACAGAAGGACTTTGACTTCTGTCTGTGCAGCAAAATGTGGCTGAGGAAAAGGCTCAGACTCCTGGTGCCCCCAGAAGGAGAAGGCTGGGGCTTCTGCTCTCTGCTTCAGCCTCCAAGGAGACCTTTGGCTTTAGCATTGTCCTTCACAGGTCTGGGGTTTATTTCCTTCAGGACTCCTGGTTTACACAGTAGTCAGTGAATTTCTCAAAATATTCATTTTGCCTCTAGTTTTGGGGCCTGTTGTCTAGTTCCTGTGGGATTCTCAGGAATAAGGAGCTGGCAAAACCAGGAAATATGGAAAGTGACATAAATGTATTCTGCTAATGCTGTAAATTAGTCATCTCAAATATGTATTTAATATAATAAATTTGGAAGAGAGCTTCTGTAGTTTAAGTGGCAAGTGGCAGCACTTATAATGAAGACTAATATACATACAGATCCTACAGATTTGTTAGAATTCAATAAATATTTATTATAATCCACTGGTTCTTAGCTTACACTTGAAAAAATCGGTTAATATTAAATAAATAGAGAAGCATGACCAAAAGGAATGGACGAAATCCCATTGGTGCCACTGTAACATCATGGCTCACAAGGGCTATCCTGGTTTACTTAGGTTTCTTGGATCTTTCAGAAGAACTTTTCCCCATATTTAGTGACAAATTACTTTCTCCTGTCAGTGCAACATGATGCACACTCTGCCATGGCACTGATGTTCATTCCCTTTCTTTATGGATCAACTGGTTGGCTTCTTCTCCCCTCATGATGTCTTTGCCCATGATAACCTTTGCCATGACACTGTCTCACTGATTTTTCCGTAGCCTTCCTGGACCCTTTTCCCTCTGCTGTCACACACAGGTTTGCAGTGAATATTTCCTCATTCCCATGTGACAGATAATAATGTTTTTCTTAATTGCTAATCACGTCTATTAGTGAGTTATTTGCAGGAGAACAGTTAATTCCAGATCGCTTAGAAATTCTGCAGAAGGGCTGAGGGTACGTGCTGTGCTTCCCAGGTGACTCCCAAACCTCCAGCCCTGTGAGCTGGTGAGCCCTGCACCACCCACACTGTGTCTAGAAGTTCTGTGGTTTCATTCCCAGCCCTGGAATGGGACAAAAGAGGAAAAGATATTATTGGTATGGATGAGGTTGGCCCGCAGTCACAGCCACACATACAAGTCCTGCATAATGCATTTTGGGTGGAACACAGACCCTGTAGGAAAGGTAAACTTGCAGAGGGTTTGATCTGAGCACTGGGCACACAGCTGCTGGCACAGGTACCTCAAAGATGTCTCACCTGCTCCTGGGCAAGCAGCAAAGCCTCACAATGCCCCTGGCTGCTGTGGGTGGCTTGTTTATAATGCCACAGCGCTGCTGGAGTTTCCTTGGCTCAGACACTGTGAGAAACTCAGAAATAGTCTCCTAGATTAGATAACGGCCGTGGGGTGACCCTCAGAGCCAGGCAGTCCCAAGAACTTCAGGAAATTGAAGTGAAGGCAGACGTAAGGGCTGAGTGAGAGCCTGAGGCATCCGCAGCACAGCCTGACGGCGAGATAACGGCGGGGGAGCGAGAGGCAGGGAGGGGGTAAAACGAAGCAGTGAGCATTTGTAAATGGGACTCCTCGGGAGCTGAACATGATTGCCTAAAAACTCCTGCACTGCCTCTGAACAGCTGCTTTCCCTGTGCTAAATAAATCATGCATCTTGTTACCTTAGCCTGTGCGCGGGGAAAGGATGTGTTTGAGCAATAAAGCGCGGAGCCCTTCCAGCACTCTGCTTTCCCCACAGCCTGTGCATCTCCCCCGGCAGCTCCTGATCTGCTTTCTCCCCACCCTTCCCCAGTTCCTCTGCTCCCAAACCAGTCTGTAGAGCCCAGGCTGTGGCCAGCCTGGGGTCACTGCTGGTCTGAGATGTGCAGGGGAGAAGGAGCCTGGTAAGAGAACCAGAGCAGGTTTGTGCTCAGTGGGTGATGTGGAGGTGCTCAAGGGGACCTGGACCTTCTCCCCTAGTGTGTCCCTGCTGCAGCCCTCATCCCTCCAAGGATGCTCTTCTTGCTGCTTTAAAACCTCTCTGAGGACAGTGCCCTGCACCAGGCTGCGCCTGGGGGAGCAAAGGGCACGGCTGCATTTCAGGAACGAGTTATTTGAGGCAGTGGGTCTTCTCAGAGGAGTGTTGCAGAGCTCCACGACAATCAGGAGATATTTCTGTGCAGTGTGCCAAGCCACAAGTGTCCTTGTTTGCTGTTGAGCACCACCAGAGTTAATCTGGGAGGGGCAGGAGGCATCCTTGCTCGAGGAAGATGCGGGAAGCCAATTACAAGTTCTTATATAAATCCAAATGTGTCTTCCTAAATACACCGCCTTTCAAAATGAGGCTGAGATTTAGTCTTCACAATAAGCCTGAACTGTGAACTTTTAAATTTGCACATGGTTTCAGGAAATCTAACTCATCCTATCAAAAAGAAAAAAACCCACCCCACTTCGAAAAAAAAAAAGGCAACAGCGTTTTTTCAACTTGTTTCTTTATTCCAGGAGCAGAGTAATTTATGTACTCACTTAATTTTGTTCTGCCACAAACAAAACCACAGTATATAATGCAATCTCTGTTGCTGGAACACGTATTGTTGGAAGGACATTGGAGAAGACATAAATGTCCCTGACACAAAAGAAGATCCCAGGTTTCAGAGACATCAGACAGATTGGAAAATATGGGGAGTTTGGTTAAATTTATGAGTGGTCCTTTGTTCTTTCCCTCAGAGTATGATGGCATAATCTTTTAAAACTACAGTAAGAGCCAAGTATCTGAGAGATGGGTACTTTAGAATCAAACAGAGCACTATGAAAATATTTTGTTCTTTATTTTTGCCCACTCATTTGCTCCAGTAATGAAGGGAAAAAAAACGTCAAATAATTAAACAACATTTGTGTTGGGAGGTGAGGTGGATAGTGTAATCAGGGAAATACCTTCCAAAACAAGAGTATTATATTCCACATGCAAACTGCAGGCACAACATGCTGGATTTGCATATATGTGCATACAGAGAGAGCCAAAGCTTCCCAGCCAGCCCCTGGAACAGCCGTATTTCATCCCTGGGAGACCATCCCACAGCTGCATTCCACAGCTTCTGAAAAGCTGAGGAGAAACCCAACCCTCACATCTTGCTGAGCAAAAAAAAAATAAAAAAATCCCCCAACATGTGAATGGACACAAGTCAGCTGTGGGTAATGGGCTCAGTTATCTCTAATGTCACTGTTTCATCTGCCAACAGTGAGAGGCTGATAAGCCCTGGAGGTGGCTGGGGAACAGCCCCAGCACCCCCTGGCTGTTCCTTTCCTTCCCAGGCAAAGCAGCTCCTCCTCCTGCCTCAGTTTCCCAATTTAACAAGGGAGAACAACACAACCCTGCCTCCCACATTAGGGTTTTGAGGGGAAAAGGTGTCACTACTGTGCTGTCAATGAGCATCACTTCCGCTTGTCACCAGTTTGGGAAACAATTTTATTTTCTTTCTCTTGTTAGAAACACCAAATTAAAGGAAAAAGGCATGGGGAAAAAACCCCCAAACCCTAGCCCACATTTTTCATTACATGGCATGAATTGTGTGTGTCTCACAGATGGGTTATGTCTGTGTACAGCAGAGGAGGTTGGAGCTGGCCTCTGGGAGAAGTTATGAGATGTGTTTTTAAGCACTGTTATGTTGCAAAATGGTGATGCAATTGCTGCTTTCATCTGGTGGCAGAGCTGTAGGCAGCATCGTCCCTCCATCCTTCCTCACCACTGGGGCTGAGATTTTCTTAAGTAATGGGAAATTTTGCAATGGGGTCTGTTACTGGAGAGGTGAGTCACTGAAAAAAAAATTGATTTTTATATAAAAAATAGAACTTAAATGACCAGAAGGAAGAAAATTAGCTCCAGGGAGATGAAATTGAAACAAATCCTTTTCTTTTGGGTTAAACTGTGTATTGTGTGTTTTAAAAGCCTGATATCATGCTGACTTTGGGGAATTTGCAGGCAGCTCCAAAGCCCAGAGTTGGTCTTTCCCAATTATTACCAATTATTAATGAAAGACAAAGCAATAAAAAAAAAAAAAAAGGATTGCCTTTATTCAATACAGAATAACTCATTTTTCACTAAGTATTTGGAATATTTTTTGGTAAGAACATGCCAAATTGTCAGAAGCTTAATTTTTTGAAAGAATTTATGTGTGTTGAGACAACTGCCATTGGCAAAGCTAATTCCACCTACTGATGGAATTTTGTGTCAAAGTAAGGAAAAATAAAAGACAAGAAAGGGAGAAGGCACACCCCCAGCAACCTTATCAGCTTGGAACAGGACAGAGCCACACTCAGGCTTCTGTGCCAATAAAAAATTAATTATTCATACAAGTTCTTGTGGAGAACAGAGGAAGACCAAGCACTGGGTGACCAAGAGCCTCCTCAGCACCAGCAGCAGGGGAGGTGGCTGGGCCAGCAGGTTGCTGGGAGGTGCAGTGGGCATTCCAGGAGCTCCCTTGCGCCAGAGGGGTTTGAGGTGCTGGAAAGGGGAATGGGGTGCATGGTTCAGTCACTTTGGCTTCATCCCAGGACAGTGCAGCATCTTCTGCAGGATGTGAAAGCCTGACTGACCTGACTCATTGCACAGGGTGTTGGCCAGTCTTATGCTTTGAGATCAGCTTTTGGCCCAAAGAAAAGGAGAAATCAATTTTAAAAAATCCCCCAATCAAGCCAATAATTCGCGTTTTTAGTTTTTATTATTGGAAATATTTATATTACAGTAGCTTGGTATTTTAGAAGGCTATAAATG
Source organism: Passer montanus (assembly GCF_014805655.1). Taxonomy (NCBI): domain Eukaryota; kingdom Metazoa; phylum Chordata; class Aves; order Passeriformes; family Passeridae; genus Passer; species Passer montanus. Next base: position 5,033,500 of record NW_024368930.1, read on the forward strand.
CATTTTTATATAATCAGCATTTTTAAAAGTCTATAAACATCCACTATGTTTGCCTAATGCACTATAAAAACTTCCAAAGGAGCTGTTATTATCCAGCTTGTCACCTCACACAGGCTCCAAGGAGGAATTTTTTTTTCTTGTCTGCTGTTAATAAAATGAAGCAAACCATTAACAGCTTTGGAGCTGAAGGGAGAAGCAAAGGGGCTTGTAATCTTGGACTCCAAAGGAAACGTCTGCAGCTTTGCTCCTCACCTCTTTGAGATTCCCAACACGCAACAACAATTTTAAACAGACAAAATCAGTTTAGGTTACATAAATTCAAAAGCCCAAGCCTGGTTCTTTTAAAGTAACATCTTGCATTTTCTTTGGAGTGTTGCAATCTCTCACATATCACTTTGAACTGGCTCAGTTTTACAGGCTGCTGAAAAGCTTCCTCAGGTTTCTTCATTTAGAGGAGTTTTAATGCAGAATTATTATGTGCACACATGAATATATTATTAGGTATATGTGTATATATGTATGAAAAAAAAATATATATACACATATATCTAAAGCCTGTCTGACGGTGGTGGTTGCACATCCAGGCCCCATCTCTCCCAGCACTCCCTGCATCCCAAACTCCCAGCATTATCAGCCCATGGAACAAGCCCCAAACCAAGTCCTGATAAAAAGATGCCACGTACTTTGGAGAGAACACAGATATTTTAGTCCCATTAGGAGCTCAGGGGTGAGTGCGTTTTTTAAAGCAATTAGTGAAGAGAAGAAATCTGTGTGCAAAAACCAAGTTTGGGTTTTAAACAACCTCTTAATTCACATCTCAGAGGTTTGCTGTTGGTTCATCTCCCTTTATAGTTTGCTCCTGTTCCTGACAAATCTCGGTGTCAGGATGGATTCTCCACCCCGGGGAACCTGTCAGGGAGGTGATAACAACTCACTCAATCCCAAGAAGGGCATGGCTGTGCTCTAAGAGTGAGTGGTTCCCAAGAGCTCCCCTGGGCTGGGCAGGGTCCTGCTGGGGCACACCCCGGGCACTTTCTGATTTCAGATGTACCCCAAAGCAGCATGAGAACCTGCTGCTCCTGGCACTCGGGCTCTCACAATCCCCAAGTGCTCCCCAGGGAGTACCAGGCAATGCTCCCCTGTGCTGGCTGGGCTGGTATTTTGGGTAAAAGCCTTCCTGGGGTGATCCTGAGGTGAGTCAGGGTGGAGAAGAGCTTCCATGGCTTCAGCTATTGAAAAGGCACAGGCTGGGAAAGCACTGACAGTCCTGACTGATGTCCCGGGAGGAGCAGCTTGGACATCCCTGCAACGATGGAGAAAGGAAGGAGAAAAACCCAACAGTGGTTTATGGCATTGTGGAGAAATTCCCAGCTGCCCCATGGGAAAATGAGCTGAGGGTGCAGAGGGGACAGCGGTGATCACAAGGACCATGTTGGGGCAGAGGAGTGGGGATGGGGGAGAGGCCCTCCTACAGTCTCTGTCCCACTGCCAGTCCCATGAGGGGTGGCAGGTTTGGTTCCTGGGCTCAGACAGAGCTGCCTGAGGGCTGCCCTATGTTGTGGTCACTGCAGAGATGGCTCTGGCACCAACAGGACACCAGAATTTGTGGTTTTGCTGCCACACACCTGTCCTGGGCTGTCCAAACACTGATGATGTGGAACAGCCTGTCCTGGAGTGAGGGCAGCAGGGGGGATCCAGCTTCCAGCAGAGCTCAGGCTGAGACAGAGAAAAAGCCAAGGCAGCCCAGGACAGAGAGAAGACATGTCACTGGTAGTGGCTATTTCTGGCATTGTCCTCGGAGCTGGGGACCTCCGAGAGCACAGGGACACAACTCTGGGACCTCCTGGGAGTCCTTTCCACCTCGTGGCACTATGGGGTGGTTCCTGTAGGCATTTCCTATCCTTAGATGTCTTGCTATCAGCTCCTAACAGCTTCAGACGAGTGTTGCCTGATGGTCTCACATGAATGTCCTAAGTGGAGGTGTCCTCTGGGGTCACGGTGCTGGGTCTCTGTGGGTGGCTGTCCCTGCCACACACAAATCCACATCCATGGATTGCTGATAGGAGCAGAGGGTGCTGGGCACCTCACCAGGCTCATGCAAACTTCCCGACCCAGATCCACATCCAGACACCACCACGCACACATCCCTTGCCAGGTCTGGTCCCTCCAGCCCTGATCCCCCAAAGCCCACCCACAACACTGGTCTGTCAGCGGCGTGAGGTGCCCTTGGGGTCTGAGATGTCATGGTCCTTCTGGGGAGCTTCAGTGAGGTGTAGAGACCTGCAGAGAGCTTGGCAGGGAGGGACATGGGGCTGGGGAGGTGCTCCAGAACGGGGGTGTGCTGCAAGCAAGCAGGACAGGTTGGCTGAGCAGACATTGCCACGTCTGCCATCATTTATCTGCTATCCCCAGGTGACCTCCCCAGGGCCCTGGACATCTTCACTTTCAGTCTGGGTGTAACTCAAGTTTCTAGAGATGTTCACCTGCTTCTCTGGGCACAAGCCAAGGGCAGTGCCTGCACTGCCAAAATCTCCCCTCCCTGCTGTACCACGGGATGAAACTTTGGAGGTTGGAAAGATCCTGTGGCCTCATAACCCAGGAGACACTGCTGTGCTGGTGATCCACATTAGCCACCCTGACAGGAGGGTTTCCCTGCCTGGCAATGAGGCTCCCCAGTGCTCTCCATGTAGGGCAGAAAAACTCCAACACCTTCCCAGCCTTCAGCACCTTTGGAGACACAAGAGGACAGACAATGAGCTGCCCAGGACGTTGTGGTGAAGGACTTGGCCCCAGCATGAGGTTTTTGAAATGCACTTCTTTCTTCCGTAAGGTGAAAATCGGGATCTTTTGAGCTTCTTCCCCACCTTCTCACCTGGAAACCTTTCTAGCACAGAGGAAGAAATACAAATGAAAGAAAGGAAAGGAGAAGAAAAGAACCAAAGCGGGAGACAGCCTAAGGTTTTCCAGCATGGACAAGGTCTCCGCTCTGTGTCTCTCAACGCTGGCACTTACCAAACATAGCCAGGGCCCCGCGAAACCTCGGGCCGGCGCAGAGTAGTAAGATGAGCTCCCTCTTTATTTGGCCTAGCTAAAAATAGCAGAGGGGAAAAAAAAGGCAGAGTCAGGACCCTGCAGGACCAGTAGTCAATGGGCTGCGAGGAGCGATTGAACTCCGAGCCCTGCTCGGCAGGCTCCAGCTGACGGGCTATTTTTTGCCGTGGTTGACTAAATATGGTCAGGGAGGGAAGAGCAGGAGCAGGGGCCGCGCGCCCGGGGGTGCGTGTTTGGGATGCTTCGTTGGGTATATAAGCACTGGAAAGGTGGACTCGCGTCCTGACCAGAGCTGCCCCCTCCCTCCGCCAGCCCCCCCAGCCGTGTGCATCCCCCCGCAGCCTGACCCCCAGCCCGGGCTGACCCCCGGGGGGGTGACAATGAGGAGGAGGAGGAGGAGGGAAGAAGGGAGGAGTGGGGGGGTGGGGGGGGGCGCAGGCACTTGTGCTTTTTTTTCTATTATTTATTTAATTTTTTTTTCTCTCTCTCCAAGTGAGGACTAATCCCATCCCTGGGCCTGCTCTCTGTTCCCTTCCTGCATTAGAGATTGGCTATAAGGAGAAGGCTGACGGCTGCAGCATGAAGCGCATTATTACCTTGTGATTCCATGACCCTCCTCTATGCATCCCTAACTCTCGAAAGCTGATTCAGCTTTCAGCTAGTGCTCTGGTGAGTCCTCTGCTGCAACAGAAGCTCCTAACTGGTATGTCTTCTTTTTTTTTTCCCCCCTCTCTTCTGCTCCCTGTCTTGCCTTTAACCGCTACCAGCTCAGCTTGGTTTAAACACTTTTCCTGGCCAATGCAGGACTTACCTGCCAATCCAACTTACCCGGGGACTTAAATGTGGGCTTCTGCATACACAAATGTATGTGTGTGTGTGTGTCTGTGTGGGGATTTGCTGGGTGTGTGTTTAATCTGTGGATCGCTTAGGAAACCTCACCCCCTCTTTTTTTTGTTCTGCTGTGGCATACTCCGCATTTAAAAAAAAAAAAAAGGAAAAACAAAAAACCAAAAACTAACAAACTGCAGAGCAAGCAGTGCACTAGAATAATCTGAACTGAAATGTTAGAACTTTGACATGCAACCGTTCTGCAAGGTTAAACCGGCCTTTAAATGCCTAATTCAGACACAGGCTGGCTAATGACACCTGGGGGGATTGGGGTTTTATTTATTTATTGCAACAAACTAGTGCTATAAGCTGATATCAGGCAGAGCAAAAGGGTGAGAGGTGGTTAAACTTAGCCTAACTTGCAATGATCTCAATGCTGTAGTGATTAACTGTTAAAATGCCGAGAAATGAGTATTAATTGCAGGTGCATGGTTTGTGGACTATCAGAAAGGGAATATGGGGAGGAGGAGAAGTTAGGTTTCCCTGCAAGGGCTTGGAATTCAGGTTACATGAAGTGTAGCATCAATTGACTGTTATTGCTTCTGCAACTCAGAGTTGACTGTGGTCATTATATTTTATATGATAGTGGTGGTACCTATCACATGAATATATAGACACCAGTTTGGTGAGGTGCATACTGTGTTGCACACACACACTCATGCAGATTTAGGTACGTTTTATAGCATGCATATGGATATTTTATATGCATCTTTATGCATAGGTATATAAATGCTATATACAAGCAGGTGTAATGTATCACCCAGACACAGCCTATCTCCAGGCTGTGTGGGGAGTGTGGATACAGGTATATGTGTGCCTGTGCCTGAGGGAGTGTGCTCTGTGTAATTGTATAGGCAGAAATCCGTGATTTGTGCTGTCAGTTTAATTGCTGGTCTCCTCTCGAGCAGATGGTTGTGTCTGTGGCTCCCAAGGTCTGAGCCCAGTCTCTCTGCCATGGGCTGTGCTGGGACGAGCACCTGCCTCTGCCTCAGCCCCGCTGGCATCTCCCTTCTCCAGTGCCCAGCCCTACACAGGGGCTGGATACAAAGTCCCCAAAGGTTTGTGCTGCGCAGCTTCAGTTTGACTTGGACACTTGGACCTGAGCAGCACCTTGAGCCCTGGGCAGAGCAGGAATATAATATACAGCATGTTGCTTTCCATCCCTCTCACCCCTCTCCTTCCCCTTTCGCCTTCAGGCAATACCTCAGGCTCTTCCCTCCCCTTTTCTTTGCCCCTTGGCCTCTGCATGATCCAGGTCTCCATCCATTTTTCTCTCCAGAACAGCCACAGTTTTATTGCGCATGTTTTTCTGCCAAGAGCAAGCGTAGGAGCTCAGCGAGCCCAAGTGGGTTGAGGATAGTGGCTGATGTTCACCCACCACCACTCTACTCCTGGTGGTAGCTGGAGGATGGGATCCACAGGGTGCCTCTGGTGTTACATTAAAGGCACCATCACGGCCATTTGTCTGCTCCTCCACCAAATGGCACAACCCTGGAAAGCATAAGATTGCACCCAGAACCTCAAAGCAAATTTCAGTCGCCGCGATGAACGCTGCTGCTGTGGTCGTGTCATTGTCTTCAGTTCTAGTAAGGATTTATAAGGTCATTTTTTTAAAGCTCCTCCACAGGGCTCGCTTTAAGTGGCTGGCAGTCCTGTCCCGCTGGTCTGCAGAAGTTGGGGACTGTTTAGGACAGCTCGTGTCAATGCATTTGAGGAAATCAAATTGTGTCCAAGGTGCAGATGTTTAACAGCCCAAGAAGGCCAGTAGCTGTCCTACTGCTGTCAGTCTGAAGGAAATTCAATACCATGGAGCGCTTGGCTGTGCAACACCCCACCACCAACACTTTGTTTTTGTTGTTTGTTTGGGTTTTTTAAAATCTGAATTGCTCAGACTTTCCTTTATACTCTTCAGCTCTCCCTTTGCTTTAATTTCACTGCAGTCATGCATTACACCAATGCCACAGCTCCATCTCTCTTCCCCTTAATCCAAACTAAAGGTTGAAATTTGCCTTTAAATGAGACAAATAATGATGGTTAAAAGGGCCAACAAACTGATGGAATGAGGGGGAAGCTGCACAGAGCCAGGACCGAGGCAGGTGCTGGTGTTGCATGAGGGGTGTGAATCGATTTTTGGGGCTTGGGGCAGAGCACAGCGGATTTACACCCAGGCTCTGTGTGGCCTTTGCTTTTCAGTACTACTGGAAGTCGATGGGGCACAGGGAAATATTTGCTCCCCAGCCGGCAGTGATATTTTAAAAAGCAGTGAGACGCATCGATGCAATTAGGTATTCCAAAGCGCTTAGTTTGCCACTTGCTAAGTTTACTTAAACCCTCTTTAAAGGGTTCATTAGAAGACTGTGAGGAACGGTAAAATTCATTAACACGGAGGCAGCCATTGCACATTTGCCTGTAAATTGGTATCGATCGGCGCAGGTGAGGAGGCACCGTGCCCGCCCTGCTGAGCGAGCAGGCAGCGCCCGCCGTGACCTCCGCCGCGCTGCTGCCTAAATCCTGCCCATTATAGTCCCCCATTCAGCCCGGGCGGCCGGCGCAGCCCTGCCACTCGGCCCACATTGTTCAGGGAGCTTTAAAGCTCAGCACGGCTGCGAGGGAGGCGAGGGAGAGGGGCAGAGGCAGAGGCAGGGCTGCGTGCGGGACCGAGCCCCACGGGGCGCGCAGCCCGCGCGGGATGCGGGGAGAACTCGGCAAGGCTTTGGCCCCAGCTCCCAGCACCTCGCCTTGGCTGCCTCTTATGTCTGCAGGTCTTCCCAAAGCCCCTTAGCTGGCGTGGAGCTCAACCGGATGAGTTATTAGAAGCAATTTTAAATTATTTTTTTATTTTTAATGCCCTCAACGTGCCGAAAGGCGTGTGCTATGTTTTTGGGGTTGGTTATCTGTGGGGGTAGTGTCTCGCTCCCAGTGACCAGCAGAGGAAAAATCATTGGATTCACTAGGTAAGATGCTTTCTTCTTCCTATGCTTTAATCTCTACTTACTGATAAAGCAATCGCGTGTCTGGGGCTGATGAGTTCTCTTACTCTGGCGAAAGGAGCAGTCCTTCCCTGTGGTGGTTTGTAAATCAGTAGCTTGCCATTCGATTCTTAGCTTTCTGAAAACAAATTGGCTTTTTGTTTCCAAATTGTAGGATGGAGGCAATTGGGAATTGATAGATATTTAACTTTCTCCCACATGGCTTTGTCTGGAATGAAACCCATATGCGTGTACAGCAAAGGCTTTCCTCTAAACCACATTTTTGTCTTTTTTAAATGCTGGAAGTTTATGATGTAGAATGAAACACCTACTTTTTAGGTGGAGTGGGAGGCTGGCTTTTATTCTGTGCCGTTTACGTTTCAAAGAGCCCCTGCTAGGGCAGCCACTGGACCTCTGCTGCTTTGTGTCCAGTGAATTATGCCATTCCCCTAACCAGGACCCAAAATCCATCATGTGCCGAGGGCTCAGCCCAGCATTACGGGCAAGGATAGGGAGCTGGGATGTGTGTCTGTCTGCACATGGGCTGGGCAGGAGGAAAGTCTGCTGGTTTGAACTGAGCCGTAACTCACTCTCAGGATGTAAATTGTAAATCAGCGTTATTTTTCCTCCTGTGACCATATAAATGCGCATATTGAAACTACCTGCTTGAGAGACATACTTCTTTATATGCCCATATGAACCTGGCAAGCTATGGAATGTAAAGAAGTATGTATTTCAGGTGGGAATCCTTCTCAGAGGAGCAATGTGTGACCCCGGGCAAGGCGGGGGAGAAAGACAGACAGATTATTTTATATTATTATTTTTTTTTAACTGCCTGACCCGGCAGACTGACTGGGGAGTCAATTGATGATCTTGTTCCAGCGCGTGTATTGTTCTGTCACTTTGCCTGTGTCAGCAGGTGGAAATGCTCATCAGGACATTAAATATTCAATATGCTGACTGCGGCATGGGCTTTGAAAGGCGATGCCAGAGGAAAGCTGGCTGTCCGCTCCTGGGTTTTAACAGGGATGCAGGCCAATCCCTCCCTTCTCCTGCTTCTCCATCGACCCCTTTTACCCCAAAAATAAGGCTGGATAGCAAACAAAGCTGGCTGATCTTTAAATCTAGGAACAACAAAAGGAGGTGGATGGTGGGGGAAGAAGAAGAGAGAGGAAAAGGAGACAACAGTTGTGACTCGGGCGTGCAGTGTTCTAGTTTTAAATTAGTGTGCAAATTCCACTTTTTGAATCTTCCTCACATTAAAACTTTTTGTGCTTAAAACTGGTGAGGAGGACACCTTCCTTGTCAGTGTCGTGAGCCATCGAGTCAGCGGATCACAGCTAAAGCCAGAGGAGTGCCCTGAATAGGGGTCTCAAATAAGAAAATTAGATCCTAATTCTGGAAGCCTTTTGTAACATTTTCCAATGTGAAATAGTTGGCTATGTTTACAGGATCTTACAATAATGTGGCAAGATAAAAGAAATTTGGTTTAAAGACACGTTTAATGTTCTGCCTAGGCGGGAGTCACATCCGAGTTTTTAAAGCTTTCAGCCCCAAATTTCCTCATGTTTCTGTGAAGTTGCAATGATGCGCAAAGCTGAACTCCTCCAAAAGCCGCTCCCCAGTTTGCCAAACCCCAGTTTCCATCTCTGTGGGGCCGCTGAGGGCAGCATTTTTCTTTTGAGTGATTTCCTTGCAATCACAACCCCATCTTTGCCTTGCTCACCGGCTCCTCAGGCATCATTTGGTATCTGTGGTGCCAGGACATGCCATGCAGAGGTTAATCAAGTCTTTCCCATGGCAGCATCCTCCCCCAGGCATGGGAACAGTCAAGGCTCTGAGTTTGGATTTTGGGGAGACTTTATCTGTCTCTATTCACGGCGAGCGCCACCATCACTTGTTCCAGGTACGCCAAGGGGGATCAAACTCAAGCAGGTGCTCGTGAGTAGTGGGTGAGAAAAGGCAGGTTGGGCTACTGGGGAGATTTCCTACCTGTAGGATTGGTGGGGTTTATTGAGGTGCTTTTTGTTGTTGTTGTTGTTGATGTTGTTGTTTAAATTAAATACCGTGGCTGATGGAGGCGTGGGCAGTGCTGAGCCCCTTCCCAGCAGAGGAGGAGCCTTTGCTTTTTCTGCCAGGTGGCTTTGGGAAGGCTGGGTTTGCACTGGAGGATGGCTGGTGTGCACATTGTCCTGTTGGCTTTTTCAGATGCTCTGGTTGTGCTGGGCCCTGGAAAGCCGGGGTGTTCCTGGCTGGCTGCGGCGCAGTCCCTCAGGACCCGGCTGCAGGGATGCAGCAACCCCTGGGCTCAGCCCCACCAGCAGCCACCCTGCCTGGGGACAATCCTTGGCCCCCATGACCCCATAAGGGCTGGTTCTGTGGGTGTCCAGCCCCATTTTGGGGTCAGACTTAAATACGAAACTGGTGGATGCTGGGAAATGAGCTGAACCCGGGCAGGAAGGCACTGGTTCCACACAGACTGCAGTTCTGCTCCTTGTAAATCAGCAATGTTACCTTGAGTCTCTGGATGAAAAATGAGGACAATTCTCACCATTCTGAATATAACATAACATTACTTCTAATATATAATTTATATATGAAATTCTCCTCCTTTCTATGCTGACCCTTTGTCCCACTCCTTCTCATTTCCCTTCTCCTTACTTTTTTCATTTTTCTTTTTTTCCTTTTTCCTTTTTTCTTTTTTTTTTTTCTATTTTCTATTTTATTTTATTTTTTAAAATTTTTTTCTTTTCTTCCCGCCTCTCTGTTTTCTTCCCCTTCTCAGCACAGGTTATACTAAAACCCCTGTGCCACTGCATGTTCCTCTTGCAAGGTGTTCATGGTTTGATTTACAGCAGATACCTGCATTTGTAATGCAATTTTTATCTCCTTCCCCCCGCCTCTCTGAATTAATACGCTTGTTAATCACATGGAATTGCTAACTTTAGGAAGTCGCTAAGTGCTTAGATTTATTTTTTATGTAAATATTTTCAAAGGTATAATTCTGAGCACTGTCTCGCAGCATGGCAGCGGAGATGGCTGGGGAAGCTTTGCCATAGTGTGACCTGGGCTTGGACAATGTTAAAAATGAGATGGGTTGGATGTGGCCCCCCAAGAGCCATGGTAGCCTTGCTGTTGACACCAGTGGAAGCAGGTGATGGCTGCAGGCCTTCACCAACCACTTTGCGCCATTCTTCTGCTCCATGGCAGCTCTTCATCCCTTTTACACCTCTTTGGATTAAAACTGCGGCCGTTACATTGCGCTGGGCCCGCTCCATTTTACAGCTAAATGAAATCCACTTCTCTTAAACGTTCTATAAATTGGTGAGCAGCTCCTGGCCTTGAGAGCCGTGGTGGGTGTGATAGGAGGAGCACTCGTGCTGGACCCGTAGCGCTGGGATGCTCAGGTGCGCCCATCCATCCTGCGAGCCGAGGGCTGTGCAGTGCCAGGCGCAGAAACAGGAGCTCTGAGAATTGTAAAAGCCATAAATCCGGTGGACCAAATTAGTTAAATTTTTCTATTCTATGCCTCACAAAATCCAGCCGTTCTGGAGATGAATTCCCCGCATGTAAGCGGAACTACCGGCAGGTATAAGATGGATATTTCGCACGTGCACATGAGAGCACAGGGACAAATTTGTGCCATGCGGTTTTCCCTGGCGGGTTTTTCTTTTTTCTGTACTTTTGTGTGTTTGTTGCATTGATGATCCATTATTACAGTTGTTACTATTACTTAATGTTGGAAGACAGGTGGTCCCATAAATTCTAGCACCCTCTATTTTTTTTTTAAAGGGGGGGCATGTTTGCAATTCAAGTTTAATAGTGCATTCATCAAGAGCAATAAAGCATTTTATTGCACAAGTATTTCAAGGGATGTGCTGGCCCTGGTAAAAGCATTAGTAAAGGGGTGCATCAGCAATCTCATTTAAAACTGTCGACCCAACGTGAAAAATGTTGCGTTGAAGAATAAACTGCTATTAAGCATGATTAGATTGACCTGCAGGACAGATATTTTAGCTGCAGCAGCACAAGTCGATCAAAGTGAGCATCGCTTAGATTGCAAATTTTTTTTTTTAATGCCCTAAATTAAAAATGAAAGAGCCTCAGAATATTTAGGACCAGAGTGTGACTTTGGGGGTGAGATTTGTGCATTCGATTCGAAGCGGTTTGGGAAAGTGGGGAAAGGGGGAAAAGGTATTAATTGCTGCCCCTTTAGCATACATTGAAAATATGTTACTCAGATCAACCAATCAAAAAAGAAATTGTGCTGACTCAGCACTCGGGCTAGTCTGCACGTCCGATTGCAGAAGAGATCAGCACTGCACTGCAGTATCTTTCCCTGCCTTTGACACCAGCCTAGCTGGGCAGGGCTTCCCTTGTGTTTCCCAGGACTGGTTTAGGCCAAGAACAAGAGAAGGCCCTGAAGAGAGGAGGAGAGAGTCAAGGTTGCACGAGCCTCGAGCTGCTAACAATCCTTTTTAGTCAGTAAGAAAGAGCTTCCATGCTAGGTTTGCCCTGCCAGATGCAAGCGGCATGAATTGCTTGGGAATATATCTATTTTTAAAGACTTTCACCACATCTTGCACTTAGCAGTGACTGTGGGCGAGGGGGTGGCGTGTTCCTAGCAAGAGAAATATCCTCGCTCCTCAGCTCGGATCCCTCCCCGGAAAGCCCAGGGCTGATTTCAGTGCCGCACTGGCGGGTGCCTCCCGGAGAAGATGCTGGGTTAAATGTTTGCTGCGTGATGCTGAAGTTGCTGTTGACCTCAGCCAAGCAGACAGCGATGCTGAGAGCTGCCTTCCCACTGGGATGTGGGGGGTCACGCTGAGAGCAGCCCAGTGCTCCAAGGATGGGAGCCAAGAGAGAATGTGGACTCCACTGCTGGCTTGCTGGGCTTGCAGACAAGTTGTGTAGCTCGCCTGCCTCAGTTTCTCTCCGAGGCAAAGTGGGTTCTTGCTGGGGAGTTGTTGAAGCTGTGTTTGCACTGCGAGGCTGAAGGTGGAGGTGGCCAAGGAAGGTGGAGGCAGTGATGTGAGGCCAAGATTGTCCTGGTTTGGTTGGCGTTGGCCCGCACAGTTCTGCCTGGTGTGTATTTGGGGAGATGGCACAGCCTGCCTGGACTGTGCCCCTCTGCCCTTGTGCTGTCATGCAAACACTCATCTGCATTCCCCACACCTTGGATCAGGTGCAAGGTGTGAGGTATGGAGGCTGGACCTCAACTTCCATGAGCCCATGGAGCCGTGGATGGCTGGGGGTATCCCAGTAGGATGAGGGGTGCTGGGGTCTGTGGGGTGCTCCAGCACTGCAGGCCTACTTGCTGGTCACCAGTGTGATCCTGCATGCTGGGTGACTCTGGCAGCACCAGGCAGGTTGGGCTATGCCAGGCTTAACCAGCTGTACATGCCCAGCTTTTGGCACCTCGGTGGGCACCCACAGGTGGAGCAGTGTCCCTGTGGGCTGCTGTCTCCTGACCACTGCAGCACCCCGTGACGCTGTTGAGGTGTTTTTGCTTGCACTGTGTAAGCAGCACTGGCGAGCATCCCTGGGTTAGTCTGTATTTTTCCAGAGCAGTCTGTATGGAGGAGCAGCGCTGGTGGATGACCCCCTTGTGTGCAAGGGGAAGGCTTTCAGACACAGATATGTCTTGACTAAAGCAGGATTTGATAGTCAAAGGTTTTAGCAGTTGGAACAGTTGCTGGTGGTGCTCAGGAGGCTCAAGGGAAGCAGGTGACTGACATCTCCAACAGATGCAGGGTTTTCCTTTTTTTTTCTTTTTCCTTTTTTTTTTTCTCCTGAAGCACAGAGCCGTGCCTGTAAATGCCTCGCCATGCCCAGATATGGCCTGTGCTGGGACCTGTGCCGCTATCTAAAAAAGCCCTGGGCAGACTGATGAGCCTGGGGGAACTGGGGAACAACTGCTATAAATAGTGCTCATTCTCAGCTGCCCTTCTGGGGGGACAGGATTAGGTGGCATCTGGGCAGCCAGGAGGCGTGGGACTCGTGACCACCAACCGCAGAAGTCACCCAGCAGCTGTAAGGACAGGAGCCATCCCTGCAAAGACCTTACATAGGCAAGTCAACCCTGGCATTTGGGGAGTCGGATAAAGCCACAGGAGCAGGAATCCAGTGACCTAAGAGCAATCAGGAATAAAGTTCACCACAACGGCCAGGAGAGCACTTCCAATCTGGGCTGTGACCTGGCATTGGAGACAGGACTTGACTTTTGGCTTTTCAAGCTGTTTGGTGCAAGCAAAGGGAGGTGTCAGGAGGGAGATGGTGACATGGGAAGGAAAGTGTCACAAGGAGCTGCTCAGATGAAGACTGGTGTTCCCTTCTGGGAGGCTGCGGGTTAATTTGCTTGTTAATTTCCTGGCAGCAAGACTATTGGAAGCTCTGATTTAATATTTGTGTTTACTTTGGGTAAACAAATTAACAAAAAAACCCCAAGTCTTAATAATTTAAGACACCAACTTGATTGAAGCTAGCAGAAAGTAATGAATCTCATGCGGTCAATTCACTCCCAAACTGACAGGAGGTGGCCACTGCCTGGAGCTCATGGCCATGGGGATGGAGGGTAACTGGTCCCTAAAAGTGAGGGGTGCTTGTAGCTGTGGACTGCAGGAAAGTGAAACAGCTTCTGAAAGAGCAGAGGAAAAGGACTGTGTTGTGCTTGAATTAAGCTCAGCCTTGAGTATTTGAAGGGAAATGATGGAGCAGGGAGCGGGGAAGGTTTGGCCAAACAGAGGAGGTGGCTGTGCAGGTGATACCTGAAAGGGATGTCCTGAAATGTGTGCAGTGGGAGATTGGGGATAAAATCATGGAGCAACACTGCAGCTTGTCCCTGGGCAGGTCTGCTGTGGGATGGGGACTGGAATGTACAGGCAGGGTGAGGTGGGTATTTATGTCCAGGCTTTGCCCCTTCTGTCCCTCACGGTGTCAGAGCTGTGCTGCACCACTTTGCCTTCTTTAAACTAAGCCAGCTTTGTCCTAAAACCTTGTCTTTGAGACAATAAGATGCACCCGCTAAAATCTATTGTGCCATTTTTGCAAAGCCCAGCAAAAGTCGCCCGTGCACCGTCCCCTCCCTGTCCTCCACGCTCATTTAGCCTATTTGAAACTGAATTTATTCCTGGGAAGGTCCCCATCAATTTGCCTTGCTCTTTTGTTGACAAGTTTATTAAAAACCTGGGCAACTACATATTAAACTTTTATCAGTGTCGAGGAAGAATACGTCCTTTGAGCGGCCACAAAAGTTATGGATTGGGGCTTAATGTTTCTTGTTCCAACATTCGGCTGAGTCAGCGTAACAAATAAAAGCTGCTACTTCTTTTTTTTTCCCTTTCTTGAGAGACAGTTCCCTTAACAGTGTAAGTAACTGTGTCCAGTAATGCAAAAAAGGTTTCAGGTCTGGGTGAACATGAAGGTTTTTGTTTCTCTTTGTGCTCATAAGTCTTTGAATAATTTGAATAACTAATATAAAATAAGAAAATATGAACCCTGCAGAAAGTTATTGCTGCTTAGCTCTGAGCCAATAGTTTTGGTAAAATAACTGTTACTTTTTAGTGTTCATATTAAAAAAAAATTGGTGCAAATGAATAACTGTTGTACTGCAAGTGATGTGTTTTCATCCAGTGTGAGAGCAGGAAGGTTTGGGGAGATGTTTGGTTGGGGATGTCCCTTTGTGCCGCTGCAATAGGGGATCTTCGCTCTTTTTCTTTAGTCATAAGATGGAACAAAGAGGAGGGCAATATGTTGCACCAAAGATGTTAAAAATAAAGCGTTAGAATTGCATAACCTAGTTCCCATTTTGCCGTGCAGCTGAGTTTTTAGGAGTTGAAAGAAGCCTGAGAAATAATTGGTGGGAAGGAGTTTAAACTGATATAACAACAGTCGGGCAGGGGGAAAAAGTGAGCATTGGTGGGACTAAGCCACAATTCTTAAACTCTGCTGGACAAATAAATAAATAACACAGCATCTTTCTCTGCCTGTCACCGTGTCCAAGGATGTTTTAGTTCTTAAACAGGTTTGCTGGCATAATTTGTCAAGTCCAACAGGGGGGTTTCCGTGTGACAGCCGATTGTTTTTCACCAAGCACAGTGGTGCACCAGAGCCGTCCTGCAGGGCTTGGAGCAGCTCCATAATTAGACAAGAGTTAAAATTCCTGTGTGAGGTGGCTCATGCCTCCTGCCCAGGGCATGGCACAGCCCGCCAGGGCCCATCCTGCGCCGTGCCCGCGGCCGGCGGGGAGCGTTCCGGACAAATCCCTCTGCCTCCAGGAGTTTATCTGCATCACCATTTGCTCCAATTATAACTAATTGGACACATATTGCATTTTCATAGAATCTAATTTTCTATTGATTTTAACAGGACTGCTGGTGTTTTGTACTATTAAGTGGTATCTCCTATCAGTTGCTGTTTAAAAACGCTGAGTGCACTCCCCTGTATGGGATTATGCAGTCAGCACATGTTTTAAAACCTCTTTAATTGTTAGGTCCATAAAATGCACAAACTGTATTAGGGAACGGCTTTGTTCTCTTTTGAGAGTGTGAGTAGCAAAACAAAAAAATCCAACACCACAACTATTTCCACAGCCAGTTTCAGGAGGTGCAACTCCCAGAGTCCTGCTCAGAGTCTTGTTCTTCAGGAAAAGAGCTTTGGAGGGACCCTCTTGTTCCCACATGGAGCCAGCTCCCTCCAGGTAATGATGCTCTGCATTGTCAGAACAGAGCAGGTCCTGCTTGACTGTTGTTTTTAGAGGAGGCCTAGGACCAAAATTTGGGTTAAGAAAGAGATAAAGTCACTTTAGATGCTCTTTATAACAAAGGAATAAGGTGATACTGTAGGCTATGGGACTTTATTCTGTGTCATAGATATTGCCATGTACCTTGGCAATACACCCAAATAAAAGCAGACTATCAAATTAGCCATTTAATTTCAGCAAGTACTCCTTGAAGCAGGGTGAAAGCAACAGTCCTCTGGTCAGCACCGTTTAAAGAAGAGAAGATTTAAAGGAGATATTTAGGGGAGGAAGGGAGAGGTGGCCTGGCAAGGAGCATTTCCAGCAATGCACAGGGATTGCTGGCTCAGGGATGTTGGATAACAGCAGTAATGGTGGAGAAGGCAGATTAAAGGAGATGGAAATGATGTTTTGGGGCAGTTTAGTTACCCCGGGGTGCTGGTGAGTTTGCTGTCAAGTTGCTGCCTTCGCTGCTCATTAGCAAGAGCCATGTTGTGTCTGTTGGAGACAGGTGAGTTCATGAGGGTGTATAAATTAAATAGACACTTTATTAAGTTCAGGTAATAGTTTTGGTTTGAAAGACTGAGTGGCTACTGCAATGTCAGCAACTGCCTTAGTGCACAAAGGAACTGAATGCTTTTTAATTAAGTCAAATAAAATCCAAGCAGAAGGCTCTTGAGCCTTGTCTGGAGTCTACTTTTTGGGTTGAACATCTTTAATTTTAGAAATGTTAATAAAACACAGTCTACTTTTTTCCTGTAATAATATAAGTTCAATTAATATTTGATGTCTGTAAGGGAAAGGATAAAAGCAGCGAGCTTGTATTTTCTGGTTTACAAATGGCACATTGGGCAGAATCCTGCAACTGTGGCATTGATTTAAACATCCTCGCAAAGACACCATGCAATAAAGTTGAATCATCTGCAGTATAAGTATGTCTGTTTGGGGGAAAAAATAGCAATGTGAGAGAGTAGACATTTTCCTGTATTATCAAAAGCCACTTCATTTTGAGGAAATTTCCTCCAATTTAGTAATGTTTGGATGGAAATCAAATAACACATTAGCTTTGGGAAAGGGGGAAAAAAAAAGCCTTCCAAAGCTAATTACAAAGGGAATGTGCACTTCATTAAGATAAAGCTGTAGGAAATCAATGTTCTGTATTGTTGTTTTTTTCCTTTTGATTGGATTTTAGAATGATAAATTGTTCATGCATTTGATCTAAAAATGATTTGTTTATTCAGATGAAGAGCAACAGTACTTTGTCTCATTTGGCCTTTTAGCTTATAATGATAATGGCTTGGAGGGCTGCTCATTTCTCAAAAGTGTATTGGACTGGAATAGGCAGGAGATTTCTGGACTCAGAAGGATGGGCCCCATGCAAGGGTTTGTTGTAGGCTAATTCTATTGCATGTTGAATCTTCTGCTTCATTAGGAATATCGACAAATGCTGATAAATTCTTTGCCTTTTCTGTACTGTCTATAACACGTCTTTATTAGAATATTGAGGCTGAAGTGGAAAGATCTGCAATAGAGGAGATTCTCGTGTTGGGTACTACTGATCCTTCTCGCCACAGCACTGGGGGCTTTTGCCCATTTTCCTGGATATAATCATGGACAGCAGAGCCAGCAGCCAGGCACAGGCACCACACAAGGATCACCAGAGAGGGACAAGCCAGGCACGTGTTTGTCCTGCTGTTTTGGCTTGGATTCACCTCTAGCCCCTGGCTCTCACTCCACGTGCCCATGGCTCTCCAGTGCCATCCCACAGCTCCTGTGGGCTTTGCCCAGCTCAGGATGGCAGGGCCATGTGCAGGGAGGCACCAGCAGCTGCTCCTTCCACTCCTTTCCAATGCAAGACCCAGTTTCATGGGGAGATGATGAGACCTGGCTTTGCTCTGGACACAAACCTGACCGTGCTGGTGTGGGGGGGTTGAGGATTTGGGCCTGGTTTGGGGTGCTCTCACAGACTGCACTTGCAACATGGGCACAGGCAGGAAAGGTGAGCAGCACTGATCCCTGCCTGGCTGTTAGGATTGGCAAACTCTGCTGCCAGATCGTGCCTGTTGAATCCCTCCTATTTCATAGTGGAGGGGGCCCACAGGCATTTGGAAATGGGCACTGGCTCATTAGAGATATCAGGGGCTTGAGCCCAGCTCAGATCTCTGACCACATCTGTAATCCTTCTTGTTAGGGTGGCTGGTACAGCCCCAGAGCCCAGCCTGGCAGTGCTGGGCTGGCAGAGACCTGGGCCCTCCCTGCTGGGATGCTACAAGTCCCCGTGGGTTGCAGCCCTCTCCAGCTTTATAATGTGGGCTGCTCTTTCTCAGCTGCTGGGAAAGCCTCACCACCAGAGAGACATCATTAGTTTTGATTAATGACATCCAGAAGAGAAAACCTAATTTTCTAAAAAGGAAAACCTTACCCATAACTCACTGCAGAGAATTTAAACAAAATGTTATAGAACATCCACGCTGACTCACATTGATTTCAAATATGTTCCAAGGCACTCCCCAAAGCAAAGAAAGGGGGATGGTGGGGACAAATCTGGTCCCCAGCAGAAGATGCTCAGTGTAACCCCACATCTCTCTCCCACAATGCTGCTTTCAAAGGACTGACCCCAAACCAACAGGGCTGGGACAGTGCCCACATACCTGGGGAGCAGACTGTGTTTGAGGTGTGATGCTCAGGCAGTTTGGTGCACTCTATCCCAAAACCCATGTGCCCATCAGGACTTAGCTCTGTACAGTCTTGGTCGCTAATGGCATCTCCACCTATACCAAACCACCAGCAGATAATTACTTTCCTTTGCCTCCTGTAAGTTAGCAAAGGATGAATTTAATACTTCCAGGTCTTCACTGTCTAAGTTTCCATTTAGTTCCTTGGCTTGATTGTCTCTTGAAAAGGTACCTACAGATAACTTGATTAAATTAATTGTAGAGCTCTTTTTAAAACGCTATTCTCTCTCCCTTTCTCTCTCCATCTCTCTCTCCATTTATTTATAGGCAGCTTAGAGTAACGGGTTTGGGCAGTTAAGTGATCTGCAGTGCTTACCGTGACAATGCGAAGCCTGTAATTCTTCAAGAGATAAAATGCTGGCCCACTTGCAATATTTCTGCATGCAGAGGTTCCAAGCACAGGTGCTTTTCCCTGGTATCATCTTGCAGCATGGTGGGCTGCGAGGGAGAGGGGGGAAAAGTCACCTTTGCCTTATGACGCATATAAATTCTTTAAATAGGTTATGCACATGGCAATGTGCAATATCTGCGCGTGGCTCCGGGTTAAGGAGGAAAGGCCTGACTTTATTGGCTCCCACTGCAGAAATGATCGGAGCTGCTGTGATTTTTTAAATTTGATTTACTGGGTTATTTTTAGCAGTGGGGTGTTCGTGCTGCAGGGCTCTCCAGGAGAAATCAACACCCCAGTGCTGAGATGTGAACCATCACAGGAGTGACTTGGACAGCAGTGGTGTAGCAGGGACTTGCTTTCCCCATTTGGTGACAAATTGCCAGATTATGATATTGCAAGAAAGAAAAGCTTTTTTTTTCTTTTTTTTTCCCTTTAATTCCTCCCTTTTGTTTCTTTTCCACTACTTTCCTGTTGGTTTCTGGTGATGGCAAATAACAACCATTGCTTGAGCAGGCCTTAAACCTCCTGAAAATGCTGATTTTAATGCCAGATGAGAAAACACAGGAGGCTTCACAGTAGGGAAGCAAAGTTTGCTAACCTCTAAAAAAAGATTTCAGGTGTTCCAGCCTTTTCCCTCCCATTTTTCAAGGAGAGCCCTGAGGGGAGAAGAGTTCCGCAGCCTGAGTTCCTTGGCTGTGGGCTGGGCTGGTTGTAGCAGACGACATCTGTGTTGCTGTGTGTTAGGTGTCATTTCAGACACCAAAACAGGGCGTGGAGGAGGACAGCACACCATAAAACACTGAAAGGAAAGGAGGCAGGAGGTGATAATTAAAGCATCTGGATGAAAACAGTAGATAACATTTACTTATGTCACACTGTAATAGCAACGTGGCTCTCAGAACAGACAGAGCCAAATATCAAGTTTAAAAACGCTTCAGGCTGATGGTTACTGCTGCAGACTATTCCACTGCTGTTCAACCTGCCTCTTTAATTCAGTCCCACTCTTCAGCTGTAGCCTCTAAGAAGCTTAAATAAATCCTGACTGCCTGAAAGTGAAGCCATTTGAACCAGTGCGGCATCAGGCAGCAAGTTCAGAAGAGGTCCAGGCAGCTGGGAAAGAAAAGACCCTGAGGAATTCTCTTCTCTGCTGCCACAGCCCATGAGGCCAAATGCTTTGCTAAAGCTGGTAAAATGGAACCAAATCAACTGTTCAATGGATTTGGTCCCCTTCAACCAGCTGTAGCTGTGCATTGATCTCTCAGACGCACCTTGGAGGATGAAACACTTGAACCCGACCAGGGCGGCTCAGGTAGAAGACAAATGGCCACTTGAACACTGCTGATAAGGAAATGATGATGATTGGCATCTACAGATCTATCACTCGGGCTCTAAACTGGTGGGCTGAGCCCGAGTCATTATGTGGTTGCCAGTCAATTCTGCCTAAGGGAGACCACTCAAGATTGATAATCCCTATCACCCTCCTCCATTGATCTCAGCTGTAACCCAGTGTGTTCCCATTACAAATGCTGTGCATTTTCATATGTGTTTGCTCATGCTCACCTAGTAGCCCCATGCCTCAGTGTTTCATCTGCTGCAGGGAAGAATAAAGGTTTTGATCTGAAGTTCCCTCCTTGTGTTTTGTACCATGCGTCGAGATGCTCCTTCAACAGCTCTAGAGGAGAAATCAGATGTTACAGGGCTGCCAGAGCTGGGAAGGAGTTGGGCATACCAACTGCTTCCTCACTGCCCAAACTGCAAATATTCACAGTCTGCACTAGCCAACAATGTTTTTTGTTAATGAGATATAAGCTGAGCTCCTAAAAAAGAATTTCCTCTTTGACTTTGTTGACCTAAAAGACTTGTAAAGTCTCTACCCCAGTCTGGTCCTTATAAGCACTAATGTTATGCTAATGGAGTTAAAGAAAATCGCTCACTTTCCCGTGTAATAATGATTGGTGGGAAAGTAAGCTGGGCGTCATCCTTTCCCAGCCATCGTAAATCTATAGGACTCTCACGAGCTATGAATATTGCAGCTTTAATGAGCCATTTGGATGCAAAAGTCTGATGGGAGATTATTCATGTCTTTACTTCTTAACAACACCTGGCCCAAGTTAACCCCTGGCATGAGAGTGTGCAGAGATTTGTCTCTTTTCACACGCTAGAAATTAGGTTTACTTCATTTCACATCCGTGGTCCTTTAGGTACCATTTAAGTGTTCCTACTAGGGCCAAGAGTATTCATGTGCTTCAAGATAAGGAGTCGTTTGATGGATCTGAGGCTTAACATGCATCTAATATTTATGTCACTGGGTATTTAAAAGGCAAAGACATGAGGAGCAATGTTACTGCAGGACTGCCTTTCCTCAGCTAAAAGGAAAATAGTGTTTACTCGATCCTGCTGGCTCATTTTTCTGCACTTTAACAGTGCCTAAACATCCATGTCGATATCCTACTGAAGTCTACATGTGGGTTTTTTTCCCATATACTTCAGTCAGATAAGGCATATTTTCTTTCTTGCCACCAACTGATTTCTTATGAACGTCTAAAAGAAATTACAGGTTCTATTTTTTAATTTATTTATCTTCACAACTTCAGCATCTTTCTAAGCACCCAACTATGCACCCAAAAGGGCTTTGGCCCGGCCTGATAGAAGACTGCAGTGAGTGCAAAATGCATTTGTTGATGTTTTTGCCTGCAAATAGAGGAAAAAAGAGTTTGCAGCTGTGGGTAGTGAGGGTGCTTGTTGCTTTCCAGTCGAAGCCTCAGAGCACACTCTGCCCTTGGCAAAACAGCCAAGTGCCCCCACCTTGTGACTCTGAGTCACCTCTTGACACATTATCTGTCCTGGATGATTAATTGCTTTGTAATTATCCGTGCTGGTTTCTGTGCACTACTCAATCCCAATTCCTAATTCCCATCTCAGAAGCATCAAGCAAAGGCATCTGCTGAGGCACAATTGACTGTCCAGGCAAATCACCTCAACGCTGTCACTGCCAGTCCTGAGATTCCTGAACATCCTTGGGATGAAAGCACAGGGGAAGGGAAATCCCCAGCACAAGTCTCTAATTGCTGGCAGTCTGGGCTGTGAATGATGTTGGGACTCTAGAGGAAAAGGTTGAGTAGAAACAGATGCTTCCAGCAGGTTGTGGCCTGGGTTTCCAAAATACCATGCTCCTCCCACCTGCTCCCACAATCTGGGTTATTTTCTCTTGCTCCCCAGAGCTGCATCCAATTTAAACAACACCATGATTAACATTCTTCCTTGGTAATGATAATTAAGTTACTAAAAAATGTCAAAAGGGGAAGCTGGAGGCATTGCAACTTGAATAAAACCAGGGAAGGTAAATGAATTTTTTTTTTCCTTAAAAAAGTTTGGTACCCCCAAAGCCACCTTGAATAGCAGGGAAGCTTCCAGTTCTCTGGAAGCAAGAGAAGATATGAA
Source organism: Passer montanus (assembly GCF_014805655.1). Taxonomy (NCBI): domain Eukaryota; kingdom Metazoa; phylum Chordata; class Aves; order Passeriformes; family Passeridae; genus Passer; species Passer montanus. The sequence goes on from NW_024368930.1 coordinate 5,055,712, forward strand.
TACACAGGCATCCCAAAAGTTGGGCCATGCATTTAAATGCCTAAAGTGGATCCCACCTTCAGGCACCCATGCTTGAAGATTTCTGGCTGTGTTTTTATTGCCTAATTATGTCTTTATGGAACGAGAAATTCAGTTCACTTAGCATGGAATTTCTATAACAATACAGCCATTATGGTCTAGTCAAGGAAATATGAGGCCCAAGAAGTAGGCAGCAGGTAGACTTCAGGGGACCTCTCTAGGGACTGATAATGTGTTGGAACAAACGTAAGGCATGGGCCAAAACATTGTAAATATCCTTCCCAACAATTTATGTTTCAGCCCTGCTCACTCCCAAATCCTTCCTGAGACAACAGCAGGGTTTGGAGCTCAGTCACATCTGCCCTTTGCAGCCAGAAGCTGCCTGGATCCTGAACCCATCCATGGTCTGAAAAAATTGGATCTGCTTCAGTCGATTTCCCATAAAGCACAGCTCTGAGTGGAAGTCTTACCACTGACTTTGAAAATCCCAGGATCAGTCCTGGCTAAATCATTAGAAAGCTTTAGCCAACCATCCTTAACTACATCAAATCTAATTGTTTCCCATATCCACTAAGAGGCTGCTCTGATGGCTCACCAGACACTGCTGGTTTCCTGGAAACCCTATTAGCTTCTCAAACAAGGCAATCCTGAGGACTCAGTCCTGCAAACCTTTTGTGCAAATATTAAATAACAGCGAATAATTAGCAAGAATAATCCTTTTTGCTTGACCCTTTTCTGTAATAAAGACCTTTGTCGGCGAATGCAAACGTTATTTTGAGGAGCAATTCATAATCTAGAGCAGCTGAACACATCAGCCTAAATACACTAATACTCTAATATCCATATTTGTACAGGACTTAAGACAGACAAAAACAGGCACGTTCTCTGTCCCAAAGACCTGAGAGCATTCACCAGTCAAACATAGGAAGAGGAGGTGGCAAAAGAGGGGACTCACTTCTGCCTTTGATACATCTTCAAGCATCTCAGGTGGTGTGATCAGATCAGCTGGATTCTGCCCATGGAGTTTTTTTTTCTGGCAATCCTTTTCCTTCACCTGTTTTTATGTTTGTTTTTTTTTTTCTGAGAGGGGAGAAAAGAAAGGACAAGCAAGCCAACAGGCAGATAATTGTTCTGTGCTGACAGTTTGTCAAGTGATGGAAGCACAGTTTTAGTCAAGAGATCTGCGTTACAGCAGCGAGTGAGCAGAAGTCTCTTCTTTTCCTCCCAGATGGCATTGACATATAGCCTGAAGGGGCAATCAGGATACAAAGCTAAAGATGGTTAAAGACATTAAAAACTGTACAATGTGAGCACTATCTACACCAGGACCATCACCCAGGAGGAAGATTCATCCTGACATATCAGGCAGAAGTCAGATCTTCCATTGGTGTTATATAAAGCCATTGAGCCAAAGGTATTTTTGAGATAGACAAAAAAGATATATTCCTGCTACTAACCATGTCTTTTCCAGTAGGTCTTTATTGACTCTCGAAAAGCAATGACCAATAAATGTAATGATCTGCCTTCCCTTTTCTTTCTGTGTGAACAATATCTTCTGCAGAGTGTTCATCACGGCAGGCAATGAGTGGCTTGAACCATTCCTGTGCAACTCCACTTCCCAGCAAGACATTGAATGAATTCTCTTCATCACACTGTTTCCCAGATCCTGCCAGGGCTTTTGTTAATGATAAATGCTGCACTCAGGATAAGATTATAAATCTTGCCATAGGACGGAGGGAATTTGAATTCTGCATTCCTTGGATTTGGTGTTGTGTAAGTTGCTTAATTAACTTGCACAGAGAATGGGCTTAATAACATTGCATTTTTTAATAAGCAAGCAGTGCAGCTGGAGGGATAGAGAACCATGAAGAGAGGAGTTCACCTGCAGGAAAATATCCTCTACTTCCCCCAAAAGCGATAAAAATGTCAATACATTGACACAACCCCTAATTAAAAATGACTGCCATAATCACGCGTATCATAGCCGTAGGACATTAGTTTGGATTAAACACAAACAGCGGGATGTGCTGCACATGTTTTCCAAAGGAACAAAGGGTTGGATGGTGGGATCCCCTGCACACCCAAGCGAGAGCAGAGAAGGATCCCTCATCTCCTGCATGTGGGCTGCTCCTTCACGTCCTTCCCTCTGAGCTGCACGACGGTGGCCGCCGGCACAGCCTGAGCTGTTTGCAGCCAGGGCTTGAACCATGTGCACGTGTCCTTTTTTGGCTGAGGTTGGAGCAGACGTCCTTCCCTTTGTGTCTGACGTGGCCAGACAGCAGGCGCGTGGCCGGGCGGAGCAGTGGCGCTTCATGCATTACCTCAGCTCCTGCAGCACTGCTGAGCTGTAGTAGCACCCAGCCTGGGCTGTGGCTACGTCCTCCTTTCCCTCACAAGGAATAAAATCTCTCACTTGGGGGCATTCAGCAAGCAGAGGGACAACAGAAAATAGCTGGTCGATGCTCCATGTCAATTACATTACCCAATTGGCCTGCTTGGATTTGATATGGATTTAGTGGTTGGACTTGATGATCTTAGGGGTCTTTTCCAACCGGAGTGATTCCAAGAGAGACTCCCTATTTTAACGTTCAACTGCTCTTGCCTTTATGCTTGTGATACTGATGTGCACCCAGGGATCTGAGCTGGCTCTAAGCACTTGTCTTTTATTCTACTACACCAAAAATAAACACTGAGATGCTGCTTGTAGCCCCGGGGCTGAAAGGTGGGATTGCACCACAGAGCTGGGGCTGAGGAGAAGCAGCATCTGCTACAGGGGGGCTACAAGGAGCTGAGTAACTGAGTGATGGGGCAGAGCATGGGCAGCCTTTCTCTTGAAGAAACTCAACACCAAGGGTTTCTTTTCCAATTCCACATGGGATAGTTACTTCACATCTCTCAGCATCTCTGATAAAATCTGTCTCCAGCTCTTTCTGCCCTCCCATCCTATAAATCATTTTATGCAATGCCTGACATGATTTCTGTTTTCTTCTGCATAGAGGGACAGGAGTGGGGAAAGAATGAGAGAGGGAGAGATTTGAAACTGTTTCCCAAATATTCCAGTGTCCAGCCATGAGCTGATATCCTGACAGGAGTAAGAGGTGGCCCCGTGCAGCACTCACTCAGGAACAAATAATGAATGATGCTGAAGCTTCTGCTCAGCACAGGGAAAGGAATTAATTTCTATCCCCCTTTTGTGGATCACCTGGAAAATACAGGCGTAATCCATCTTTCCATGGTGAGGATCATGGCCCTGTGAGCCAAAAAAAGCCTGTGAAGGACAAAACCTGGGACAGCCCTTTGAGCTGGGACATCCATCGGTCACAGAAAGAAGCAGGAAAAGAAAGAAAGAAAAACAAGAAGAAAAAAACCCACAAAATTACTTTAACTGATACAGCTTCATCTGCAAGGGAAGCTGGAGCTAAGCCTGGTGTAACGTCCAAACTTCATTTTGGGAATGAGCATTTCATTCCCTGCTGTCTTGGAAGTGCTAAAAAACTTCACAATAATACCTTTTCATCATTTAAAAACTTCCATTGTGATCTCCAGCCTGCAGAGTCACACTGGACAATTTAATGTGGGGTGTGAGTAGATTTTCAACATAGACAGATTGATTCATGAGTGAATTAATCTGATGCATCTTTTAAATGGAAAACTGACATAATTTTCCATCAGAGACCTGCTAATAAAGCACATTTACTTGGTGAATCCATTTTTTCCTGTACTAAGTGCACTATATAAGGTATAAAAATACCAAATCAATAACCAAAGAGTATATAAAAATGAGACTGACAGATCAGAAACCATGGGTGAGCCACCCTCTCCTTGACTTCTTGACTTCTTGGGGGACTCTGTTTCTGCTGCTGAAAGCCACATTCCCACAGTCTTCCCAGGACAGCAAGGCTGCAAAACCCCAGGTGTCCTTGTAAGTCCCAGAGGGGACTGGGAGCAATGAGCCACCTGCTTCCAGGGGTATGATGGCATCAGTTCTCCTGCAACCCTCCCTATTTTTAGAAGTAGATTGTTTGAGGGGGTTGGGTTTTTTCTTCTTTATTAGTTTTATTATTATTGTTGCAGATGGAACTGGGTAGAAGAAACGTGTTTAAAAGACAAAGGCATCTTCCACAGTGTATTTGTGCAGGGAGCCTGCCAAGGGAATGTGCACAAACTCTCCTTTTTTTTTCTTTAGCTGGAGTACAGCAGCGTTATTTCAAAAGAAATGCCTGCACAGTCTTCCCTCTGCAAACACTGCAACCATCATTCGATCAGTGCAATTCTCCTGTGTGAACTAATTTAACAAGCAGTTGCTTTGCAGGCTGTGGAGAATTGCCTCTTACCTAATAATTCTGCTAATTTGCTTAACTTTCCCAGATTGCAAATGGCCCTGCTCTGAACAGGCAGATTTCTACATGAACCCCCAGACAAGTTCCTGACAAGAGCCAAAGGAAAGGTGGATGGCTCAGGAGGTTAAAGCTCACAGTCTTTTATTTTGACCTTTGGGCTAGCATTCAGATTTGCTTGTTGGGAAAACTGCATTCAGCATGTATTTTCTTCAGGGATTTACGATACCCTTTTGCTCGTAATTATTCTCAGTTGATGTCTTCCATAAATTAAAGAGGCTTCTATTAGCAAGCTCTAGTCCTCTCAATTATCTTGCAAAAGTCTCCTTATTTGTGGCTGGGAGTTACCCCACCAGGATTGCCATCCCTGCAAAGCTCCTGGTCCGTGGCTACAGGCAGAGAAATCAGGAATGTACACTGGTAATACAAATGTCTGAGCAATCCCAGAAAGAAATGAAAACTGCAGTAAAGGTAAATGTCAGACTATTTAAAGACAATGTTAACTATTGATTTTTTAGAGGAGACTACCTCTTCAAAGGATGGCAAGCATGACTTCAGATACAGACAAAGCAACCTAGATGGATGGTGGAGAGAGGGAGGGGAGTGATCTGGGAAGACAGAGATTTTCCAGGAGAGCAAAATGAACCCTTGATGAAGCCTCTGGGATTAAAGAGGTGGCTTAGTTCTTTCACAGCGTCCACCCTTCAACCCATTTAAGCACCATGCCTTTTCCAAGAAATGAAGGGCAAAGAAGCACTGATAAGCAATAAAGAGATAAGCAGCAAAGTACTCGTTTCACTGGTGTTTCCCAATGAAAAATGAACCCTCCAGCACACCCAGTGATTTGTTGTCTAAGTAGCAAAGCTCACCCAAGTTCCTGATTTTGCTTCCAGCAGAGATGCTCATTGCTCATTCTCACTCCCTGGAGCAGCTCGGGCTCATTATCCAGCACTGGTGCTTCCTGCCTGCCCCTGCCTGTGTGCAGCTCATCCACAGCCATGCACATTTGATATGCACATGTGTGTACCCTTGCCTTATGGCCCATGCTGTGCTACCCCTACAAAAGTATCCCAGAGCAGATATTCCTGGCTGCGGGCACCTGCATCCGCAGGGAATTGTTCCTTTCAAGCTGCAGTGCAGAGACAATGCTGTACATGGTGCTTTGGGAAAACAGCACGATCAGAATTTAGTGAGGGGAGTTAAAGGTCTTCCAAGGCTGCATTTTCAAAAAGGGTAACTTCTTATCTCGACGGGTGTTTTGGAATGGGAGGTATGAAGGATCTAATCCAGTGAGGTGTAATGTCATCAGGGGCAAATTAAGTTTGCATTTGGATACAAACTCTCTTCCAGAGCCAAATTTGGCTGTTGAGAGGAAAATAATTGTGCACATCTACACAGCAAAGGAAATGGGTGATGCTGGGGGGCCACTCCTCACTTTAGCAGGCTTTGACATGGGTACAGGAGAGGAACAGATACTCCAAGTGCCCTCTGTTTCCCCTCCACGAGTCATTTGGATGCTTCAGCTTGAAGACCCCCACAGGTTTTACAACCCCAGCTCCCCTTTGGCAGCCAGCTCAAGGTGCAGAAAACCCCAGCTCCTGGTATTTCCTAAACACAGCAGCAAAGTATGGCATTACTGCTTGGGGTAGCTTTTGGTTTAGATGTACTATTTGAATAAGGAGATCTTCAGACAGTGTTAAATGACAGATGATATAATTTCTGAATGTGAGGTTCATCTGAATTTTATTTTCTGATGTTTTGACTCATTGACTTGATGTCTCTCTATTATGCACACACCTCTGGAGATGTTGCTGGCAATGATTATGCATAGCATTGAGTTAGTGAATAAAACCACTCCAGGAGCTGCTTTACAGATCACAGTATTGTTTTCCCTATAATTGTCCCACAAATGGTGGAAGTTATATGGAGAGAGCAGCATGCTCTGACAGACTGCATATTTTTGCAGTGTGCATCAAATCTCACTTTGGCCTCTGAGACTTATTTCTGATGGTTCTTGGGGATTTAACTTTAAGACCAATGTATTTTAGTATCCATATACGCTCCACTGTTCATGTCACCCGGCAGCAACTGAGGATGAGCTGTCTCCTTAATATGGATGAGACACCAATTTATCTAAGTTATCACCTCCCAATCTCTCATACATCTCTGCTGTTAACTGCTGTGTTTCTGACATCCATACCTAAACTCTCTACAACTTCTTCTCCTTCAATTGAAACCATAAGTAATTTTTTGGCTGGAAGTTCTTGATATGTATCTAATGGCTTCTTCCTCTCCCAGCTTGAGTTCAACCATGAGGTGATGGAATCAGGCTCTGGACACTGCATTTTAAAGCCACAACTCTGCACAGATCCACACAGCACACTAAATCAGGGTGTCTCTCCAGCATTTGAAAATATATGACTGAATTAACATGTCTCAGGCTCACGTTGAACAGCACTGCAGCCCTGTTGTGCACAGCCCCAACATTTGACTGCAGAGTCAGCAATACTCTCCCCCTTTCTGATGCATTCCCAAGCCAGCAAAACTGAGCCCTGCTCCTGATATTCTCTTTATAGAAGGTCCCAGTGGTATTATGTATCAAATAAAGGTCTCATTACTTAGATTCTGGTTCCTCCATGGCATTGCTCTCGTTAATCATTCTGGTTTTCGAGCCTGTGCTACAAACCATTAGAACTGCCTCACCTCCCACCCCTAAATTAGAGATTCCCTCCCCTGCCCCTCTGTGCCACAGGGGCCACCAACCCCCTGGGGACCACTGCTGCTGCTGCTGCTGGGCCACTGCTGGATGGCTCTTGGCCATGAGCTCTGGGCTTGAGTCCTACTGCAAAGGGACGGTCTTCCCTTCCTCATTTTGGGGCCTCTGGGGGTGTTCCCAATGCTAAATACCCCACACTGACAGCTTTGTGCCTTGCAGCATCTCTAGATGCAGCCTCCAACCAGGTGAAAAAGAAAACTCTTTGGTTGTGCCCCAAATCTGTTTACTGACTCCCTGACTTCCCTCCAAAATGGTTGGTAACAACTGAGGGCAGGGAATCCTCTCCTTCTCCTCTATTCCAGTTCCCATGGGGGTTTATTTCCAGGCACTTCCAAGGTCTGGCACAGAGATCACCCCAAAGAGTCACACTCTGCATTTCCCACAGACAGAAATGCAGCAGCGCCCACCTCCCTCCCCTGCTCCCACTTCCCACACCCCTGGCCTCGACACTGCTCTTTGCAGGCTGGGATCCAGGGAATTTGCTACTTTCTCCAGGTAATATCTTTTTTAGGACCACAAACGACTGGCATAAAGCACTGGAATGAGATTCTCTTTGTGCTGAGGATGAAATGCAAAAAGGCAGAAGAGCAGGGGAGAGCACGTCCTCCCTCAGCTCTATGAATTCACCAAATCTGATGGTTTATTCATTTTAATTAGCCTTGGAATTCATATATTAGTGCATATATTTATACATGTGAATTCATATAATGACACATAATTAATTTAGAATTTGGCATTTCCGAACAGGTAATTAAAATAGTTCATTGTTGATTAATCACTTGCAAAATAAATTATTAGCAATATCACTGTTAGCATTATGTTTATTACTACGATTTAGAGAAATTAAGGCAGTTCACTCACATTAAATTAAACACCAAAGCACAGCTGTAATATACCCTAGACAATATCTACTTACTCGCAGAACAAATGTGATGTGTGCATTACAGTGCATTTGCTGGGTCATACATCTTGGATGGCCTCTTCATGTCACCACCAGAAACCCAATCCTGACACACAGATGATTCCTGTCTCTTTCCCTAAATATAAAAATAGGATCTGCTGGACTTTAGCACTGGCTCTGCACTGCAGCGTGCTCCAGGCAGCTCAGACCTGCCTGGGATGGAGGGAGGCTCTGCAGCAAAAAAACCTGGACCATGGGAGTGGGGAGCTAAGGGGGGTATGAAGGGCCACTCCAATTTACAGAGTCACAGAATGGGCTGGGTTGGAAAGGACCTTAAGGATCATTCTGTTCAAACCCCCCCAAAACCATTAGCAGGAAAGAAAATCAAATTCTTCACTCCTCAGCAGGACCCTGGGTCACCATTATGAGCCAGATTATAGCCAAATTGCACAGAAATGGGATAAATCTCAGCCTGACTCAACGAGGTGCTAAAGGTTTAAACAGATCATTTCAGTAAAAGCTGAATTTCATTTTAAGCAGCTCTCTGCTGGGGTGAGAAGAGATTTTGTCCTGTGGGGAAATAGGTATCCCTTGCTTTTGACAACAGTTTTGTCTGGAGGGCACTCAGCCTGGAGTTTAAGGAAGCAATAGGGAGAAGCCAGTAGAGATGGAGAGGACACAGATCACCTCATGACATATTTTCTGGATCTCTCTCTCTGTGGTTTTATAGCTATGGGAAATAATCCATAATTAGGTGTATAAAATAGCTCTCTGATCTCTGCTTCTGGCCCAAAAGAGCACAAAATTGATAACTCAATTATCGCTGCTGGAAATACAAATAAATTAAGAGCACCTGGTAGGAGGAACTCTAAGGAAGGGACACCCCTGCAGCAGAGTGGATGCTGCTCTTCAGTTGTGAGCTCACAGGCAATTAGAGCCCTGGGGCTGGAGCAGGGCTGGGATAGTGTCCATGGACAATCCCCAAACTTTGTGCCAAATCCGTCCATCAGTGCAAGGCTGATTCCACCCTCTCAACCCAGAAACGAAGTCAGGGGGAGAGCTTTGGGAGTAGTGACACTCTTCTGGAAGAGAGGGACCCATGGAGTGACCAGTGAGCTCATCTTGGTTACAGGGTGAGGGAAAGCTGGGCTGGGTTTTAACAGCTTTCAGCATAAGAAAATAATTAGTACCGAATCCTGTCGCCAGCAAATTCCTGGGAGTTTTTGTTCTGAATTTACAAGCTGAGCAGTGCAGGATATTGAGGGTCTTCTTCACTTTTTGCCAAGTCATCTGGCATTTACAAAAACTTCTCTCTCCACTGAGGCTTGCTTTTAATGACTCTTGTGCTGAATTAACAGTCTGCACCGGTGTGACAATGAGAACAGTCACTAATGACCACTCTGTTTGTCTAAGCCCCATGCTGAGCACTGACTTCAGTCCCTGCCACAGACTCTCTTTGAGAAAAGGCTTCTGTGTCTTTTTAAGCAATTTAAAATGTGTAGGATGAGCTGGCCTGTCCATCCCTGCCCCATTGATATTCTGCTGCCTGGAAGTGTCCTTGAGTCAACAGCGAGCACCTGTAGGGAAGTGTGACCTGGAATGATGTGAGGAGCAGGAGTGGAAAAGCCTTTGAAATTACATATATCCAGTTCTGATGACCCACACAGTAACCAGTGAAATATTTAAACGATCTGCCCTTTGATGCATCCTCTGCAGAGCAGAAGGGCGAGTGCAGGTTTATGGAAAAGTCTGGTTTTATTGGGCAACACACTCTGTGACCCCATGGAGAATGTGTGACAGTGCTGACACAGGGAATATGTGCAGGTATTATTTCAAAAAGGAAAAGGACTCCAGACAACCCCCAAGCTTTGTCCCAAACCCATTCCCCTGTATCACACTGAACAGGACACTTCCACCCATGGAATTGTTTCTCAGATGAGTGAGGCATCACCTCAGACATTGTGCAGAGTTTGAATGATGCAAAACCCAGCCAGGGTCACACACACCCTGTGACAGCCCTGCTGGGGACAGGACATCACCTGGGGAAAGGTGCCAGCTCTTCTCATCCCTTCCCATCCCAAGCAGTGCTCCTGCTGCTCAGCCTGCCCACAGGCATGTGCTGCTTCTCTGCCAGAGCTAACCAGGGCAGCACAATAATATTCACTTGCTGGATGTGACAGGGTTTTATTTAGGCAGCAGTGCTGCCCTGGCACATGTCACCCTCCCTGTGCCCACTGCATGAGGCAGGTGTTAGAGCAATTCCATCTGAAAGCTTTTAGTTCCCGTAACTGATGATTTATATTTGTGCTGGAACGGCAATAATAGTAACAGTTTAATTGTTTTAATGAAAGTGGCTTGTTCTGCAATCGAATCAATTTGCTAAGTTTGGGTGATGGAATACGAGGCTGGATTTGACCACACTCTTTGTGTGCCACGAACAAAAAGGTGCAGGCCATTTCCAAAAGGTCTAACTTGGCATAGTGAAACTTTTAATAAGTAATATCTGTATAACTAACGGCAATAGGAGCAGCCCAACCTGAAGAAAACAGATTTTACAGGAATTACAGTCTCGCTGTCACATTTGTAAAAGGGACACATGCATTTTTCAGATCTTTGCACATTAATGGCTGTATTTGATTCAAAATACAGTCAGTGAACCCACAGTAAATGGAATTAAATGGTATGTGTCTGATTTGAGGGTGACAATCCAGCAATTGTTTCTTGTTTGAATTACTACCTGCGTGGCTGGGCACAGCGGTAATTGAAACTATAATGTTTCATTCCTCTTTAGGTATAATTTGTCTGAAAATTCATTCAATGCTGTTCTATTCTCCCTCCTGAAACCCCTCCCTTTACCATTACGGTGCTCTCAGGGACTGCATCTTTTCTGTGTGCCCAGATTTTGACCCGGTTTGGGCAATTCAAGCTTACAATGAACCTGGTCCTGGTGTTTCCTGGACCAGCCCCACTGCACCCTCTTGCTTTGGCCATGGGCTCATCTGCTCTTCAGGGCACAGAGCTCCATTTATGCAGCCCCAGGTCTCTGCTTTGCCTTTGGCTCAGAGCTCAGGGGAACATATCCTCACAGGGTTCTTCAAATTCTCCTTCAAAGCCAAGAATTTGCAGTGGCTTTGTGAACATTTAATTTTGTGTGACCACAAAATCAGCTGCAGAACATGAACCTGCTTGTGCTGTGAGAGCTGTAAATGGAAAGGCAGCAAGGGTTACTCTTTCTCCATCTGTGCCTTGTTTTGTTGCTTTATGTGCTTCTTTCACACAGTACAGAAGTGGCTGTGGCAGTGCTGTGCATCTGCAAGGGGTAACAAATATATTGCCTTATTCTCAACACTCCCCATTTATAAGCAATTTCTAGTCTGTTTTCGCCCAATATTGATAAACAGAAGAAAATGGAATGTATTTTATTCACCCATAAAGTCTGACATTTCCAAAGATGGAATCAAATTATCCTCCTCATCTGTCTGCAGCTCGCTGGGCTGCTCGCTAGGTACAACTTTATGCCCACAGAGTAATAACACCTGGTAATGGCACCTAATTTCAGAGCCTCCAGAATGAGCTGGTCTAGGACAAACAGGGTTATTTTGCTTACAAATAATATGTAATACAAAGACAGACTCTGTGTCCTGGGATGATAGCACTTTTTTTCTCCTGTGGGAAGAGGCTGGAACTCCCTGGGAAGCCCTTGTCAGCAATGGGCCGTGTTCCTGGCATTTCCACAAAGGCATTTGCATCTTCTTGAGTTGCTGCCACTGCCTGTGGTCCAGTTGTGATTCATGGCGATGAACCTTGAATTTTGTCACTGCTTTTGGGGTGTTTTAGAAGAAAATTCCATGTGCACATTGTCTAGGAACATGGTGATGCTATGAGGAGCTGTAAAGAGAGGCAGAGCTCTCCACTGCCCGCAGACACAGAGGGTTGGAAGGAAGAACAAAGAGGAGATCACAGGAAAGAGCATAATGAGGTTTAAAAGATAATTAAGGCTGCTGGTTCCCAAACACTACAGCACTCATAGCTGGGCTGGTGAGCCCAGGGGAAAGCCAAGGGCTGGAGTAAAGCTGGCAGCTGAGGCAGGGCTGCAAATCTGGAAGTGCTGCTGCAGGGAGGCACCTCTGAGCCCCTGGTCCCTCTCTCCAGGCACAAGATGTGCAGAGATGCTCATCCTCTGGGATGCATCCGTGGCATTGATGTGCCAACCTTCACCTCCACCAGGGGATCCTGGCACCTTGACAAAGCAGTTTAAAACTAGGCTGAGCTAAGGGGATGGGTGGAGAATAACAATGAGCAAGGACAGACTGGCATCTAAATGTGGAAGGAGCCAGGCAGCCCATGAAGAAAAATCTGGGGAAAGGAAGGAGTGGGGATGGAGTGAGACGAAGCACTCGGGGGACAAGTGCTGAGAAGGGAACATACCCCCCAAGGGCAGAGGAGGACAGTTCCTCACTGAGGAATTCCCTGAGTTTCCAGCACCAGGAGGACCCCTTGGTCCCTGTGATGATATCAAATCAGGGGAAGGAAGGCTCTCCTCCATCCTCTTCAGGACCCAAAGGCTCTTGAATCTCTCCTTCCAAAGCCAGTGGTGTCACATCCCCCAGGACAGGGAAGCACAGGGGTCTCAGTGACCTCAAATGTGCTGGGCAGGGGCAGAAATACCCACCCAGTTCCACCCACCCAATTCTGTCTAACCAGATTCCCAGCAGCAAAGCAATACAAGCTGCCTCCAGTGGAAATTCCACCCAAAATGAGACCTCCAGAGTTAGTCTGTACTTGTCTTCCACTCCTTCCACATTTTCATACACAAACCATTGCACAGACTGTTTTTGTTTAGGGTTTTACTTCTCCAACCCCTTGCCTTTCCAAGTTTACCTACTAAATACTTTAATTACCTTGCCTTAGAGTGCAGCATGAATAATTAGAGCAAGTGGCTGCATTTCTCACAATAAAGCTGTGATTTTTAAGTGCCAGAGGACATTTGTGGTGCTGGAAGGGAAAGGTAATTGACATTCCCTTAGGGAAACCTCTTCAGAAATTTGGGGTCTGGTTGCTTTGAATTTATTGTCAGTGGTACAATACAGGCAGGGAAGATGATAATCCATGCAAGCAAACAAACAACAGAGCCAAAAGCTGCCAAAGCAGAAGTTCAGCCCTGTGTCTCTGGTGGCCATGACCTGGCTGATCCTCCAGTTCTTTCTTACAAACAGTGATGTTGGAGCATTACAATTCAAAAAGAAAAAGCCAATTTTTCAAAAGCCAAAAAAGAAAGCTCTTTTAAACAGAACTGAAAGGTCTCATCAGCAAAGCCAGGACCCAGCAGGTGAAGCCCAGGAGGTGCCGAGTGCTCGGCTGTCCCTGGGGTGCTGGGATGTGTTTGTGTGGGTGATGGCTGCTCCAGGGTGTCCCAAAACACTGCAGAGATCTCCCTCAGTGGTACACAGTGATACAGAGCTGATCAACTGCAGGCTCCCCTGGGATTTCCAGAGCAATGATAGAGGGAATTCATGTGGCATTCCACACCCCGCCATGCTGAGAGGAGAGCCTGTCTGCTCCCCAGCCCGCATGCCATAGATAAATAAATATCTCTCTATAAGATATATATAGATAAATATGCACCCACTGTGCTGCAGAGGCAGTGAACGTGTGCCAGGTGCACAGCACAGCCTCCATTAACCCTTGCCTGGGTCACCCTCCTCTTGCAACAAAATGTGCATTAATGGTGTTCTCAGGAGGTGAGTTTGCACCAGCCTCGCGTCAGCTTCTGCCTAAAGGCAGCTCTGATGTCCTTGTTGGGATATTTCCAACAAGGAATGAGTTGTTCCTTGTCCCAGACCCTTGCCGCAAACTGCGCAGTGTTTGGGAGATGGGCACTGGCTGTTGCACCAGGGCTCTGCAGCCCCTGCAATCCAGCCTTCCCGGGATGTTTTGCTCCCAGCTGGGTTGAAGCAAAAGCTCAGCTCATTCATCCATATTTACAGAAGGACTTGCAGTGTCCTGAAACCAAATTGTTGCAAAGATAACAATAAAAAATATAATTAAAAACCAAATTACAGCAGAGAAGCTGACCATAGCACAGGCAAACAATGCTGTGGTGTTGGATGCTCCACTCCTGCAGCACCAGGGGCTGGGGAAGGGATTTGCTGCTACAGGGGTGCAGTGACCTTGGGACAGCCTGGGCAGGGAGCAGTGCTTGGGGCTGGCTCCCCAAAGGGTTTGGGGGGATTTCGTAGTCACTCCCCTTCATCTGCTCCATTCCTCAGGGCAGGGAACTGCTTTATCCCTGCGCTGCTCCCTGTCCCAGGCTGCACAAGCCTTTGACATTGTCACGTCTTCACCGGTCACCATCCGAGGGACCACACGCCTCATTTCCTCCCAGCAGCTCTCTTTTCCCATTTGGTGATTTTGTAAAACCACCAAACCTTCCCTCATTGTACCTTTGTTTCCAAATTGTGTGCCTTGTGGTCTCGCTGCTGCCGAGAGCACAGCAGCTATGGTGCATTTAAATAGCTGATTTTTTCAGGATCTGATTCAGGTCTTGCCTCCAGTGATATCAGTTTGGCTGCTGCAATGGGAACACTGTGTTAAATGTGTTGAAGTGAAGGAGAAAAACACTTGGGAGCATCAGGTGCAGTGCAGGAGCGGCTGGCAGGCAGCACCTTGGCTCCCCTCCACCCTGCTCTGCCTAAATTTGGTGCATGCCCTGAGCATGGAGCAATGTCTGCCCTCCTGGGCTCATCCCAGGGGTGTCACCGACACCTCCAGCTCAAATGCCAAGGTGCTGCCGTGACATCGTGCCCATGTCCCCAGATATTTTTCCGTGCTCCAGAGGCACACATGCACTTGTGACCTCCTGCACACTGTCCCCCCAGCCTCAGGACACGGAGCACTGAGAGGTTTGGGTGCTGCTAAATGTCTCTGAGCAGGGGAGAGCAGACAGGGCGGTGATCTATGCCAAGGAATGGGTTCTGTCCTGATGTCTCCCCCGACCTGAGCAGGGTTTACCTGCAGGAGACCCAGAGGAGAGGGGGAGCCCAGCACTTGGGGTGCAGCTGGGCCCCAGGACCCTGCACACCTGAACACTCCTTGGGACATCGTGCACCTCCATTCCACATCCAACACCAGAGCTCCAGGTGTGCTTTGCAAATTCAATGGAATTATGGTTTAAAAAGTAAATTAAGATTTAAATTGAATATGAAATTGAAAAGAAATAATCTAAAAAGAGCCTGAGAAGCACTTAAATTCTTGTTATCTGCAAGCACTTTTGCCATGGAGAAGTGTCTGTGTGGAGCCAGGCACAGGGCAGGATGGCTCTGGCAACGTTCAGCTCCAGCTGCAGAGATTGCCTGGGGACCCTCAGCACCTGCAGCCACCAAGAGCTGCTGCTGCTCAGGAAGGGGCTGGTGCAGCAGTGCAGCCCTTGCTGGAATCATGCACTGGAGCTGGGCTGGGAAGCAGCACAGCATCCCAGGGACAGGGAAGGGGCAGAGCTGTGGCACTCCGGGGCACCGCTGCCCATGGGGACACCACAGCTGTCACCAGAGGCCACATGGGGCCCACAGTGGCTGTGCTGGCAGGGCTCGGGCCACCACATGCTCACACATAATTCCTGACCTCAAGTTGAAAATATAATTCTTTCTGCCACATCTGACATTTAGCTGTACAGCGATCCTTGCCAGGAAATTGCCATCGTTTCAGTTCTGCTCCCAGCTACCCTTCTGATTTATATTTTTGTTTTTATCCAATTTTTCTGACTTGTTTTGGTAGGGTGGACAAAATGTTCTCACTCAAGACAGATGACAGTTTGCCGATAAGAGGAGCAACTTATCACCAACAGCTCCGATTCTTTCTCAAATGCTTAGTCTGTTGGAACAGCTTTAAAGTCTAATGTGATATCACAGGTTAGCCCCAAATCTGCTTCCCCTCCTGTATTTCATACTTTATGGCTCTAAGCATCACTCCTTTTAAAACAAAACACTTCAATCTTTTTCAGATCATCATGGCTTTCCTTCCCCTCCCCACTTTTTCCCCCCCTCTTCTTAATTTAACTATTTAAAAAATTCTTTGGGTATGGCAAATAAAATAAACACCAGAGATGAGTGACCTCTTGGAAGCTTGGTGTCCTTGAGTCTAACTTTAGAAATCATTTGTCACAGGCACAGAAATGTGCACTGCAATCAGAATTAGCTGCCAGAATTTTTTTTCAAACAATGATATTGTAATTTGAGTGACATTCTTGATAATAGTTCAGGTTCTCCAGACTTCTCCCCATGCCCTAGCAAACCATGCACTAAAAAATAATACTTCTGTCTTATTCTGATTTTTTTTGTTGCTGTTTTTATTTATCATAGGGAAAATAAATGAGAGGGAGAAGAGAGACAAGGAAATTGAACAGCTTTGAGCTCTGGATATAAGCCCAGTAGGCTAACAGGGTATTATACAGTTGGTTTTAGTTCAGCAAAAACCAGGAGATTCTATGAGAACTAGGTGAATAATTTGCAATTAGTAATTTGGGACATAAAAATCCAGGTTATTTTGAAACATGCAGCTTTACAGGGTAAAATGCTCTCCTCTGCTCGTGGTTGCTAGCAAAGCACAGCATGCTCTGATCAGGGTTTTCACTGCCTGGAATTGTAGATTTTGTAGCAAAATTACTTTTGATCTGCAAATGTGTAATTCCTGTGTGAATGTTTATCACTCTTGCTTGGGCTGCACTGGTGCCTTGCACAGGACAAGGGATGCACTGGAGTTTGTGAAGGGATCAGCTCCTGTGATCCAGGAGCAGCTCCATTGGATTGCCCTGCATGAAATAGTTTCAATTTTTATACATCAGCACAACCCAAAGTCACTGAAGCCACCCCGTGAGTCTGCAAGTACCAACCTGGAGATCCCTGCTGGGTGCTCAGGACAACACCAGGGGACAGGGGACATCACCCTCCTTGGCTTCAGGGCCAGTCACTGCACACAGAAATGTCCTGGAATCCTTTTTGGGAGCTCCTGCTCCCATCCAGAGTGATTGTGTGGTGGGTTTGTATCACCCCAGGGTACACGGGGTGGGAAAAGCAATTCCTGATCCCTGGATTTGGATTATGGATGAGAACTCTACAGGGAACTCACTTGAATTGATACATCTTTTGTGAAAAAGCCTCTGGATTTGTAGCATTATCTGAGAGCAGGAGAAAGACTCAATGTGCTGAAATTAGGGTTGCTGGAGCTGCTGCACGCTGGTTGTTCAGGGTCAGGTCTCTTGGAGGATTTTAAAATTTTAAAAGGTCTTTTTGGGGGCTCAAAACACAGCTGCCTGCCTAATCACACCCCTCCAGACCCCCCTCACGTGGGTCTGGCAGGAAGGTGTCCCAGGAAATTGAAGCTGCCTGTCCCCACTGAGGGCACAGTGCCAGGGGAGGGCTCATTCCTCAGACGTGCCACAGCATTGCTCCACTCCCCAGAGTGGCTGCACCTGAGCAGCATTAACCTCTCCCAAAGGGGATTCCCCAGCTGTGCCCTGGACCATGTGGAGCAGGGGGCTGAGCATCCCAGAAAGCACAGAATCCATGGATCCTGCCACAGCAGCCCTGCATAACACCAGCAAAACTCTCCCAAGGTCAACCTCCCCCACCATGCAGCACAGTGGAGCCTCCTGGGACCCCTAAGACTAAGAAAGTTTGAAATTCAGCCCTAAAAATGTGTACAGCCAACAAGGTGTCTCCTTGACACCTGGTTGTTACCTGGAAATAGGACATGAGGGGTCTTGTAAGGGCTTCATTTTCCCTGTGCTTGAACCCCCTCAGTGCTGGCAGCTCCTCCTGTCACCTTCTGAATGTGCAGAAGGAATTGCAGGAGACACTTCCACATCTCTGTGTGATGGAGTTATCCTCCTTCCACTAAATAAATGCTCACGTGTGCACTTCTAGCCTGTATCTGAACAGGAGGCACTGTGTGCCCGACTCTTTCAATTTTTCATCCTCCTGGAGGAAAAATATGAGAGGAAAAGCCTAAAAATTAAAAAAAGACAGAGTGAACAGCTATACCTAACACCTTTTTCAGCACAATCCACCCAATTATTTTCCTTTCTCCGGCTATTTTAGTTTTAAAGCTTCCTCCAAATGTAGGTCCCAGGTCAGCAGGCCATTAAGGCACCCCTGAAGTACTTTGACTTTAAAAGATACCTCATGGAAAGGACACTAATCATCTCTTGCATCTCTAACTAAAGATACAGCATTTTATCTGGGATCCTGAGTGTGCCTATAAATACCAGACACGGAAATGCTGGATCCATTACAGAAACTGGTAACCTAAATCAGGGAGCAGGCTGGGGTTAACTTTTGTCCTGGGAGGGAGCTGGACCAAAATCTGTGCAGGGTGGGATGTCCAGGTGATGTTACAGTGCAAACAGCACCAAAAGGTGTTCCCAAAAAGATGTCCAGAATAACCCCATCTTCTCCAGGTTGCCTCACAGCCCATGGGCATCTCAGGTGAGAGGTACCTGCACCAGCGAGAGGTGATGGCTGATCCAGGGGTGTGAGGCTAGAGGACACATCTGGAGGAGACCCTTCAGAAAATAAGAGGACCAGAGCCTCTTTCTCATCCCTGCTGCTGCTGGATGAGTGAAGAGTGAAGAGAAAGCAAGTGATCTCTTTGCCATTGCACTGGACCTAGATCACAGGTGTGCAGCTAAATTCAAAACTTCATGGCATTTCCAACCTTTTAGTTTTGGCTAGCATATTCCTTGCTTTTTATTATCCCAAAACCAAATTTTTTTTCAAGGCGCTGCTCCCCCACAGAAAGAAAACCTCTATGAGAGCCCCAAATCAGCATTTTGTGAAGTAGAGTGGGCTGTGGGTTGGGCTGAAGAGACGTCCCTTCTTCCCCAAGCACAGCTGGGGTCCCTCTGCACCCCAGGAGAGATGCTCACCTGCAAAAGCTGTTCCCAGGAATGTGCTGGCAGGGACAATGCCAGCCCATACAGCAGGAACACTGCTGCATGTGTTATTAGAGTCATTTGTTGTGGTTAGTGAGCAAAACCACCCAAGCTCATTTCTGTTCCATTAGAGGAAGGAAAAAAAAAAAGGAATAGATAAACTCATTTCAAGGTAATTTGCTGGGGATTTTGTGTATGATCAAGAGGGTTGTAAAAAGTGGGAATATTTGCAAAAGTTTGATACGGCTTTTGAGAGAAAAGTAGCACAAACTTATCAAACATGGATAAAGTGAGACCAAAGTGGGTGCTTTTAATGCATTCTGCCTCTCTACAGATCACAAATTGCCCCACTCTGCTTTTCTGGAGAACTTGATAAATTTTTGGTGAAACCTCAGAGGAATGTCACTGCACTGGCTGGAAGCTCCTTGGGCAAGAATTTGATCCTGAGGTTTGACACCAGCAGGGCGTGATCCTCCTCTGTGATCAGCCACCACATGGAACTGATTCTTTTCTCTGCTCCCCACACCTCTGGGGAAGTGAGAGAAGATCCACGGTGGGCAAGGGTCCCTTCCCATGGGACACAGAGCACAAAGAGTCCCTCCAAACATGGACATAAAATTCCAAACCACCACCAAAAGACAGCCCATAAAGCACTGGCTGCTCTCAGAGGCAGACTGGAGATTTCTCCTGCTAATTATAAAAATGGCAGACAAAACCCTGCACGATATGATTTCTTACATTAAACAAATTTTACGGTGGAGAAGACTTTTAGTGGCACTATTTGCAGACCTGGCCTTTCGCCAGCTCGCTGTCATTAATTCTGCTGATCTTAAGTATCAGCTGCACTTATTCCAAGGGGCTATAAATAAACCCCTGAAACCTATTAAAGGAGCCAGCTTCCTCAGGCTGTTTGTCGAGCCTGGACAGACTGACATGGGCCGTGTTCAGGCAGCTCTGGCCAGTGCTGAGCATGTCTGGGTTCAGGTCTTTCACATGCTCACAGATTTATCTTTCACGTTGCTGGGAACAAGGAACTTTTTTATTAAAAAAAAAAAAGGCTCACTCTAGGCAGGCAACAAATAGTGCTGTTTCTGTTAGGGCTGGGAAAATCCTTGACCACGTGCCTGAAGCATGGAACTGTTTGACCTTCACTAGCTGGAAGGGTTAAAAGTGAACAGGAGATTGGGAAAGGAGAAAAATCGGAGCTGCTATTTTATAAGACAAGGAAGTGTTTTAATGTAAGATACGGAGAATTCACCACTCCTAGAATATTTATCAGTCACACTTGCACTCAGGGTTGCCACCATTCTGGCTCCCCTCTGGGATTTGCCAGGTAAAAATCCAGGCTATGGGTGCCCCCCACCACCCTGAGGAGCCCATGGGCTGCAGGCAGGATGTTCCAGGATGCAGCAGCCATGCTCTGCCTCTCTGGTGCAGCTTCTGTGAAAAATGGGTGGCAGTACTAATGTGTGCTTAATGACCCATGGTGCAGAAATGACTGCGATGCAGGAATTAAATTTACAATCAACTTCCTTTTTTTCTTTTTTTTTTTTTTTTTCTTTTTTTTTTCCCCCTTGAAACCTTGAAACCAAAGTTCCTAATCAGAAAAGTCCATGTAAGTGCCTCTCTGCTCCCAGGCAGGGCAGGTGACTGCAGGCAGCCGCAGGATTAGAGCTGGGTTCTGTCACCGTGCCAGGCGTGACACGGGGCTGCATCAGTGGCAGGGTAAATTGATGACACAATCTCAGGAGAGCTCACTAGTTGATGCCAGGCTTATTTTTGTAAGTGCAAACTAATGAAATTTAGAGTTTTAATAAAAAAAATTTAAAAAAAAAAAAAAGGAAAGAAAAAAAGTGGAAGCTACAATTTATAAATGGAATTCATAATGGACCAGAGTGCCAATTGCATTAAGGAAACAAGCAGCTCAGGCTTTTACCCAGAAGAGCTTCCAGGGTTTTTTTTTGCAGTCCCAGTTTGTCCCAGTGAAGCTCCTGGCTCCACCTTTCCTGGGCTCAAACAGGGGGAAACCACTATGAGGGGTATGGGATGATATTTGTCCTGGAGCAGGCACCGACCTCTACTACAGATCATTTCTCCCTTTCCCATTCCCACATCCCTCAGCCAGGGACCTTGCTCTTCATGTTCTGAATTTTAAAAGGTAACAACAAAATTGTTTAAAAGGCAGTGAAAGGGGTGGAAATGTAGTGAAAGGGATGGAAATGTAACCATAAACCCACAGCAGAAGCATCCCAGAAAATGGAGGTGAGTATCCAGGAGGAGATAAAAAGACATGTCCCAAAAGGAAGGATGTGCAGTTCAGAGCAAGCAGGAGGCTTTTTGTAGCTTTTTGTATTTTACAGACTTTGTGCTCTCTTCTCCTGTGCTTCATCACCTCTCTACTCACAGACTTGGCCCTAAATACTTTGATGGATTAAAGAAGATGGAGGGGGCTATTTTCAAGAGTGGGAATAGGCACATCCTCAGGCACGGAGCCTGGCTATGGCCAAATCTAGACAGCTGCCATGCTTTGGTTTTCTCCAACATGAACAATTCTGATCCTATGAGTGAGTCTAAAGCTCTATGACTCTGGGTTTCTGTGTTATGGGGTCAACATAGCTTGTCCTGAGCTGGATTCAAGCCAACACATCCTTGGAGCACACACCAAAGGCAGAAGATGAGGAGGTGAGAGGAAACCTTCAGATCTCCAGCCACATGTACAGTGCCCCAAGCAAAATTCTTCCTCTATCCTGGCTTGACATCAACAAAAGCTCTGTAAATTCTCTGAGGACCAAAAGGCAAGTGAGATTCTCCCCCAAATGTGATGTTTCCTTGGAAGCCAAGTAAAAGCACTCCTGTGGGCCTGGGGAGAGGTGGCAGCAGCTTGAGCTGAAAATGGGAAGTGGCTGCCAGAAGCAATCGTGGGGTTGGAGCCTTTCAGCAGCAGACTCATGATGGGCTGTTCCTTGAGTCACCCTGCATCCACGGCCATGGTGACCCTGGAACCTTGACCCTGGAGTCTGTGCTGTGACTGGCAGTGGCTGGGCTGAGGTTCTGCCTTCCACTGAGCCAGCTGTTTGGGCTGGTGACTTTTCTGGAGGGAGGGAACTTGTAGTGGATGAGCAGGAAGAGGCACTGGAGAGTGTGAAGAAGCACAGAAATGTTTCAGCATCCATTCTTACCCCTTGCCCAAGTAGGAAATGAAGCAGTGGAGAAAAGAGCTAATGAACACACCATCGGAAGTGAGAAGAACATTAATTGGCTGTACAGCAGAGCCTGAGCAATATGAAAAACTGGGAACGACTAATTTATGGGTACAGATTCTTTCTGGAGAGTATGACTTAAACTTGGGGAGAAAATCCATGTGCCTGGAATATTAAAATCAATAGTTTTAACCTATTTAGAAAGAATTGAGTGGGCAAAGAAGGCACAGGAGGGTTAATCAATATCAGAATTGACATTGCTGCATTCCAAGCACCACAAGAAACTGAAGAGAAAGCGACCTCAAGTACAAATAAAAACCAAAAGAAGGCATTTCTCCAGACCACCAAATCTCATTAGAAAACAGGGATTTACTCACTTCTTAGTCACACATCTGTAATATTTAAGAAAATTTCCCTGTGCTGTCCTGGGGAACTTCAACTCAAATGACATGAGCTGGAGAGGTCACAGTGCTGGTTTGGGATTTTATGAATGTCCTAGAAGAGATTTTCCTAACCAAAACCAGGAGGATCCTTGACAGGATCATCCTGACAGCTGCAGGACTGCTTACAGACCCAAAAACTGGCTACAGCCAGCACAGAGGTGACCCCATTTCGATCATATGTGCTGGGCACAGACAGGAAAGCCTGAGCTGACAGTGGGTCCCTGTGCTTTCAGTGTTGTGAGCCAGGTCACCTGGAGGATTTTAAACAGAAAATGTGAGTGATATTTGGCAACTCCTTGTTTAAAGAAGCTCTGGCTTCTAGGAAATCTAGTAAAACTTCAGAGTTGGGAAAGGGAAGGTTATTCTGGCTGAAAAATGAAGCTCAAAGGACAGTGAAAGTAGGTAAGCTCCCAGAAAGAAGGAAGCAAAAGTAAATAATAATGAACATAAATCAGCCCCAAGCAGAAGGCTGTCAGGTGAAACCTGTGGCTAGAGAGCTGAGGGCAACAGGGATGTGCTCTTTAGATATAAGAGACTCAAAGTAGTTGTCTAGACAGAATAGCAGACATTAAAAAAAGAATACATAAGAGGCAGACACTAAATATTTAATTTCTCTATTTTGGGGGGGAAAAAAGCTGAGTGAAATAGCCATGTAATATGATGATGTGGAATATCTTCTGCTCCAACTCAGGATGTTAAACAGCTGCTACTACAGCTAGAGGATTTTTTTATTTGATCAGCACTCCCAATATTCAGTGCCTGAGAGTTTTAAAATCTGTCCCAGGAGCGCCCCAGGCTGGCACAGAGTTTTCCAGAAGACTGAAGTAGTGTTGACTTTGAGCCAACGAATAAATGTCGATGAGGAGGATGACTTGCGTAATTATAAATCTGATTGTTTGATGTTGATTTTGTGGGGAAAAAAAATAATGGAAGAGCTGATAAGGGACTTGATTAATAACAATTTAAGGAGAATAACTAATTACAATCAACATGAGTTAATGGAAAATAGATCTTATTAAATGAAATTGATATAATTTTTCAAGAATGTGATTATAGATTTGATTGATTTAGTACATTTCATCAACACTGTTACGTTTGACTTCAGCGAGGCATTTAACTTAATGTTGTCTCATTTATTAGGAAGCTAAAACAATGTAAAATCAACACAGCCCGTGCTAAACGGATGAGGACCCTGGTGATAGGTTTAGACATATCTGAGGAGCATCCCAAGCAGCCACCTTTCTGCTCATCACTTTTAGCAAACGGTAGAAAATCAAAACTCATTACGGTCAAAGTTTGCTGATGAGATTTGGAGTCGGACCACGGCTGGAATGTGGATGGGTCCCTGCCTCAGACCTGCACTGCTCCTGCACCAGAGCGAGTGAATTCCAGCTGGTTTAACACAAAGCCACACTTCCAGGAGCCAGGATTTCACTGCAGGGAGGAGACATCCTCCTACACGGCGCTGGAAACTTGATAAAACAGTGGAGTGAAATATCTCTGGTGCAACACCTAATGGGACACTGCAGCTATTTCTGGTGCCTGTGACTCCAGAAGGATGGTGATGAATGGGAGAGGGCACACGGGAATGACTGAAGCGTCACAAAACATGCCTTATAGTGACAGACTCAAGGACCCCAATGTGCTTAGCTTAACAAAGGGAAGGTTAAGAGATGGCTTAATGACAATCCAGATGTATTCAGACAAGGTACAGGGATGTAGAAAAGGAGAGCCTTTCAATCTAACAGACAGAGCGATAAAAAGAGCTGGTGACTGGAAGCTGACGCTGTTAAATTCCATCTGGGAAGGGTGTACTTTATGTTTGGGAGAAATAACACCAGAACAACTTCCCAACAGATGGTTTCATCATCACTGGCCATTTCAAACTCATGCTGGTTTTTTTTTCCCTTTCTTTTTTTTTTAAGCCATATCCTGGATCCACCAAAAATCACTGTGAATCAACACACAGGCACACACAATATATGAATGGGATGGGCCTTTTTAGGGGTTTAATCTTCCTATTAATGAGTATTTTAGCCATCATCAAGCACTGAAACACTGAGTGGAACCATTCCCTTTTCCCAGAGTTATTGACCTGGCCTTGGTGGGCACTCACACAGACACCTCAGTGCTATTGATGCTTCATCTTTGCCAGTGCAGAAGCTGGAAAAGTCCTCTAAAACCACATAAAACAAGCCCAGTCTACATCCCCCTGCTATAAAAAAACCCAAAATGCAGTGCCAGAGAGAGCAGCCCAAAGATCAAAGTACATGAAGAACGTGCATTCCAGTGGTTCAGTAAAATCCTGCTGATCCTCATCTGCTGCCATAACTTGATGGACTTTAAAGGGAATGACACATCCCTGCTCCTTAAGAGTTGCTAAAATTGTGAGTGGAAAAGGTGTAGTTTCATAACAGACTCATCTACACCCAGGAAAACACAGAATGAGAGAGTGCTGCAATCTTGGGGACTTTCTGCAGGAGCTCCATCACATCTCTGCTTGCTGGTTTGGAAGCTGCTGAAATTTCCCCTTCCATGGAAATTATTCAGCAGTGATCCCAGCTACAGACCCCTCAATCAGGAAACTCCAGAACCCACACATGGACTTCTCCTGGGACTGGTCTGAAAGACCCAGCTGCACATCCAGATGTGCTTGGGGACCAAACAGGTATAAACGTATATACATATATAATTTTTTTTCTTTGAATACTAGGCCATTATTTTGGTGTTTTAAATTCAGAAAACAGTGCCACAAAAAATGTTTCCTTCCAAAGAAATACTGTGATTGGTAGAAGTGATTAGATAAGAGCTGATATCCAAAAGCTGGACAACTAAAGTTGTTTCATAATTGATTTCTATATACAGGACTTTATCTTCTGGTGAGGTCTTTACCTTTAAAAGCAGGTCTGTACCTTATAGAAAGGATAGAAAAGAGAGGTCATTTGCTATCTTATCTTGTAATGAGATCAGCAAAGAAAGACTTTTAAGGCCCTCCACAGCTTATTCATGATATCAGTGTGGTTCTTCAATTACAGAATGAAACCAGGTGTAAATTGGGATGCTGGGACCTTGTCTCTTCCCTTCTGCCCACACCAAGGAGCATCTGGGACCATATCTGTGGGTCCTGAGCTGTGCTGGATTTACCTGTGGTGTGATCCAAGCCACTGCTGCTGTCCCCACCACCTGCCACCTCTCTGCTGCTGTCCCCACAGCTGATAATCCAGATTATCAGTGAGTGGGGAGGAGGCAGCACTGCAGGACATTGCCCACCACAGTCACTAACCCCTCTCCCCACACACACCCCTTTGTGTCTCCTGCTCAGGGCAGAGGCCACCACCCAGAAACTTCTTCAGTAGTTTCAATTCAGTCTGCCAGAGCCCTTTGCTTCTAATGCCATTTAATCCAGTTCCTTGTTAGCCAGCCAATAAGACTTTCACTGATATCAGGTTTTGGCCCAAGAACAGTGCAGATCCTTTTGAACTGAAGCACAACACTTATATTTTGTCAGAAAAAAAGCCTGAACCAGCAGAAACTCTTTTAAAGCCAGGGCAGCATCATTACCATAGAGGCAAACACTAATTTAATGCGGTTCACAGTAACAACACACCATTTATTTAAATACTTCACCCTTTAATTTATTCAGCATTTTATATTGAAGAGTATTTTCATTAGGATTCCTCTGCAAAACCGAAGAAGGCATTAAATCATTTAATATACTGACAACTCGCTTAATTTATTTAAGCACAGGAGTCTAATTCAAAAAAGCCAGACCTTATACAGAGGCCTGTCTTTACAGCCCTGGCATACAAGAGCCTATTAATTTCAGGGTAGTGCATTACATGAATTTATTTTGAGATCCCAGTACATGTTCTCCTCTGGTCAGCAGCCCGCTGTGGGGCTGCACCTGCCAGAGCTGCCTGTAGGAATTCCTCCCAGTGCACACCAGTCCTGCTCCATGCCTTTTGCTTCTGCTGCTGCTGGGGAGCACCCAGCCCTCTGCATTTGTCACCTGCCTGGGTTTGGTCCTGGATGTGCCACAGAGTGACCAGCATGGCTGGAGCAGCAGAGGTCAGCAGGGAAATGGGCAAATCAGCAAGCACTGGGGTCATCAGTGATGTCTTCTGTTTAACTCTCATTAAATGGCACTCAGAGCACTTGGTAAAGTCTGGGGGATCCACTGCAACGTACCCCTGACTCAGCTGATATTGAATTAAGCAGAGACACTCAGTTCTGTGGTGAGACCTCTCCAGCCCTGCCCTGAAGGTGCTGAGCAGCCTCAGGACCGTCCACAGTTCTCACATCAAAGCTCTCACACCCTGCCTGAAGCAAATCCTCCACTTGATATTCTGGGTGCTCAGCTTCTTGGGCAATCCAGCCCTTGTGCCTTATTACTGATGTCCCCAGATGTGCCAAAACAAATGGCAGAGAAGAAAATTGTCACCTATGACAAAGCTCTGGGTGATATTGGGGTCCCCAGTGGCTCCTGGTTTGGCTGCTTTCCGAGACTGGTGCTGAAGCAGAACCTGGGAAACAATAGCACATTTTCAATAGGATGCACAGGGCGACATTAATAAACATTAGGGGGTTTGATATGATCAGGCAAAAGCAGCACAACGAAATGAGGTACCAAAAGCAGGCTGGAGAGGAGGGGAAGGCACCTGAACAGGATGTTTAATGACTCACCCAGCTGCAAAATGCAGCAGAGGGCAAGGCTGGGAAAGAAAACCTTTTAATGAATTCAACATGTGTGCACCCTTTGAAGGCTTAGCTCCCCAATCCCCAGTGGTGTTTGACCCACCTGAAGATATGGATCATACAGAAAATAATATCCAGTAAGTAATAATAATAATAGTAATAATAGGAAGAGCAGGACCTTCATCTCCAATTCATATTTATAATCCAGCAAATATCTCACCTAAAGCCACAAGATTTATGGGTTTGCATCTATAACTAATATACTTCCTTAAGCAGGAAAGGGTATGTTTTCCTACAAATAAATCTGGTGCTCTAGACCTGGATTTTGAAGACTAATATTTAAATCCCCAGCAAGACACAGTTATTGATTGTATAGATGTATACAACAAAGACACACCATGCACATTTATAGAGATAACATTGTACAGCTATTTTAAAAATAAATCAAGTTTCTCTTTTAAATGCAATAGATGAAGTTTAATCAGGTAAAAAAAGGAGGAAGATGGGGAGGTCAGCTTGGTGTCTGCTCCAAACAGTCCCTATTTCCCAGAGATTTCATTTGCATCAGGCCCTTGCTAAAAGCAGGGCTGGTCCTGGGCGCCGAGACACATAAAGGGCTTTGAGACAAAGGTAATCGATTTGGTTTTACTGTTATGAGGAAAATAAACAGTTAGGCTGATATAACAGTAAAAGGGTCAAACAGGGTCAGGGCTAATGAAGTGACTTACAGCAGGTTGGAAGTAAAACACCCTTCCTTTTCTCCATCGTTCCCTCCAGGAGTGATCCCTGTGAACAGCCAAAATCACACCCGTGGGTGACAGCAAAGCACCAGCTAAGGGTAATTGGGGCTGGGCACTGGACTTGCTTTGGCTGAAGGTTTCCATGGCCAGCAGCACCTGCTGAGCTGTGGAAAACCCCAACCAAGGCAAGCCCTGCCCTTCAGCTCCACATCATGGACCACAGCCACTGCTCATAGTCAGGGAGGCTCAAAGGTGTCCAAAATCATCCCTCCAGAGCTGAACTGGTCACTGGTGGTTGGAGGGTCCCTTTTGCCTCAGGGGTTTCTTTTACCTTTTGTGAGTTGTAATGAGCAAAGCGGGAATATGCTGGGTAAGGAACCAAATCTAGGAAAATACAGCTTCTCTGGAGCAAGCATGGATATATCTGAAAAAATATTGAGAATTACTGGAAATTTAAACATAGGCACTCAACCAAGGTCAAGGGTGGAAACATCACCTCACTTAGTGGTGAATTTAGCAACAGAGGTAAAACACTGCTTCTGTTCTGTGTCTAAAGAGTAAAGACATGAACAGAGCCCAGACACTTGTATTTATACTGTCCTAAGGCATATAACACCCTCATTTAATGGAGATTTTAGTTAGTCATGTTTAAATACTGTTAATTAAAAATTTTAAAAACCCTTTATGCACTCAGTCATTTCAGGAACTCATCAGTGACTGCATGTGAGATCCTCATTCAAACCTCATGGGGAAACACCTTCTTGTCCCCAGATTATGGGCTCCCAGAAGGGAGACCATGCCCAGGAGAAGGAGAAGGAAGGAACTGGTAATAGCACTTGTGTGGTGCCACAAAGGGGTGGTGAATCCCCAGGAAGGCTGGCTGCACCTTGCTTTGGGGAGTCAGCTCCATCACCCATAGATTGAAGATGGTCCTTCCACAAATGTTACTTCCAAGTGTCACAAAGCCTCTGTGGAAGGAGGGAGAACAAAAAGCAAAATAAACCTTCTGGTGAGCACTGTGCTGCTCCAAAACCTAGTGACCGTGGAGAAGCTTTCCTACAGACATGCTGCCCAATGCACACCCTCATGATTTTTATCTCCAGGAAGAACAGGGGCTGTGGGTGCCCAGACACTGCTCTTCTCTGCAGCTCTGAAAGGGGAAGGAATTCATGGTTGTTGCTCTGCAAGGCCAAGTACCAGTAGCACAGGGGCTTGGGAAGCTGCAGCCAGTGTGGGGTACTCAGCCAAGGCAGAGCTTTTTTGAAACTTGGTTTTCATGATTTAGCATTCCTGCTGTAAATAATTGATACTAATGTAAGTGAGATAAGAGACAGACTGTCTGTGGGCTGGGAGGAAGTGGATCCTGGTGACATCCACCTGGAAATGTGCTTGCGGATTTGTCTGAAATAAAAACGTTGAAAAGCCAAACATGATGTCCAAGAGGTGGGGAGGGAGCAGGGGTGGGAAGGTAATCAGTGATCAGCCCTGAACACACTCATCTCTTTAAGAAAAAGCTACCACTAATAATTTCCTTAATAAGATAATTCCTGCACTAACTAGCACTTCCTCTCTCCCTGAACATGGCTCTCACACCATAAGCTGTGTTCCTGCATTGCCAGAGAGCTGGGTGGGTGTTAGCACAATTTAAGGAATTAAAATGTCATTAAGGGGGTGCATGGAGCACAGCCTTCCTTGTTGGACACCATGCCAGCAGGAAAATGCCAGTGAGCTCAGCATATCTGATTCCTTTGGCTTAGGTTATCTACAACCAGCTGAGTACCAGGAAGGAGCTCTCCTGAATCTCAGCCTTTGAAACTGGAGAAGGCAAAATTATATCTCTGGTCCTGCGAGGGCGGCCGTGAGACGGGCTATGGAGACAATCCTGCTGGGTGGAGAAGGGGAGATCTCCCTGCTGGGAACCTTGGAATCCAGCATGTCCCCAGGACCATTACACCATATCCATTTCTAAATCCTGATTTGGAGGCTGCTATTGGCATTTCACATCCTCTGAGGAGTCTGTGCCCGGCGGCAAACCGACATTCACTTCCCCCCGCATGACATAATGCCTGTTTTCATCCTGCCTAGTGGATATTAAAAAAGATAATGTCAGCTGAAAAACAAAAAAATGACATCACTATTGAGCCACTTTACAGCTGTCTGTGCTTCTCTCTCTCGTGTGTCTCCATCTTCACATCCCACTTTGTTGCCTGTTGCTCACCAGCCCAAGGACCTTCCTGTAGCCACTGCACAAGGTACGTGTGCCTGATGGTTTTAACTTGCTGCAGGATTCAAGCGCCAAAGTGAAAGGAGTTTGCAGAAACAATTCCTTAATTTTAAGCTATTTTCTTGTAAACATAGGAAAGGTCCCTCCTGTCCTCTTGTCTCCCATGCCCACAGCAGGCAGCTCGTTGTACTCCTCTCCTGAAGGCCATACCTTTACACATTCCTCTGGTGAGTACATATTCAGGGCTCTAAATTTGTTTTAAAACACACTTCTTAACCTAGAGATTTAATGCAGAAAGGCAGAGGAAAAAAGCTGCTTTGGAAATGTTAGGAAGGAGCAGCACTGACTCATCAGTGATATGAATGGGGAAAGCCAGAGGGACCTTCTCATCTCTAATGTGATTTTATGATTCAGTGAATAATGCATATTAGCATAATACTAACTAAAAAAATCCATACTCATCATAGAATCACAGTTATCAACATTATCCTATTATTAATTATTAACATTTACACTATCAATCAGCCTCTGGCTGACTGATAGCTTAAAATCTTGCATAAAGATTGTTACAACAATAGCCACAGTACATCACGTAATGTGCTTCACAGTCGGGTTGTCATATCCTCATCTATAAAGCTTTTTACTAATGCACTTTACAACATATCTTACAGTACATGGATGAAGAATGTGGCTGCACCCAGTAATAATTCCATTAATTATGAATAAAGCATTTACAAATGACATCCTTATTTAAAATTAGTGATGAACACATTTTGGTTTAATGCAGATGCACTGTGTAATTTGTAATTGGATAAAAAGCAATGCTGGCAACATGGGGTAGGGAAAAAGGGCCAAGATCTTATGGTCTTTGCATCAGCAAGGAAAGGGGGGGAAAAACAGTGGGGAAAATGACTGGCAAACAACAAAACATTGGCATAAAGCTGACCAAACTCCAAGGTGATGGTTGAAAGCAATGATTAAAGGTGCCCCACTGAGCTGAACGCGAAAAATCCTTACCCACTGACCTTGCATTGCAGTTGTGTTAATAAAACTCACTCCTATATTAATAAAGTCTATATTTTCATTGCTTTCTCTCATTTCAGTGTTTTCAGCTGGCTGGCAGCTCACCAAGACTCGTTAGCCACATACAGTTTGCCTTTGCAGTACCTTGGTACCGCTTTGTCCTGTAGGCTCTTGGGGATGGCAGAATATTTATTACATACAATATTTCACTGAGGCTACTTACGTCAAGAGGCTATAAATACATTACTCTTCCTAGTTTACTTAAGGGATAAAAAGTGAGTAGCTAAGTTTACAGAGCAGGCTCAGGCTCTATTAATGTGTGGTCTGTTCATTTTCATATAGATCTCAATTGTTTGAAATTATTTTCCAGATTAATCCTGTGAGTGATTCTTGCCTTGCTGATCATTTCTAAGCACTGCTGGTCTACTTGTGCAGTGGTCATATTCAGGTTATTACATGTATTATGGAAGAAAGGTTAATTTAAACTCATCAAGCTTTTTGGTAATAAAGTAATGAATATTTATGTAGTCATAGTTTTCTACTGAGGGCCTTGTGCCAAGAACTTCTTATACTGAGGTTCAACTATTTCAATATGTCCCAACTGGGAAGGCAAAAATCCCAGCAGCTCACTTCTGGCCACAGAGGTGGGGGGACAGGAACTTTGGTGGTCAGGAGAAAGTCAGCAAATTCCTTTTAATTACTTTTCTCCAGAATTTCCCCAGCATTTGCAGCAGTCTGGATCAGCAAAGTGCCTGGATAATGCATAGGCCATGGTGTCATGTGTCTGTCTATTAGCATGGAGCCAGAGCCTGAATGGGTGCTGAGGGTGGTGCAAGGTTCTGCAGACTCAGAGAGTCAGAGAAAAGAGACCTGGATCCATCACATAAAATTAAGGGAAAAAATTGCTTCGGGAGGGACCTAGTTTTGGGTTCAGGCAGACCTTTCTGCAGGTTTTCCAAGGAGATGAGATTGCAAGCCAGAGCCAAGCCAGGCAGGAATTCTGTCTGAATTATTTTCATACTCCCTTTTAATGTCCCATCCATGGGTGATACCTAGTGCAGAGCACGACATCTGACATGGCCCTTTCCCCATATTTTCAAGTTAATAAACATAGTGAAAAATAATATATAGTGTGTATTGCCAGCACTGTCAAGGAGGACACTGTGCATTCCCCCTCTCCTCCCAAACCCAGGCAGTGTAGGAGAGGCTGCTGTAATTACAGGTCTCCTTGTGCAAGACTGCTTTGAAATTTCCAATATTTCTCCAAACCACCAGCAAGTTGGTTTTCAGAGCTGCCTGACAGAGAATTTATTTATTAAGGTCTTGGCTGTTTGCAGCAGTGGCTGGGCAGCAGCAGTTCCACAGAGTTATCAAAAATCTATTTCCTTGCAGAGTCACAAGTAAAATATCAAACCCCCTTTGAAAAGCCAAGTGCAACATTTACATTTTAATCTCCCCAAACACTTTCCTTTCTGACAAACTGGGTTTTTTGGTCTGTGTGTTATGGAGAGGAAAGGCAGCGGGGCTGGAGGAGGAAGGTTTATAGCCCTGGCAGGAAGCGTGGGCTGCTCTGAGTGTGTGACACCACTGGAGTGGCACAGTGACTGCAAGGACTGTCACCCTTCAGCACTGCTGGGGCCAGGTGAAAAAGAAAAACAGCCTGGCCCCAAAATCTAGCAGTGCAGGGACATCAAAGACCGAGCTGGGTTAGCAATCACATGTACATGTGTAAAAAAGGGAGAAGCACCAGCCCTGTGCTGTGTTGGGCACAGACTGTCCTGGCTACAAACAGCCCACATGGAGGGTCAGCGTGGGCTCCTGTGGGGCTGGCAGTGGCCACTAGCAGCCACTTATCTATAGGGGCAAATAACCTTTATTTCACTGTTTCTTCCCACTTCTGCCTACAGGTTAATTTGGATTATTGGATTCAAAGCAACCCTCATAGCAGGGAGAAATGATGAGGAGGACTCCATCTTATCAGAAGGCAAATTAATTACTTTATTATACTGTATTATTCTATGTTATATTACACTATATTACATGATATCTAAACTGAATCTGCCAAGCATTCAACTCTGCACCCAACTGCACTCATCTCGTGACTGTCACCCAACAGTCCCGACACACACACACACGCTTGGCCCTGACAGGCCAAGGAAACAAAACATCATCACTTTGGGTAAACAGTCTCCATATTGCATTCTACTTTTGCACAAACACAGGCACAGCAAATGAGGTGAGAATTGTTTTTCCTTTCTCCGACGTTCAGATTTTCTCTGTGAAATGTGGCTACAGGGATGAAGTGGAGGGGCCCAGGAGAATTGTTTTTCCTTTCTCTGACGTTCAGATTTTCTCTGTGAAGAGAAATGTGGCTACAGGGATGAAGTGGAGGGGCCCAGCTCCACAGTTTGCAGTCTGGCAACAAAAGCAACTCTGCCTTTCCCTTGTTACCAGCAGGGCTGAGGTCCTGCGCTGCTCTGTGGAGTCGCTGCAGCAAACCATGAATTATGGATGAAATGAAAAATCCCAGCCCGGTGCACAGAGGGAATATGCAAAGTGCAGAGCGATCACCTTTGTGTGTGAGCCTTGCTTTGTGCCACCCTCACATGCATGGGGCCCAAAACACTGAGCTCTTCTCCGTCCTGCCACTCCTCGGCCCTCAGGGTCAGGATTCCCCCCTCCCGAGGGATGTGGGCTCGGAAATTACATTCCTTAATTTGAAAAGCGTGTCCTTGTGCTTTGTGGGAGCTGCTGAGGGTGCTGTGTGGATAAGCAGTGTGGAATTCACACACAGAGGTGCAGGCATCAGGCAGGATGGGTGTTTGGGCTGGGCTTGCCCTGGGGAGGTCTGGCACGGTGCAGATCCCTGCTCCAGGTGTGTTCCCGAGCACATGGACACACACTGCAGGTGAGGGGAGGCAGGAGCTCCCACCCAGGCTGGCTGAGCCAGGCGCAGCCTCTCCACACACAGAGGAGCGCCCAGGGGATCTGTAGTTCCCATCAGAGCTCCCTTTTCTTGCAGCAAACTTGGAAAAGTTCTTGAGAGGCTTTGACTTCAAGAATTTGTGATTTGGGGAAGCTCAGTCTCTCTACTCGTATCTCCTCCTTCAGAGAGAAGATGCCTTTAAAATGTCTTTTAATTTTTAAATGCTTTAGTTCCTCCCTTGCAAATCCAGCTCTCTGGTTTTGTGCACCATCTAATAATGTGCTTCCACACAGCCATTTCTGAGTGTGCAATATCAACATCTGTGCTAAAACCAAGGAGAAATTTTTCCCTGAAGCAAAATTTTGCTCTGTATTATTGTTACTTTTTTTCCCTATTTAATGGTTTGCTTGTCATGGGGCCTCTTCAGCCTCTTATTTTCAGGAAATGAAGATTCTCTGCCTCTCGCTCCTTGTCAAAGACACCCTGGCAGGAGAGAGGATCATCACCCTTGTCCCACCTCCTAAAAGCATTTTACTTAGTGCTCACTAAAACTGTACTGCAGTCAAGCACCTCACTGAACTGGGTGCCTGACATGCAGCAGCTTGGCAGAATTAATTTATTTGTGCTTGTATAGCCTTTTGAACTTCTCTTGTTCCAGAGGTGTCAATAATGATAATAAAAATAAAAAACATTATTTTATTATTATTTTTATTGTTATTCTGACTTTCCATCATAGTCAGTGATGAACATTCCCCTGTGCAGGTATTTAAACTATCCAGTGGGAGATGCTTTTTTCCTAATTTTGATTATTTTAAGAAGTCCTTTAGCACATTGAATAATCTCCCTAGGCAAGGATTTATAGGAAGGTCTTGAGAGCTGTCAGAGTAATGTTTTTCCAGCAGTGAAGACTCAACCTCCTCTTTGATTTTCATTTCTGTTTTGTCCTGGGTGTAGCTGCAGCGAGTGCTCGGGCACAGCCATCAGGATGGAGGAGATGTGTTGTCAGTTGTTTTATTTTTGATCCCATTTGAATGTGTCAGTCAACTGCCTCGAATCAAAGAAAGTGAGAAGGAGCCTTTAACAGTTGTGATTGAAAACTTCAAACTTACCTTTTTTTCTTATTTTTATAGACACTAAGTAAATGGTTGGCGAGTTCTTGTGAATCATAACATTTCTAAATATATCAAAGAGGCTCTTTGCCAAGCTGCTGGAGAAGGTAATGTCTATTCCTATTGACTCCTTTCTCCCCTTCAGATTACTTTTGCATTTAATAATTTCAAATCATAATGCAAAAAATCAGGGACTCTTAACTAGGCTGGCTAAGGCTGTGATTAATGAAAGTGTAATGCAAGCTACTGTACAGCCATTAGAAACCAGTTAGCTAATTAGTGTAATCACAGAGGTGGAAATAATTAAGAGACCATAAAATAGAGGTAACCTAATAACAACATTTTTCTCTGACCCAGAACTGGTGAGAAAAGGATGGTTTGTTAGGTTAGGAACAGAGAGGAGCGAAGATGGAATGTTCTGTGAGTAATCACTGTCAGGAGGTCTCAGAGCACAGACAAGTAGAACAGAGCAGATTTTACACCAACATAATCCAGACTGCAGCAGAATCCTCTGGCAATGCTGCCTCACACCTCTGCATGCCTCTCCCATCTCATGCACTGCCACAATTCAGTGACAGACAATCAAGACGGCGTGAGGCAGGAGCTGGCTGCCTTGCTCTTTCTTACTTTGTTCCCTTTTTCTTTCCCAAGTTATTAGCAAATATAATATTAAAACTAACTTCACCTTGCAGTGCCTGAGTGAGTGACCAGGTTTGGTTTCAGAAAAGGAGAAAGCAGTGTCCTAAGGTGTTTAAGACAAAAATCTTGTTAGAGGATTCCCTGTATTTATAGAACTCCTAGTGTATTCATGTATGTTATTCACTAGAGTTTCACAGGGCTCTACAGAGTCTTTCTGGGCAGAGGAGAATGGTGCAGTGATCGATGAGGGTGGCAGTCACTTCCAGAGGTGCCCCCAGGAGACGGGTGCCAAGCAGATGTGTCACCCCTTCAACCCTCACCTGCTGCCTTTGCACCCAGCACACTGGATCCTGAATAATCCCAAAATGTGCCCTAATGCTCCCCATGCAGGACTGTCCAGGTCAGAGATGTGGGACATGTGATGAGCTGGATTTCACCCTTGGGGATTAGAACTGACCTACCTCTGGCTGCTAGATGAAACAGCTCCACGTACCAGGCAATAAAAATTCCTAGCCTGTAATTTTCCAGCTGGAATGGGTCACCACTATGCCCATCTCCATTGGTTCTTAGCATTTCTGCCACGGTTTATGTGTGTTTCGTTTGACCTGGGTCTAATGAGGAGAGAAGAGGAACGGAGCTGCAGACACACAATCAAGGCTCAGCCGCCAAGGCTGATGAGTCTGCCGAGACTGCTAAGTGGGTCTTCATTAGCTATTCACATGCCAGGAGCAACCCTTATTTATTCTTCTTTCCTAGGTGAATCTATTTTTGAATATCTTTTGTAGTGATCTTGTCTGAGGAGGGTGGCGGGGAGATTGGATGGAGGGCACCACTATTGCCGGTTAACTGGATTATTGTCCTGGAAAAACAGGCTGTGACACCAAGCTGGCAGCAAGCTGCAAAGAAGAAACAATGTGATGCCATTTAGAGAAGGAAGGAATCATTTTCCCCAGTGACATCTCTGGTGGGAGGCAGAACTTTATCTTCTCTTTGCAGCTCAAATGAAGCATCACAGCAGTAGCATTAACTGTGCTTCCAAGTTTCCAGCTTCTCTTTTCATTAACTTTTCTCTTTTTTTTCTTTGTGCTGTAGCAGGGAACACACTTTCCAGGGAGGGTTAGCGGGTGAGTCACTGGAGCTGCAAGCCCAGGATGTCCCAGGTGGGTCCCCAGGCTGTGGCACACGCGGCGCTGTTGCAGCGAAATGGATGAGCCTGGTGGTCTGCAGGGAAGAAGGGAAACCTGATTCATGTCTACCAGTCTGGTGCAGAGGGGATTTTGGAGCAGCAGGTCACGGTGAGCCTTGTTCCAGGTGTGCTTTCATCCCCCCACCTCGGACATGTGCATCACGTCCTGGGACATCCTCGCAGAGGGGACACCTTCAGCAGCACCAGTGGCTTCATGTTTCATATGAATAAACCCCTTTTCCACACTGGGCACTTAAACGCTCTCCTTTCAGCTTTTCCTCGGGCTGGGCCGGGCCGGTGGGGTGCGGATCCTCCCGCCCTCACCTGCCTGTGGCGAAGGCTGCCCTCTCCCGACGCGCCGGGATCCGAGGGATCTGAGCTGAGCGGGGCCAGCATCCCCTGCCAGCCCACCCTGCTCCCGCTGCACCGTGCACAGCCCAGCGCTGTCCCGCCCATGAGCACAGACCAGCAAAGCCTCGAGCATCCCCCGAGGTGCCCGGCCCCATCACCGCCTGCCCCTGATGCTGGATCCAACCCGCACCCCTCTCTAGCATCAGGGGGATGCTGCTTGAAGAACCTCCTTTTTATCTGATCAATCCCAGCCCTTCCAAACCTGCCCAGTACCTTCTTCCTTTTCGTTTCTTTTTCATAATCTGGTAGTGTAGGTGTGAGTGCCGTACTCCTCTGAGTTATCTTTTCCCAGCTGAGTCTGTTTGTGCTGCAGACTGTGTGGGTGACACCCCCGGGAAAGCCATGTTTAGCAGCGCATTGCTCCAGGAAAGTGTTTTTATATGAACAGAGATGTGAGACAAACTCTTGCACCTCTGGGGCTGGCAAACAGCTGATCCATGAGAGATTACTTTTTTTTCCCCCCTTGTGATTTTGACCTTATTTGCTGAAAGTGAAACATCACCCAGCCTTCCAGGAAATACCACAAATCTTCTATCTGACATGAGAACATAAATCTTCGGTAAGGGTTCATCCATTCTGCATCTCAGGTCTCTGGAACTGAGCTGTGGACACTGGAGTAGGAATCTCAGCCTCCTGAATCCAGGGCTGCTGAACCTGAGCCCGTGCACTTCCCCAACCTGGGGAAAAACATCCCCATGGGGTTGGCCCTTACTGAGCTGGTTCTGCACCAGTTCCTCTTGGAAAAAAGGCAGGGGAAATTTGCCTGAATCACCTTGAGCCTCTTAAATTTTTGTGGGAGACGTGAAACCCTTCCCCTCCAGCTCTGTGTACCTGGCTGAAATGA
Source organism: Passer montanus (assembly GCF_014805655.1). Lineage (NCBI taxonomy): Eukaryota > Metazoa > Chordata > Aves > Passeriformes > Passeridae > Passer > Passer montanus. The sequence continues at coordinate 5,094,111 of NW_024368930.1, forward strand.
AACACAGCTTTACAGCCCAGAGTAACCCACCTTCCCATGCTTCAGCCTCCCCAGTCACCTCGTAGGAGAGGCTGTTGCACTGCAGAGGTTTCGGGCTCTGCACCCCAAGCTCAGCAGGGCAGCCCCAGCTCACACCTCCGAGAGCACATTTCCTGAGAGGATGCCTGTGGGTTCCTGACCTTGCCTGTGCACCAGCCTTTGTGGGTTGTGCCCCCACCCTGCTTTTTGGGGGACCACAGAGGCCTTTCTGAGAAGGCAGTGGAGCAGCTGTGGGACTCACAAGTGGTTATTTGACTATAAGGGGTTATTTGTGGGAAGACGTGACTGCGAAATTTTCCACCTCCCATCCTCCACGGGTGGTTTAGGAGGTTCTTTTGCTCAAGAAGTTCGTGCTTTTACTTTTGCTCCCCCTGGGCTGTATCCTTCAGTGTGCAAACCTCTTTGCTTCATGGCTCCTTCCCAGAGTAGGGGCACCCAAACCCCACTGGACCCGGGGAAGGACTCAAAGCCACCTTTGCACTTTGCTGTGTGTCCCTCTGGATCAGTTCAGTGACATTCCCAACCCTCAGCCTGCTGGGGATTATGGCTTTAACTGATCCCGCAATTATACACTCCAAAGGCTCCAGAAAGCAAAAGTTTATTTTTTTTTCTGCCTGGACCACTTTTCCTTGTTTTACCACTAGATGGGAGAGTGAGACTGGGCTAACTCAGCTGCTCCCCCCTTATCCCGGTAGGAATTCCGAGGGGAGAAGAGAACTGAGAGATGCCTGAAGGTCATCCCGCAGATCCTCCCAGCTCAGGATCGGGTAGCTCCCACAATGGCTAATTGTTGCTTCACCCCAAAAGTGCACTGTTAAGGGGCACTAAGGCTTGCCTGGTGCTTTCCCAAAATACCAGGAACCCCGTGGATCCCGCTCTGACCTCATTGAAGGGGGATTCACTTACACAAAGATCAGATATATTCTTGGGGTGAAACACTTCATATTTTTCCTCAAATCCACCTGTCCTGGAGCAAAGGGAGATAGGGAAAACACTTGCAATTCTTTCCTCTCATCTGTACCCCAAATCCTGCTTCCCAGGAATCATGGGGACCCCAAAAATTGTTTGGAGAGGTTAAAAAGCCACAGAATGGCTGGGGCTGGAAGTGACTTTTGGAGATCATATGTTCAACACCCAACAGGTAAATATAAATAAAGCAGCATTTTCTCCTCTTCTCCTTCTACAGGATTTTCTTTCTCCTACAGGATTCTTGTGTAAGGATCTTCCAGTGATACCATTTTTCCTGCAGAAAATAAAACTGGGCTGTTGCAATGATTGCATGAGCAGGAGGAGAATTCATGCCTTGGTCTGACATCGCTCACCTCGGGAGCTGCTGTGGGTCAGGGAGGGGAATTCCCTAGTTTGTTAATGTCTCAGTAAATTTACTTTAATTGCAGCACTTCCCAACTCCTGAGACTTCCAAGGTTTTGCTGAGACTGGGTTTATTTAGGAATTATATAGCTGCAGAAGCAGTTTCTCAACCCAATCAGATTGTCCAGTTATTTTTATTATTGTTAGGTTTGGGGCTTTAAAAAGGAACATTTTGCTTCCTGGGATTTCACAGATTTTGCAAGAAACCTCACAGTAGACAAATTTTCCAACTGCCTGTGTGACTCCATCAGAAGATGCAATCCCTGTAAAGTGGAAATTATCTTTTGGAGGGTTTTACCCTCCACTCAACCTTCTTAATTTGCAAATTCTTTAGAGAAGTGACTCATCTTATTTGTTTAATGCCTGGCATAGTTGGGCAATGAGATGAAATAATTCTAATAACTTCCTGAACTGCAGTACCCTTGTTGCCTCCATTGGGGTCTCCTGGCTTTGCCAGCACAGGAAATAATTGACATTATCCTGCTAGACAGAAATAACAGCTTTAGAAGACAAACTCTGGGTTTTTACTGGATCTATCTACTCTTATTTTCCATAAGCAACAGCCACCCCACCCTGGATGTGCAACAAGGCCACTGAGTCACCATGGAGGAGTGACCAGCTCATTTACCTCCCAGGGGAAGACGAAAAATCCCCTCCAGAGAAAAGAGGAGACATCTTCCTTCAGTTGATAATTAGAGGTGGAAAAAAATAAAAAAAAAGACATTCCAGACTTGGATTTTTAAAATCAACCAGAATTAGTGTTATCACTTATCTGAGAAAGTGATAGAATTAGCCTCGTGATTTCTTCTCCATGTTTACAGGGATAATATTTTTCCAAAGTTCAAAGTCTTCCTCTGCAGGAAGCATGTGATTTGCAGTCACACCATATTTTGGTGCTATGAACAATTAAAAAAATCAATTTCTGGAGCGATATTTTCTATGTTTATAATCTCTGAACTAATTACAGGACTGGAAAATCGATAGCTATCTGGAAATCTTTCCAATACGGCCAACTAAGCATGCTAGAGATCATGCTGGAATATATTCTTCCCAAACACATGCTGCTCCTGACCATCTCCCAGATCCCAGCTGATATCACTGTCAATAAACCTCTGTACCTCATTGCACTGCAGTAGTAGCATTTACCAAAATCTGCAGGGGGCATTGGGCTGAGAAAATTGCTGCAAGCTGGAGCAATGCTTGTGCCAGCATTTTAAGCCAATGACAAAAAAAAGTTGAAAGCTTGAGTTAGCTTGACAGGAACCTAAAAAATTATTATGAAATAAAGCAATTAAAAGTCCATGCCGTAGTTATAATGTTTTTTTTTTCATCAGGCTTTATTAAAATAAAAAGTAGAACCTTTGGTGACTGAAAACAGCCTCCTTCTCTTGTTTCTTAGCAAGAGAGAAGCAGAGTTAAATGGGCAGGTTGATGGTGATTACACTTCAGAAACACACATAAAGAGGAAGGGTGTTGCTCTGATGAACAGATCTCCTCTTGCTGTACAAACACACTCTGTTGACCATGGCAAATGAGCTGGAACCAGAGCTCAAACCCTTGTGCTGGTGCTCTCCACCACTTCCCACACACCGCAGGCATTGCCAGGAGCCTCTCCAGGATGCTGCCGCCTCCCTCGTGCCCTGTGAGAGCTCAGTGTGCTCTTCCTTGCTGTGCTGGAGCTTGTGCTGCTGCTAAATGAGGACTAAATATTCCCCCTGGACACCGTGCCAAGAGCACAGCAAGAGGATAAGAAGCACAGATCTGGGTGCAGGGGATTTTCCCCACACTCCCATTTGCACTCCTGCTTGGTACAAGAATGTGATGAATTCTGAGCTCTCACAGTGCCACAAAGTATTTGCTCTGATTTTATATGTTTTTCACTGATTATTCTTCAGAGCTTTTTCTCTCCAGTGAACTGAGCAGAGGAAAAGCAGGACTGGGACACATCTCTGCCCTCACTGCCTCGCCAAGCTGGGGGATTCCCACAGCTCCCCAAGGGGGGGATCCTCATCCTGGAGTGGAGTTTTGTGTCTAGCAGCCCATGGAGGTAAGGGGCAGCATATGCCTTGTCCCAGCCCTCATCTCAGAAGACAAATCATGATTTATAGTCCCTCCTAAGTAAGAATCTGGGAGGCTGGTTATGCTCAAAGAATTTAAATTTTGGAGCAGAACACGATGCATGCAATGATCTGGATTGTAAATACTATTATTAATTTTTGTTTGCACTTCTGTAGCACTCGCATGTGCAGCTGATGAGCTCCTCTGCACACAGGGACAGAGGAAGGAGCCCTTGAGCTGCTGACAGCCTGCCCAGAACAGCGGGCCCAGACCTGAGAGGGGCCAGGGGTGTTGAGGGCAACAGCACCCAGAACACACCAGTGGTGTGGCTTTGCCAATCTGGGCTGCTTTCTGCCGAAAACCAACAGTTACAAAAGCATTGTGTTCATCACCACCACAGTGAAAATCTCCCTGTGAACTGCTGAGGCTGAAATGTCCTCGGTGGGGATGCAGAGCTGCCGGGGGCCACGCTCTGCTCTGACTCTGCAGGGACAGCCCTACAGCTGCTGCACTCAGCTTCAGCTTGTGCTCCCTGCAGATGATGGTGTCTTTGGACTCTGCTATCATTCTTGACAGTTTAATGTCATATTTTGTCCCAATAAAACTCAGCTGGAGTGTGAGAACTCACTTCTGTTTCTTTCTTAGGAAAGGAAGTCTGAGGTGTCTGCACATCGCCTAAGGGGAAGTACCTGAGGAAAAAGAGCTCAGACCCATCAGAAATCTTTCAAAGAGAAGCTCCAGCTCTCCCTTATCTCTTTTAAAACTAACACATCATACTTTGCACATGTTGAGCGCCAAAGTTCCTAATATAGCTTCCCAATTACCCCCAGGCCCAGTGGGGCAGTGCTGTTATTTTAAAAAAGGGTGAGAGCAGGACACTCACTCCCCTGGCCAGGGACAGCCAGCACCTCAGGGACACCCTGAACTAGAAGTTTGCACAGAGATTATGGGGTTTAACAGCCACCAAAACACGTGTCACCCATGAATTTGTATAATTCTTCCTTAAGCACAGTTACACTTTCGGCTCTGTGATGCCTCTGCCACAAGATGCTATTGTTTAATCAGCAGCCACTTCAAACCTCTTTCCTCACCCTTATATTTACAGGGACCTTTGCTCTTGTAATAAGGAAAGAGCATTGTAATAATGCAGCTGTTATAATAATGCAGCTCATAGACATGAGCAGGACAGATTCTGATGGTCCAGTTTGCAAAGACAGCAGGGTCTCACAACAGGATAACACAAAGTCTGGTAAAATCCAGGGGGGGATTTTCAGAAGTGCTAATCTCATGCAAACCAGCACCAGCAGTCTTGAAAAATCCCATCTATATTTGCTATTTATTATATGTTTCCTGTGAATGAATTTCTGGCTCAAATTAGACTTATAATAAAACACAAAAAATTCTGCTTTTGGAAAAAAATAAATCCAGATCTGTTCTTTCTTCCTGGAGATTTTTTGTTTGTTCTGCAACAGGAGATGTGAATTATGGAAGTATTAATAATAGCAGTATTAGGAAATGATCATTCAGGCACCAGAAATCCATATGAGACATTATGGTTTTAAATAAATTGTTCATTGCTATGTTAATCTAATCTTGTAAATACGTGCACAATTAACTATATTAAAAATGTAAATGCTCCCAGACCTGGACTTCACATGATGAATAAACAACTCCCCTTTTTTGCCTTGTCAGCACTGTTGGTCTCAGAAAAACAAGAATTGATGGTCATTGAAAAAGTTGATATCTGCACAGATTTGCCAAAAGATTGTCACGATCATCTCAGGGCCCACGTGGCTCACAGGACTGAACTTGAAGAAACCTCCTTCAACATCTGCTCATGACAGAGCAATTCCAGCTCCTGGAGTGCCTGCAGCCAGTGACTTCCCTTCCACGGACCTGAATTTGCATTAATTAAACCCAGAGTTTTAATGATTTATGGACATTTATAAAAAATGGCAGCCCAGAGCTGCTGACACTCTCAAAGCTTCTGACAGGAGTATAACACATCATAAATCCATCCTGGTGTGAAATATTGAATGAAAACTGGTGCAGGCATATCTGCAAGTGTTAACATGACCCATAAAATCAGGGATTCAGACTAACTAAAATGATCAGTGTGCCCCAAACCCAAGGAGATAACAAATATAATAATAATATAATAATTTAAGGTTAGTAATAGCACTGCTAATAGAGCTACCAGTCTCCTTGTCATTGTTTATTATTGTCACTGCCCTGATAATTCTCAGCTCCAAGGATGGACAGAGGCAGGCAGAGCTCCATGCTTTGAGAAACAACCTCTGTGCTTTGGGAAACAAATTCCAGCTTCCCCTATCCTTCAGAACAGCTACCAAGATCTTTGGGATAAGCCTTGGGAAGGCCTTCTGCCACTCACACAGCAAGGTGTGCACTGGCTGATGCTGAGCCCCAGGGTTGGGGAAACTGGAGTTTAAACAAACATGCCCCTGGGACAGAATGCTTTTTATTTACAAGTGAATCAGCAGAGATGGCAAGGTTGATTTGCAGTGCCTGCCCAGCATCTCTTAAAGATTTTAGTAGGAGACAGACTTCTACCAGACCTCTGTCCTGCCTTTCCACACCTTCCCCCTTGGTTACCTTATCACTGTTGCTATTAACTCATTCAAATGCACAGCACAAGCTCCTTATCTTTACATCTTCCTTACACAAGAGCTAAAGTACTTCAAGATGCTGAACAAGAAAAAAAAATACCACTAAAAACTAAGTAAAAAATTACTCTGCACCTCTGAGGACAACTTCAGCCAAGGCAGAATAGACCAAAATACACATGGAGAAGTGAGCTGAGCTGAGCTGAGCTGAGGAGCAGGATGCAGGATCCCACTGCAGCCAGAGCCAATGTTTCACTCAGCTCTGCACCGTGGAACAGGAAATGTGGGGGGATTCCCCAGCTCAGATGCCTTTGATGCACGGCTTCACCTTTGCACATCTGTTGTCCTGTTTATTTAGAATAAAATGGGTTTGAAACAGAGCCTTATTCATCAGTGACTGCACAGCACCAGCCAAAACAATACCCCAGTTTTGTTGTGCAGGAAATTATTTGTATATAATAAAGCAATACCAATTTTCATACATAGAGCATATATTTCCTAGTCTTCCTGGACACAGCCTGCTGCACACAACAGGCTCTCCTACTCTTCATTTTACTTTAAAAGCAGATTCAACAGCTCCCAATTCAACCAAACCCCACAAGGACCCCATCTACCTCCAGCTCCAAGGAGGAACAAGAATGGCACAAAGAGGCAGCACCTTCCAGCTCCATCCTGGAGCCACAGAGGATGAGGAGGGGGCAGAGATGTGAACAGCACATCGCCACAGCCCACCATGAGCTTTGATGAGCTGCTGGGTCTGCTTCTGCCTCAGCCTGTGCCCCAGCTCCTGGTTCCTGGTGTGTCCCTGAGCTCTGGCAGCAGCTGTGGGGAAGGTGCCACGCTGCTGTCCCTGCACTGCAGACAGAGGGGATGGCAGGGCTCGGCATGGCAGCTGATGTCTGCCCAGGTCTTTGCTCTCTTCTCTGCTTCATGCAGTGTTAGCTGGGCTTTTCCATTACCCAGGTTATCCTGTGCACTCCGGGAAATGGAGCACTGATTGCACTTCAGCAGCTAAACATGCAGGGCCTGAATTATTTATCTGTGAGTGTGCAGAAACGAGCCGAATCCCCAAGTGATGTGGAACAGCTCTTGGAAGAAATGCAAAAGGGGATGCAAAGGCTGCACGGGTGGGCATGAGGAGCTGCAGGGTCAGAGCCTCACATGTGCACATCACATCTCTGGGACTCTTCCTGCCCAGGTGGTTTGTGTACTGCAGGGTGTGGAGTGCTCAGGTGTGGGTTCTGATCCGGAGACTCTTCTGTGAAACTGCTCAAGAGCCACCTCTGTGCCTCAAACCAACCACTGTGACGGCGAGTCCCCAAAAAGCAAAGAAAAACGCTCAAGCAAATGTGTTAATGCAAATGCAGAGGGTTTGGGGTGTCCCACAGCTTTCCTGCTCAGCTCCCTCAAATCTGGAGCGGTTGTGCGCCCTCTGCAATCATTAACTCAGCCGTGCCTAGCCTGCCAGCCCGGTATCGTGCCATGCAGACAGTGCCACAATAGCCGTGTTTGTCCCGGCTCAATAATGCCCCTGCACCTGCTCCTCCACTTTCCCTTCCACGGCAGCTCAGCCCCAGCAGCAGCCGGAGGAAAGGGCAAAGTCCTGCTGCTGCTCTCTGCCGCCACAGACGCGGATGCAGCTCCTCCAGCACTGTTTTCCCCTCGGTCTGGGGCAGGGATGTATCCCAGAATTTCTCCATGAGCCTGCCGGGGTGCAGGGAGGCTGGGATAACCCGGGCCGAGGGTGGGCAGCCCGAGCCTAGGGGCTGCGAGGCTGCAGGTGCTCAGGGGGCCGAGAAACGAGCAGGGTTTGATGTGATGCCGAAGCCCTTACCCCCACCCCTACCCTGCTCTCTCCTCACCCCTTCTTCTCGCTCCCCCATCCCTCTCCTCCTTTTCTTGCCCCACACACAGAACCCTCTCCCTGCCCTTCCTCTGCCCAGCTCCCAACCCCGTCCCTCTGCCCGCATCCCTCCCATGGCCCGCATCCCCTGCCTCTCCCCGCTTTCACTTGGGCCTCAGTTTCCCCGCATTGGCCCGGCGGGCGGCCCGGCCCCGGCGATTGGCGGAGCTGTCCGTCCGTCAGGGCGCTGCCCGCCCCGGCCCGGCCCCGCGCCCGAGCGCGGGCGG